>NW_005358649.1:3698493-3722322 GCF_000412655.1 Myotis brandtii
AAGAATCGCCCCAATATGGATTAACTAGAGGGCTGGAAAAGCAAGACAGAAAAGCCATATGTGCCTCCACCAACTGTAAAATATAAAAGAAAAACTATAAACGCCAAGACTCGGTTTCCAGCGCTTTCAACTTCTGAAACCTGTTTGAAGGAGGCACAATGCCACGTTTCACGTGGTGCCATGTGTCACCTGCTGGTAATGTCTCCCAGCCCGGGATCCACTTTCAGCGGCGAGAACCGGTAACTTTTGTTTGTAGCCTTCAGCGGTCTAGACAGACAATTCTTCTGAGATCCATTCTCTTTCGAGAGGTTTATCAGATTTCCACCCCCGTTTTTCCTTTATCATTTTCTATATCCTCCTGCCTCTCCTGCTGGCACATGTGATGTAATGACATTTACTGGCAAAGGTCATTCAATGGCCTAGTCCCCAACAGCAGCAGGAAGAGCAGGAGAGAGAAGCAGTGTCTACTGTGTGCTGTGTGCCTCCCAGACCTTCCTGTTGGGAGTCACTCCCCCCTTACTCACTTCCATAAAAATACCATCCCCCACCTCATTCTCAGTTGCCTAAAATATTGAATAGCCGGGTTGGCTCAGTGGATAGAGCAGTGGTTCCCAACGTGGGGCACACTCCCCACAGGGGGGCAATTTGATTTTTAAGGGGGGCAATTCGAGAATGAGTTACTACCAGTGAATTTTTTGCATTTCTTATGGTTCTAAGGGCCTCATAAAAAGTATATCAATATATATTTTGACATATTTATGCATTTCAGTTCTCTATTATGTTTCAAAACTTTATTTGCTATTTTTTCATATCACTTCATATTATTTTTAACAATTTCTTAGTGATTTCTTCCTCAGTACTTCCAACTGTCCTTTTGTTCTTTTATTTTTCTCTTTCATGGATGTCATGTTCTTTGAAAGCTTGTTTAGAGCAAGTTAATGGCCTTTGAGGCTTCCTCCATGTGAATAGGAGTGCACTTTGAATAATAAGAATTATATGTCATGGGGGGGCATCAGGATTTTAGAGATGCTTAGGTGGGGCATGGCCAAAAAAAAGGTTGGGAACCACTGGGATAGAGCATCAGCCCTCAAACTGCAGGGTCCCAGGTTCAATTCCAGTCAAGGGCCTGTACCTTGGTTATAGGCCCAATCCCTGGCCCTGATCAGGGCTCATGTGGAAGGCAACCAATTGATGTGTCTCCTATAGGCCCAATCCCTGGCCCTGGTCAGGGCTCATGTGGATGGCAACCAATTGATGTGTCTCTCTCACATCAATGTTTCTCTCTCTCTCTCTGTCCCTCTAGACAATTAATGAAAATATAGCCTTGAGTGAGGATTGACACTCTCCCTCCCACTCTCTCTAAACAATTAATGAAAATATAGCCTTGAGTGAGGAAAAATAAATAAACAAATAAAAATATTGAATACCAAGCAAGGTCAGGTCACCCAAGAAGCAATGAAATAAAGTAGCCAGGATCACACTGTCCTGATGGTCAAACACCTAGGTCCATGCCCTAATCTTGTCACTGCTAAACTCACAACCCTGGGCAATTACTAACCTCAAATTCATTTCCCACCTGCAAGGGGGAGCATAACTGCTGTGAGTGAGGGTCACAGAGTTTTGAGGATTGCATGAAGAAAGACAACACACACCAAAAACACCTGAAAAGCCACTGCACAATGTCGGGCATGCTGTCACCAGCCAATCAAGTTGTATTCAACCACGGGGATATTTTTGTTTGTTTTCAGAGTGGGAGCGCTCTGCTCCAGTAGCCCCATCCTGCCGGATGTGAGAGATATTTAAAAATCAATTGCAGAAACCAAAGCGGCACTGTTCAAGATGCAGCACGGGCTAGGTTTGAGCCACACGGTCAATGTAAATAATTTAAAGCATAAATCACACTTTATGGTGAAGTCCAGCAAAATAGAAGAAGGTAAGCTAATGAAATAATTAAAATTAGTGGAAAATAACCAGTTGGCAGCAAGAAGCCCATTTCTGTAGACAGACCACTTAGCTCTAAATATATATACACATTCATATATGACGGCTACAAATGAGCTTGTGATTTTCCTCCGAAAGTATTTGAGCAGGAAATAAAACCTTTTCCCAGTGGATGAAATAACAGTCGTTTCTGCCAATCTAAGCAAGGCAGATTTAAATTTTATATGTGTCCAACGGCTTGTTCCCCCTTAGCTAATAACCTGCAGGCTGGAAACATTTCAAATGAAAGCGAGTTCACAGCCCCACAGCCCAGCTCCAAATATATCCACCGTGCATGTAAACAAGTAAACCATTATGTTTCTTATTGAGATAAAGAATACAATGATAAGTGGGGACTTTCACAAAACAAAGAGCTTCCTATTGCGAGTGTGGATAATCTTCCAGAAAAGCCTGTGTTTTGGCAAATCGAACCAGATTAATCTATTAGGCATCTCCTTTCATTATCAAATTTCCGCTGCCTATCACACTGGCTGCCTTATCAAGCACCCCTTTTTCAATAGCAGCCCCATTCCTAAGATTTCAGATGCTGGCCTTCCCTGCTCAGAAAACAGGTGTCCCCACTGTTCGCAGGCAGCAAAGGTCCCTGCACAGAAGCCTGGGAAAGGGCAGGGCTATCAGCCTCTGTTCTACCTGAAGGAACAGGTAACAGAAAACTGTTGATTCAATGAATAGAACTTAATTGGCACACATCAGCCAGAAGTGAGTGCTTTTTTTTTTTTTTAAGAATTGAAATTCCTTAAAAATTTCCCACTGACAAGACAAGCTTAGGGAAGACAAAGGCAGAAGATTGTATTGTAACAATCAAGCGGACAGCTCCGAACAATGGACCTATTCTTTGTGGAATTCCTTTGTAAACATAATTATCACCCAAATTTACTCCTAAAATTAGGTATTGCGGTTTATGACCACTTCACAGAGTTACCTCTGGGGCTTTTAAGCTGTTGGGCACATGGTCTGTATTCAGGAGGAAACTGATTTCATGGCTCTACAAAAGGCTACTATTCCAAGGCAATTAGTATGATGTCTCAGGTGCTCCCGTTCCAGTATCTCCACTTGCCAGGCGGTCTTTTCTTACTTAATAAAACTGGGCATGTGGTTTCTGACCAGATCTTTTGTGTGCAGGGCCAGGGTCACCCACCAACATGGGCCAGTGAAACCCACTGCTAACGAAAAGCTCAGCTTTCACGGTGATGTGCCAAATATGCACCCAGAAGCACCTGGCTGTGTACAGATCACATTGGCGGTATAGCCATATGTCGTGCTTATGTTGAAATTTATTTGCAAGCGGTCATTCAGAGGAAGACAGTCATTTTCCATAGTCGACACCAGGATTTTTTGAATTTCTTCTTGCCACATCGGTACCCAGCCAGTTCTTGTCTTGCTGGTATATCTGTGCCCATCTTGCATTCTCCGGCCGGGAGAAAGACTTCATTCTCTGCTCTGAACTCAGCTCTTAAAAACTTGGCTGGTGTGTGCTTTACTGTAATAAAATAAAGGCATTCAGGAAGGCCACCGTACTGACAACCGGAAGATCCAGTCTGCCTGCAGCTCCCCTGCCTGCCCTGCCGGCAGGCCGGCTGGGCTCAGGGATGGGTGCTGGCTCTGCAGGGTGGGTAGGAAGCAATTGATAAGCGCATGCCTCTGCTTCCGGCCCTCCACAGCACCAGCTTTGTTTCATCTACAGATGATTAAATGGTCTACAGGGCAATTATGAACTAGAGGAAGGAACAGCCAACTCTCTCCAGGTTTCCTCAATCAGCGTGATTGAATTTCTCAAAGGCAGAGAGCAGTAGCAGAAGCAATTTCAATGCCTTTTCCTGGAAAATGTTCGGCCGCTCAGAATTGAGCCTTTCATTTAACTACTTGCTGTTTTATTTTATTATGTGCAAATTGTGGCTTAATAGATTTACAGTCCCTATAAACTCTCCACAGTTAGGGTAGCCCAAGTGGCTAGTACTTTTTAAAATGACTGATATGGACCCAAGAAAAGTAATAGTTGCAAATTCTAGCCAGAGGTCGAATACATGCCATTTTAATAAACAGCATGCTGGCATCCTCCACTATTTCCATCAAGGGGTAGTGTTTTTATTGCCCCTGATAAGTGATAGAAAAATATCAGGTATTCACGTGTGGAAGAAGCACATGAAAAAAGTTGAAATAATTATCATGTCCCCGTTGAAGGTAAAGTGCTATTACTCAAAGATATTGGTTTAGAAATTTACACAGTAGGTAAATACATAAAAAAATACAAGGTTTTTAAAGTCTTATTTCTTTTTTTAAATCTGTACCTATTGGGATGAATTCCTCTCTTCTTTGCATATAAAGTAGCAGCAAAATAAAACAACAAAAGCCATCCTGTAGTCCAGTGTGCGCATTACTATTTCTGTGGGGGCATCTTAATCATGGGTTCCCATCAGCCTGATAGGTCAGAATTCCCATGGTTGATGCACTTACCTCATATGAAGGATGTTCATAGGTATGTTGAAATAATCTGCTTCCCAAACAGGGCTTTTGAAAATAGATTCACTAAAACCGAACAGATCATTTGCACAACTGGCTATAAAAGGAATCCCTGAGTAGGTATCATGATACTTTCATGGTTCCTGAAGCACAGTAACTTGCTGTTTGACCTTAGCTTCAGTGACTTAGGCTTGACTTTGAACCTTTGGGACTCAGGTTTTTCATCTGTTAAATGGGGTTCTATCTTCCTGATTCGGCTCATGCCAATCCAAAGAAAGTGAAGTAGCTTTGACAAATGTAAAATGGTACATGACCAAAGGGTATATTCATGTCAAAATAACACTTTGTCATAAAGATGTCACTGAATGGGTTGGATTGGTTGTCTAAGCTGACTAGTTGCCAATCAGGAGAACCATCTACAAGGATAGGGATGGTGACACTCAAAACGTGGGCAACAGGAGGATGTAAACAATTTAATGCGATAAAATCTTTTATATCATGACTTAGAAAATCACATCAGAAATGGCAAATATTCATGATTCTCTACAGGTGTGCAGCCATTTCAAGTGTGAGCAGCCAGTGGGTTAGAGACTGCTGTTGGGATGCTCAGTCCCAGGGGCAGTTAAGTCTAGACTATTTCATGACTGGGCAGAACAAAGTGAGCCCTAATTTTACATGACTTGTTGAAAAAATATACACAAGTCAATAAACACTGAATGATAAAAATGTCATATGAAGCCTTCACTAAGACAATGTTATTTTTCTTGGTGTCATTTAGACTAAGAGAATCTTTCTACCCTAAATTGTATGAAACCTATGGTTAAATGCTAATCTTAGGAATCTGAGTGCAAGCCACTAATTTAAGTGAAATGATGTTTAAATATTTAAATAATATATTTCACCACAGAGTAATTTCAATGACTAATTTATTTTTCCTATGAGTGTTTTCCAAAGGAAATCAACTATTTAATCTATTAGAGCCTGGATTAAGTAATTAGCAAATTAGCTAGGCTGCCAACTATCTATTTCAACTTTTAGCAAAATCAGTACAAGAAGGAAAAGGATGTGAAATTCAAGTCAATTAGATTCCTACCTTTTCGAAATTGGTAAAAGGCTTGAAGCAAGGTGGGCGGGGGGGGTGTTACTTAATATATTTTATGTCAGGGAAAGGATCTGAAGTTGATTTTAATAAATTTAAATTTATTACTATGCTTATTTGAACAGAGTTTGCATTCTGTAATTAATTTGAAATTATTAATAAGATGGATACATGACATACCCAAATGGGGCAATGAGTTAATTAAAAATTGGGGGGTTAAAATGGGTTAAAGCAAATACCAACTATATAAAAACAGATATGTAAAAATGTTTGCTGACCAACTGTAATTGAAAAATTAAAAAAATAAAGTAAATAAAAATGTTTGCTGAGAAACTCACTTTATCCACAGTTCTTTAAATTATACTCAAACTCCCCAACATGTTACTTGAAATGTGTACATAAGACATTTAAATATTAAAGTTAATGTTTTCTTATGTTTATAAATGTCCCACTTTCCTAAAACCAAAGAATATATAATTATTCACTGAGTAACATCATTTGGGGAAAAAAATTTCTTTACAATATGCCCTTGAAATAACATCTGTTTTGTATAATGTAGATAAGAGAACAGTCTTTAATTCATCCATCCACACAGCCACTTAGAGTGTAAGAATATATAAAGTATAATGTGATTTGCTGCATTTTTGTTGTGAAACATAATATTAAAATGGTTCAGAAGCTCCCGAATGTAATTTTAAAATTGCATAGACTTCTACACTTCATTAGCAAAGTACAGATGTATAGATAATAGTGCCCTTTATTGGAGAATATGCAATTATGCAGCTGTTAGCACAATGCAGTGAAGGGGGCCAGTTGCAAATCTCATCAATAGTGCTACCATTTTCCACCACTTGAATGAAAAGTGATAATGTATAGATCTCACAGTCATTAAGAACTTTCTGTGACTCCTTTAGGATTAATTTGCGTTGACCCAGAATTTTGTATTTGCTTAACACAAGCCGTGGGTTACTTTGATGTTATCTGCTTCTATAAACAGTAATATACAGTCCTCTCCTGGGCTAAAACAGCTCTTATTCCAGTGAGAATTGACGGTATTAATCATTCTGAAGTCCAAGAGTGCTGATCATAAATTGTATGTGGGGCCCTCAATTAGTACCTCCCAGGACTCCCATTCATCAGCAATTCCTCTTTTCCACCTGGATATAAAGCATATGAAGAGTAATTTATCTCAGAACGGAGGCTCTGTGATCTTCTTGATGTCTAGGTGACACGAGAACCATTTTGTCAACAAATAAATGTTTATTCTCCTATCTGTTGAAATAAAGATCTAAAATACCAGCCATTTCTAAAGTCTGATTCCCTCAAGTGGCCAGAATGGAAAATGCACATCTTGCCTTTAAATTTCCTGTATGTGAAATAAACTGGAATGACAGCAAATAAAGGAAATCATTTTTCAACAATATTAAAAATAAAAGATAGTAGCTTTAAATCATGACCAAGATATCAACACAGACTTATTTTTACCATGCATCAGGGTTAAAATTGCTAGCTTACAATTTATGAACTGTCAGGCCTGGAAAAATGTCTAGAGAGCATTATTTTCTTTTGCAAACCTGCAAAGATCTGCAAAAATATTTATCTTAAACAAAAATGGAACAAATAGCTCAAGAGCAACAGAAATCAAAAGAAAACACAGATAAATTTGTTACACACACATTACTAGCAGAGTCTCTGTTTCACACCACCCCCATCAGCTGTCAAATCTGAGAAAGGGTTGAGTTAACTATTTTTTAGGAGAAAACACCCTCACAATGTGTGGAAGAAGATAGGCAACTAGAACAATAACTAGAAAGGATATTTAGAGACGAGTTGCAAACCTATAATGTCAGGAGGTGTTCATTTCTCCAAATGACCTCATTTTGTAGTTTTGGGGATTTTCCATCACATCAGTGAAAGAAGGCAAACCAATACACACATTAGAGAATACACACAGATTCAAACTCTGGAGCACAGAGATTTCTGACATCATCCTAAGCTTAGCTTGGATCTGTGAATTTTAAAGTTCCCCGTTTCATTGTGAACATGTGGTTTTCAAATTTTTGCTGGCCTCCAAACTTATCAGTGCGTGAGTTTATTTTATGTTAAGCGCCTTAAAAATCCAATCCTTAAAATGCCAATAGAAACAACGAAAACATAAATAAATCATTGCAATGAGCCAAAAGATCTAATTTAAGAAGGTAAACCTAAAAGATTTTTGCCAGAATATAAACAGAAAGGATGAACAATTTTGCAATATTTTTCTTTTTAGTGAAACTTATAAACTTCACAACTTCTTAAAAACATGACCCAAAAATAAAAAGGTAGTTTAAAGATGTGATTCCCAACATTATTCCAGGGACTGACATACGACAATATCTTTTGGGACATTAATTTAATTTCTACAGAGTTCTGCTGTCAGAACCCAACTTCCTTCGTTATCACTGTTGTTCCTCATCAGATGGGCTGAAGGAATCTTTTCCCATGTCAAAATGTATTTGAATTTGTAATTGCATTGTTCACAGACTTGAACATTGAACTAGTAGTTAGTCAATAGTAACGTGAACCTTCTTGTTCCTATCTGGGGCTGCACACTGTTTCCTGGAGGTTGCAATCTGGATGATGCAGAGAGCCTTTCTCACCAAAGTGTCTCCCCTGAACAGAGGCTACGGCATTTGACTTCCATCATTAGGAATGCCACCTTTTGGGTTTTTCTCTCTGACACTGCTTTTGCAGAGCACACCTCCTGGGAAGTAGAACACACTCCATTGATGTGCCCCAAGATGCTGGGGTGAGGGACAGAAGATACCTCTTCATATATGTCAATAAGCTCTTCCCACTCCAGCCCCTCTGCCTGCACCCTTTGCTGGTGCCAGTTCTTCTCCTATATTCATCTAAACATCTCGTCTCTTCTGCCTTTCCCTGTACATTTGCATAGACCTTCGCATCCACACACACACACACACACACACACACATACACACACACACACAGGAAAACACAGGCTTTGTCTTAGTGAACTTCTCATCACACCTGGCTCTTTCACTTTATTTTTTTAAATTTTTAAATAACTCCTTATTCTTTCTGCCTGCAGTTCCCTGTCCTGCCTTTTTTGCCTGTTAAATTCCTACCCTGTCCCTTCAGGATTCAGTTCAAATGACACTTTCTCAGTGAACTCTTTCATTTATTACTTATTCGTTTATTTAACAAACTAGAGACCCGATGCACGAAATTCGTGCAAGAGTAGGCTTTCCTTCCCCCGGTTGCTGGCACCGGCTTCCCTCTGGCACCCAGCTTCATCCAGAAGGTCGTCTGGAAGGACATGGCAAGCAAAACACAGACCCAGGCAAGTTTTCGAGGAGCTTAAAGTAAAGTGGAGAGACAAATATTCATGAAATAATCACCAGATCAACGAAAGCCTGTCGCCAGGTCAGTGCTGTGGAAGTGAGGTTCTTGTGGCTTCCTTCCTGTGAGGTGTGACCTATTGAAGACATCAGGGAGACTTTCCGAAGCAGTAATGCTGGTGCTGAGAGTTGAAGGATGGGTTCAAGTTAATAGGTGAGGAGGAGGGGATAAATTGAGTGTCCCAGGTTGAGGGATAGCATATAAAGGTTGTGCTGGGGGCAGCGGTGGTTACAGCAAGGAGGAGGGAATAAAAATAAGCCAGAGTTGACTTAGGTTTATGATTTCTAAACATCAAAAGCACACAGAATAAAAAAAAAATACATTGGATTTCATAAAAATTAAAAACTTTTGCCCTTCAAAGGACACCATCAAAGAAGTGAAAAGACAACCCAGGAATGGGAGAAAATATTCCCAAATTATCAATCTGATCAGTAACTTTTATCCAGAATACGATATAAGGAACACTTACACATCAATAATAAAAAGATAACACAAGTGAAAACGCACAAATGATTGGAATAGGTATTTCTCCAAAAATGATATAAAATGTCCCAGAACTCATGTGAAAACATGTTCAACCTCATTAGGGAAATGCAAATCAAAACCACGATGAGATATCACTTCACACCCACAAGGATGGCCACAGCAGGCATTGATAAAGATGTGGAAACATTGGAACTTTTCTATATTGCTGGCAGGAATCTATGAAATTATAGAGCTACTTTGTAAAATATTTTTTCATAAAAAGTTAAACATAGACTTAACATATGATTCAGCAATTCCACTCCTAGGTACCTACCCAGGAGCAGTGAAAATACATATCTACACAAAGACTTGTACATGAGTGTTCATAGTAGCATTATTCATAATACTCCCCACCCCCAAATAGAAACAACCTAAATATCCATCAACTGAGAAATGGATGAACAAAATGAGCTCTATCCATACGTTACAATACTATTCTACCATAAAAAGAAACGAAGTACAGAGATATGCTTACAGCATGGATGAACCTCAGTGAAAGAAGCCAGTCACAAAAGGATGCATATTATATGATTATATTCGTATGAAATGTCCAGAAAGGCAAGTCTACAAAGATAGAAAGTAGATTAGTGGTTGCCTGGAGCTGGATGTTGGGAATGAGGAATGACTATAAATCATCTTATAGCGTGATGGAAATGTTCTAAATGTAGATTGTGGTGATAGCTGTATAATTGTAAATATACTCGATAATTTTGACCTGTATAGTTAAAACAGATGAAGGGCAATTCTTATGGCATATAAATTATATCTCAATAAAGCTGCTCAGAAAAAACATAAGCCTATATGGCCAGAACCCAGAGAGGGGTGTCAGGGGGACACCAGAACTGGGTCTTATAAGCCACTGTATTAAGGAGGTTTGTTTTTATCCTCAAAGGAATGGAAAACCATAAAAGGATTTCAATAATAAGAGGTGAATGATAGTGATGATGTAATCAGATTTGCATTTTTGAAGAACACTATAGCTAATGTGAACAAAATGCTTAGAAATAGATAGGCCAGGTAGATTGTGTGTGTATGTGTGTGTGTGTGTGTGTGTGTGTGTGTGTGTGTCCCCTCACCAAGTCAATGTCCCTAACTCCTGTGCTACCATATTCAGTAGTGATTTATCCATTTACCTACAATAATTTACCCATTTACCCTATCTTCCTGCATCATCACTATAAGTTCTGGAAGGTAGGATTGATGTCTTATTTAACCTTATATTACCAGGACCCAGCACTCGTCTGCCATTCAGCAGGCTCTCAACATTCACCAGATGAATGATGTTGAAAGGAGCACAGGAACATTGAGGCAATGCAGTCTTAGGTCTGCCGCTCTCTGCTAGTTTGATAGGCTAGTTGTCTTTGTCCCAATGGGTAGTTTCACAAATGGAATAATAGTTTGACCTCTAATCAGAAGACTCTGTATCAATATCATGCTATCCATTTTTGTCCTAAACTCTTTTGGAATTAATAATTTAGGTGAAATAAAAACTTACTTGTGATAAGAACAAATTTGTGTGTCCTACTGCAGCTGTGTAAACATTTGGTAACAAATTTCTAATTTAGGTATTTCCCAAATTGTGCTTTCTTTTTTTTAAGTTTTTTTTTGGTGGGTTTTTAAAAAATACATATTTTGTTGATTTTTTTACAGAGAGGGAGAGGCACAGATAGTTAGAAACATCGATGAGAGAGAAACATCTATCAGCTGCCTCCTGCACACCCCCCACCAGGGATGTGCCCTTAACCAAGGTATAGGCCCTTGACCGGAATCGAACCTGGGACCCTTTAATCTGCAGGTCAATGCTTTATCCACTGAGCCAAACAGGTTAGGGCAACAAATCGTGTACTTTCAGCTTGAAGTCTTAATAGCCTGCTTTGATAGGTTGAATATGATTTGTTAAACTAAATAAAATATTGGTAAAACTGATTATGCTAGCTATTAAACAGGTATAAAGATAGATAAACTAATAATATTACAGCAAAGCAAGTTTGAGAGGCACATATAATTGTACACTATAACTCATTTTTAAAGGAAAGAAGGGAACAAGATGGAAACAAACTAGTACCATAGAATATGTAAAAACAAAGTCAAATCACAACAACTCCCAGCATTCAGATCACCTGCATTTCAAAGACACATGTGCTGTTTTGAAAGAGAAGGTAAAGCATAAAGAATATAGTCAACGATATTGTAATGCTGTCTATGGTGCCATATGGGCACCGGAATTGTCAGAGGGAACATGTTGTAACCTACATGAATGTCTATCCACTGTGTTTTACACCTAAAACTAATACAAAAAAATTATTGAATGCAAACAGTAATAAAAAATAAAATTTAAAAAAGGAAAAAATAGAACTCAAGCTCAGAATTATGATCATGAGACCTTGATTGATCCTAAAAAAGAAATAGAGACTGTTGAATAAAGGGTTATGAACAAAGGCAAACAAACAAAAAAACTTTATGAAAATTAATTGGCCAGAACTATTTCCTATCATTCTATTTATTTCAAAATCTATTTCATATGAATTTGATAAAAATTGTAGTAAATTATTCAAAACAAAATAACTGGCATCAAATGAATTGCCTGACACACTTCTCTGTATTCTCTGCATTAACTGTTTTGCTAGAACCTCTACTGAGTCCAAACCCCTGGAACTGAGGAACTGGAGTTCAATGTGGCATACATTACCTAGATAAGTTACTGGTTGCCAATAGTAATATGTGTAATCTAGATAAGTTACTGGTTTCCTGTAGTAACATGCATTACCTAGTTAAGTTACTGGTTGCCTGTAGTAATATGTGTTACTTGAATAAGCTACTGGTTGCCTGTAGTAACATATGTTACCTAGATATGTTACTGGTTTCCTGTAGTAACATGCATTACCTAGATAAGTTACTGGTTTCCTGTAGTAACATGCATTACTTAAATAAGTTACTGGTTGCTTGTAGTAACATGTGTTACCTAGATAAGTTACTGGTTGCCTCTAGTTTTTCTCTACACAAGATTCTTGACCTATGGGGCCCAGATAAAGCCAGAAAGACATTGAAAACAATTGTCCAACAACCATTTCAATCAATGTTCTGTTTAAATTTTTTTAAGTCTAAATTGGCCAGTTATCTAGATTGACTGTTTTTGCATTCGCATCTAGGGAGTAACCATTGGTGAACTCTTTGATTTGCTGTCATAAACTGGGCCAAAATCTTTATTGTTTTAGCCAAAACAGTCTTCTATTTCATATAAGTAGTCTGGCATTTTCAAACCACTTCATTAAATTTTGGAAAACTTTTTCCAATTTGTTTTTCTCATCGAGTTCTACCTATAAGGAGGACTGCCTGATGTTCTAAAGTTCAGATGATTTAGAGTAATTTGAAAGAAAAAAAAAGCAAAGAAGATAAAAATATGTTTCTTTCATGTTGTGATCACTCAAAATAAAAGCAGATCTCTCTCAGACTAGACCCTTACCCACAAATCAACTTTGGGAAGCATCAAACAGTAATTTAATTTCAAAAGAAAATTTCTTAGAAAGAGACATAAGCCATTATGATTGTGTTGCTAAACAATTCAGAATCCATCTATAGCACAGAATTTTTATGAAGTCCAGGTGTTGTTTTAGACATTTGAATTTGTAAGCAGTGAAATTTCTTCTCACAGCTGGCTTGTTCTTAAATTCTGTAAGCCAAGGGGACTAGCTTACCTCACCATGTATGGTAGCCACCTTTTGTAGTAGACTCTGAAATAAGAATAATGTTGTGCAAAGTTGTGTGATGTGGCCCTAAACTTTAATAAATCTGCTTTGAATGCTGTTTAAACATCAGCTCTATTGTGTATTTTAAACTCAAGTAGTGGTAGTTTAAAAGTCAGGAAGATTTTATGAAGACCCAATATATTGAATTACAAAGACTCTAACATTCTCAATCGTCATAAAAGTTCATATTTTAGCCATGTAGAGTAAAAAAATCCACCAACAGGTGTTGAGAATAGTCCACTGAAACTTGGCAATACCTCAGGCTACTTGAAAAGGCACATTTAAGTACCTTTTTCAAAAATTGGATTTATTGGGGTGACATTGGTTAATAAAAGTATATAGGTTTCAGGTGTACAGTTCTCTAATACATCATCTGTATGTTGCATTGTGTGTTCACTACCCCAAGTCAAGCCTCCTTCCATCGCCATTTATCTCCCCTATATCTTCCTCTGCCTCCCCAACCCCCTTTCCCCTCTGATAATCACCATACTATTGTTTGTGTCTATGAGGTGTTTTTTTTTCTTAATCCCTCCACCTTTTTCACTCAGCCCCACAACCTCCCTCCTCTCTGACAGCTGTCAGTTTGTTCTCGATGAGTCTGTTTCTATTTTATTTGTTAGTTTATTTTGTTCATGAGATCCCACATATGAGTGAACATATCCTTGAGTGAGTGCTTAAAGGTGCCATTAGAATTGGTTGTGGGGCAGAGATGACTCAGTCGGTCACAGGATCTTCTCCTGGCTTGTGCTTTAAAGCAGGTAGACAATTAGCATGCTGAGATTACAAGAGTCAGCCCTTTTAGAATCTCATAAGTATCCAGGGAGAGAAAGGGAAGCCAAAACGGTACTCACATCTGTAGCCCAAGACCACCTTCAGCAAATAGGAGACAAGTCTCGTGGAGCAGAATAAGGCTTCTCAGGATGCAGCCAGGTGTCCTGGAGAACACTTTAAAAGAGGAACAACCAGTGTCAGCAAATGGAGCAAAGCTGCCGCGTCAGCATGCAGAATCAGCAGGGAGGCCAAAGTCACCAAGAGTGGGAAGATCTCAGGGGAGAGAGGGGCAGCCCTCGCTGCCATGCTCTGCCTCTCACAGCAACCTCAGGGTTCTTGGTGGGAATGGCCAGCAGGTGCTCCTCCTAAGAGGTACTCATGAACTTGTCTTTTGGGTCAGATAGGAGCATGGACCAAGCAAGCACTCCGCAATGCTGAGATCTGTGCACTTGTGTAGTCCTGTATCCGTGCATCTCTCTCTGCCAGACACTGCAATTTCAGGCAGGCGAAAACAAGACTGCTAAGTAGAAGGTAATGTCTCCTGGAAAGAACAATTCAGCGACTTTCTGCGATGATGAGTGAATTTTCACGTGTCAGGGGGAAATGATCTAGTCATGCATGATCAAGCTACTTTGACAGCTCAGTGGAAGCTCAGTAGGTAGTGGCCGGCAGCAACCTGAACGCGGTCAGGTGCATGAAAAGACAGCTGGGCGCATGTCTACTGCAGAGAGGCAAGAGGCGTGGGGGTCTCAGTGATCGCTCACTGCTGCCCAGAGAGCCCAACGAAGACCATGACCGTGTCCTGTATGGTGATGGCACCCTGGCCAATATAGAAACTAAGACATTTTTGTGCCATGTAATGTCATATATGTATGTGCACACACACATGTATGTGAGTATATACATGTATCTGTATGCATGTTTGTATACACACTTTAATGATTTTTCAATTAGAAAATACATGATAGAAATAAAATCAAAGATAATTAATACCATTTTAGCTCTAACATTGTTATAGAGGAATATGTTTATCTTTAGAAAAACAAATACTGAAACTTTAACTTAGAAAAAACACAACTGAGTGCAATAGACATTGATCAGACACCTATTATATACATGGTAGGTGCTACATAAAGATGCATAAAGCATAGGCCTTGCCAGAATCTAGTGAGAAGAAAATACTTTTATAAATAACTGATTATAATATAGGAAATAAACTGAGAATGCCTTTAGGAAGGTGCTTGCAATGCCAGTGAGGTGTTGTGGAGGATGGGTGTATTCTACAGGGTAAAACATAAAGTGTCTTCTCACCTGTGTCATCACTGTGCCTAAGGCTGTCCTAGGAATAATGGAAGCTGCCCAGTTCAGGCCAATTCAGTCTTGTGGTTTGGAGTACAGACACTTTTGGGTAAATAATCAATTCAGGGTTCAGACTCAGTCATTGAAGAGGTCTAACTTTGCATGAACTTTTTCTCCTCTCCCAAGAAGTTGCCCCTCACCAACCTCAGGAGGTAGTGTGGGTGCAGGGGAGGTTGCCTGGGTGCAGGGGAGGTTGTCTGGGTGCAGGGGAGGGTGCCTGGCTTCCATGTTGGAGCTTCTCTTGTTGGAATAAAGTCATGATGACTGGAGCAGCAGCAGCCACTTTGGGATTATACAGCAAAAAGCCAACACACTGAGGACAGGAAGGCAGAACGGACAGAAAGAGAGCAGTACCTTGATGACATTATTGAACTGCTGCCCCAAACCTGACACTGCCTACTGCCCTCCAGGCCGCTGATGCGAGTTAATTCCAGGTCTTCATTTCTTAACTGGGTTTTCTGTTACTTTTCTTGAAAGCATTCCTAATTAGTTTTCATTTTAATTTCCTAACATATGCCTTCTTTTCATTTTCATGGCCTATGTTTCAATAGAGCAAGTATGTTCAGTCTCTAGTATCACTATTTATATCCTGTTGAGAAAACCACTTTGTACTCGGAATAGAAATAGAAACACTGTGGGAATGGTACCACATTTTGCCATTTACTTGCTATTCAAAGCCAGGCCCAAAGTGAGCTTCACACCTAATGGCTCTCCTGGGTAGGTTTCAGTGCAACCATCTTTTTAGGGTCCCCACCTCGGCTGCCCACTCTAAACAGAGCCCCATGGCTGAGTATTGAGCTTCAAAAATAATATAGTCTAATTTGTAGACATAAAAATCCCATGAGCAATATACACTGTTTCCTTCCTTTCCAACATACTTCCTTTCTTGTCTAATGTGCAGAAATGGATTTTTACACTTTAAGTTTGTGCCTTTTCTTTACGTTTCTGATTTTTTCACTTACTATAATTTAAAATTACGTATCAAGTTGCTTATTTGGATGCCTTAATACTATTTAATTTACTTTCATCATATTCCATTTACCTTTGGTGACTTTATTTTTGAGTTTTGACAAATATGTACAGCAGTGTAAACATCAGCATAATCAATTCTAAAAAATTCATATCACGTCCACAAATTTGGTGACGTACTCATGTTCCCATTCAGGGACATTTGAGTTATTTCTGGTTCCATTTTCACTCTTCTTCTGACCATTAAAATGCTTCTAACCATTATCCCTCTCACTTAAGCCATTGATTCTTAAAACAAAACAAAGAATCAAACCAAAAATCCTCTAGGGCTGTGCTGGATGCCTAGCACACAGTAAGCAGCCACTAAGCAGACGAACGAGGCATGGTCTTGAGGGCTAAAGTGAAGGTGAGTACAGTTTGCAATATTAAGGACAAACATTCCTAGTGGGTCTCTCCTTTCTGATTATAGTCAAAGGCACATTATAGAAAATTTGGTAAACATAGAAAGGTGCAATGATGAAAACCTAAATTACACATAGTATGTATATATAGTTCCATGTTTATCATGGATTTATAGACACAATGCCTGTAAATCCAAAGGAAGAAGCTTGGGCCATGGAGGACTGTGGGATACTTATGCTCGGTCAGGTCTGGGAGTGTCTTTGGGCCGCATTTAAGGCGGTGTGTGTTTGTGCTGCTCTGCCCTGCCAAAAGCAGATGATTTGTTACCCACGGCTACTTTAACTTAACCACCCATTTCCAGATGTCTCATTAAATGGTTGTGTTTCCTAGCCATGGTGTCTGTAAGGTTTTAGGAAGAATGGAGAAAGTGAGGACAGAAGAGGAAACTCCACTTAATTTTGGTCATTTGGTCCCATCAGCTATATGCACATGCTAAGTCTATGCCAGGACGGCAGTGTATAATTTAAGAGATTTAATCACCAATCCTCTTCTCAAGGAGAATGGATTAGGTAGAGAAAGACGGCAAGAAAAAGTCAGTGATTGTAGCAGGGAACAGAAATTCCCTTCTGGCTGGTCAGAAAGAGTCTTAGCAACTGGACCACGTCCATTTCTACAGCTGGTATTTGGGTTTCACGGTGGAAAAAGGATTTTGCGGTGCCTCCAGTACCAACAGGCTACACTGCCTAATAGAGGTGAAGACTTAATTCCAGAAACATCAACAAAGGAAGAGAAGCTTTCCTACAACAATCCACTCTGAACACATTTTTAGGTTTCTCCTTTCTGTTTTGGACAAAAATGGCCAACACTGAGACTGTGGAATCAATATAATTTGTCCAGACTCTCCCTCTGCTGACTCAACCCCTCGTTCAGCCACCTCCTGACAGTGGACTAACTCATTTTGGCCGGATGTGCACGCTCCTCTCTGGTGTGAGCACAATCCATATTTGAAAGTGCTCCGAGTTGAAGATTAACCCCCTTTCCACTGGAGAACATAGCAATAAGACTTTCATATCTTGGGGATTCCATGTGATTTGCATTGGAATATGATGTATTGCTCTTCTCACCCTCCTTCTCCAAGAACTTTTTATATTGAGAAACAATACTGTACTTTTATGAGGGTCCTCGGGGGAAAAGCAGACTCAGTTTAAGACATGGGGGAAAATAATCCCCACGGAAGAGACTGCAGCAAAAGACCACGAGGAAATGTGATATTTCCAGGAATTTGGAAACGTAACTTCTGTATTTGATGTATCGCTGAGATTAGAGAGGCCCATCTTCAGTTTCAAACCTGCCGGGTCACTCATTCTATCATTAGCCAATAAAAGTTTCCTTGGCTACATTTTTGTGGTATATTCCCAGGGTTATAGAGTTTCTCTTCGAATTTTTTTCCCAAGGCTCCACTGCCTAAGGAAGGAAGGAGTTAATGCCCTTGGCCATCAGCAAAAAACGATACAAGCTGGGAGAAAATACGCAATTGAAGAACTGAACACTTAATTACACATAGAGGTATTAAAAGAAAGATCCCTTTTAGCTAGCAGACCATCGGACAATGAATCAGCCATTTTAGAATCAATTCTGACTCTGTCATTGACTCAGGATATAGGGAATGTCCTATGTTTCTGGTTTTCAAAAATGTATTACACCATCATGGCAATCATTTATTTGGTATAACGATGCTTACTGAACACCCAGAATCTAGGGACATTGAGGCAGAGTAGAAAACAACATGATTTACATCTACAAAGGGGAAGAATATAATATGAATTCAGTCATCAAACACATCAAGACATATTCAGGAGTAAAGGAACAGGATACAGTATTGGAAATCTTCATTTTGGAGCTCCTGCAAGGGTTTTATTTTCCTTGTGAGTTTGTGCATATGGGAGGGGGCAAAGGTTTATGAAACACTATTTCCATGTGCCCAGAACTTAACCCACTGTTTGCTTTAAAGCCTAATGTAGGTAGTATCTCCATTTACAAATTGGAAAGCTGAGCCTGGAAAAGCTTAGAAAGCTTGCTAAAGCTCCCAGTCTGGGCAGCTCTCAAGCCTGTATGTAATACCTTTTATTTCAATGACCTAAAAGTATTTCTTCTCATAGGCGAGTGTTAATGCTAACCAACCAACATTGCTTCCCTGTCCTCCCCTCCTCTAATTCTCATTTCTCTCTGAAGTTCCAGGGTTAGATCTGGAAATATGGGGATGCCCAAGGCCTCTGAGATCCAAATGTGCTGGTCCCCATGTTCAGAACAGCCTTCTGTGGAGAGGGAGGTCCCCTGGCTCTGCTTGCACTAGCAGAAGTTGTTCAGGCAGGGGACAGCTCAAGGGGCATGGGTTCTCTCACCCTTTCAGCTGTCTCTGCAAGAATGTCTCTCCCACTCGTATGGACTGTGAATGAGAAGTCTTTTTCTCCTCTGTCTCTGCAATTTTTCCTTATGTAGTTGGTAGCAGAGCTTGCTACCAGGCCACAGGTCTGTCTACTCAGGGTCAGCAGGACTCTCCATCAAGGTATTGTAGAGCCACTGGCCCCTACAGTTTTCCATCCTGCCTCTTGATTATGAAGCTGCCCTATGACTTTCACACACAGTCCTAGCTCAGCTCCAGCAACAAAACAATTTGGGTCAAAATGTGGACCACTGTATCAGTCAGCATCCAACCAGAGAAGCAGAACCAATAACAGATAATATACAAGAGAGGCATTGCACAGCATTGGTTTAGTAGGGGTAGGGAGTCCAGCCCACGGGCCACTTAAGGCCTGGGATATCATTTGGTCTGGCCCTGCCAAGGCATTAGGGGTGAGTTAATTAAATGTTTGACCAAATATAGCAGGCTAACTTTTTAAAAATATGTTTTTATTGATTTCAGAGAAGAAGGGAGAGGGAGAGAGAGATAGAAACATCAATGATGAGAGGACAATCATGGATTGGCTGCCTCCTGCATGCCCCCTACTGGGGACCGAGCCCACAACCCAGGCATGTGTCCTGACCAGGAATCGAACCTGGGATCCTTCAGTCTGTAGGTCAACGCTCTATCCACTGAGCCAAACCGGCTAGGGCTAGCAGGCTAATTTTTAAGTTGATAATTTTTTGTGGCCTATGAATGATGTTATAAATATCCAAATGGCCCTTGGCAGGAAAGAGGTTCCCCACCCCTGGCTTAGTAAGTCTGAAATCCGAACTCTGCACCGGCTGAAGCTGCTGTCCAAAGGTGAAATTTCTTCTTCATCAGCTCGCTCTGAAGGCCTTCAAGTCATTGAATCAGTCCGGCTGGATTATTTTAGATAATCTCCTTTACTTAAAGTCAACTGATTATGGGCTTCAACCACATCCACAAAACACCACACAGCATCACCAAAAGTAGTGTCTGAGTGAACAACTGGAGACTGTAGCCTAGCCAAGTTGACCCATCAAAAGACCATGGAAACATGGAGTGTTTGGTCATATTAAGTTTTCAACAGCCAAAGGGCAGCCTGGCTGGTGCGTCGCAGCAGTTGAACGTGGACCTATGAACCAGGAGGTCATGGTTCGATTCCTGGTCAGGGCACATGGCCAGGATGCGGCTCAATCCCCAGTATGGGGCGTGCAGGAGGCAGCCAATCAATGATTCATCATCATTGATGTTTCTCTCTCCCTCTGACTTCCACTCTAAAATCAATAAAAATATATTTTTAAAAAAGCCAAAGGGCAGCATGAAAGTCCTAGGCCAGTGGTTGGCAGACTGCGGCTTGGCAAATCGTGGCTCGCGAGCCACATGCGGCTCTTTGGCCCCTTCAGTGTGGCTCTTCCACAAAATACCAACTTCTGCGCGTGGACCACGAAGTTTCAGTCGCACTGTACCTGCGCGCCCGCACGTGGTATTTTGTGGAAGGGCCACACTGAAGGGACCAAAGAGCCGCATGTGGCTCGCGAGCCGCGGTTTGCCGCACAGTCCTAGGCAGATGAGAAAGCTGTAGCAATAGAGAAGAGCGGCAGGGGGCTGAGGGGATGGCAAAGGCGGGGAAGTGAGAAGTCCCAGGTCAGAACTGCCCACAGTAGGCCCCTACACTCCCCTCCTTCTAAGCCAGGCCGGGAGAGCCCCTTCCTTGAGTGGCTCTCCATTAGATCCCAGCGGATCTCTGCCTCCCACACCACTCTCACATATCACAGTGACACTTGTTATTTACAAGGAGATTTACAATAATAAGATAATTCTGGCTCTGTGGTGACATGACAGGAAGTGAGGAGCGTCTGCTTAAAGTTAAATATGAGGCGAACAGGAGCAGAGGATACATTTGTTCTACAAGGTTGACACTGAAGCTAAAAAGGATTTATGATTGCGGATAAAACAACAAACATGCATAAAAAATGATGGAGAAATTCAGAAAAGAAAATTACTAGAGCTCACTGACTCCAGCCTCCCTTCTTATTCATCCAGCATCTTTTCCATCACATTTCAGAATCCTTATCCTGGCACTCCAATCCTTCTGCTAATTAACATCACCTTTCCTCTCCTGAAGCATCTTGCTGAGATGTTCTTTTCTGTCATACCCATCCCCTTGCTTCTGAGCTGTAAGGACCTTACATCCACTTTTTGGAAAGGAGCCTTTCAGCTGAATTATGGAACTATGGACTCAGGAGGTAAGGACGGTAGTCACGGTGGGAGTTATGAATATTCCATAATTTCAAAGAAGCTGACAGAATTTGTACATTTATAAATAGTCCAACAAGGTTAACAAAAAAATTGACCTTTTTAAAAGTGTTGCTAGGCCCTAACCGGTTTGGCTCAGTGGATAGAGCGTCAGCCTGCGGACTGAAGGGTCTCGGGTTCGATTCCGGTCAAGGGCATGTACCTTGGTTGCGGGCACATCCCCAGTGGGGGGTGTGCAGGAGGCAGCTGATCGATGTTTCTCTATCATCGATGTTTCTAACTCTCTATCCCTCTCCCTTCTTCTCTGTAAAAAATCAATAAAATATATTTTTTAAAGTGTTGCTAGATTATGTTACTTCTCAGGGGGGGAAAACTCATAAGAGAAGGCAAATGTTATGAATTAACAATTTAAAGTAATGGACAATAGTGATAATAATCTAATAAAAGAGTAAAGGATGATTGAAGATAGGGGTAATATAAGTATAGCAGCTCATTGATAATTTTGAAGCTGGTGATGAGAATATGGGAGCTTATTACATTACTGTTTTTACTTTGTACATATTTGAAAATTTTCACAATGAAATGTTGAAGAATAAGTTCTTAGCCACAGAGGGAAGGGAGGGAGAGTAGAGGGTTTTGGAGGACAAAGGCCCCTTTTTGTATCTACATTGGAAGCTGCCAACTTTCTTTTTGGGCAAAATCCGCCCTGAGTGTATATAATACACTTCTTCCTACTTGTTCAGATCCTTCAAAATTCAGTGGAAGATATTACCTCTTTAGACTCTTGCTTCAGGAGATAAGGACCATAGACATGGGAGAGTTATCACTATTCCATAACTTCAAAGAAGCTAACAGAATTCGTACATCTATTTGTAAATAGTCCATCAAGGCTTTTTTAACATTTCACTAGATTATATTACTTCTCAGGAGGAAAAAACTAAAATGCCTTAACAGCACTTTTCAATAATATCTGCTAGACAGACACCTAAGCTGCGAAAGCAGAAGATTGGGCCCCTGTCCTGGAAACATACTACCAGGATAGTTAGTATTTGTTGACTTTCTCCTTTAAATGGACTTCATTTAACAATATAGGCTACAATTTGCCTGGTTGAAGCAAGATGAATGGAAAGGGCAAGGAATAGATAAAAGCTTACTTTTGCTACCAAATCTTTCTCATATACATAAAGTTTAAATTAATAAACAAGATTCTAAAAAATGTGGAAAACATTGAAGAACAAGAAAATTTCCAGAAATTTTAAAATTTTAAGGTCATAAAAAAATTTACAAATATTTGCTGTGTCATTTTAAATGGATCTTCTCTTTGGAGCCTCAAATAACCAATATATAGGAATTTTCCCATCTGAACAATGAGAAGGTTGGATAATATACACAAACATACACACACACACACACATACTGAGTGGCCAGATTATTATGACCACCTGATGTTTGTAGGCAAATTAGCTATAATTTCGCGCTGAAGTTGCTAGAGGGCCAGACCATTATAAATAGGGAAGCAGGTTGCTTACCACGACAGTGGAAGTGATTTTTTTCTGAAGATATGGGTAAACAAGGCAATTTAACAGCCTTTGAACGTGGATATATATATAGATAGGTACAGATGATATAGATAGATATAGATATCGATATAGATATAGATATATAGATATAAATATATACACACTGAGTGGCCAGATTATTATGACCCCCTGACGTTTGTAGGCAAATTAGCCATACACTGCATTGTATGGGATATGGAAGCTGAAGGCCTGTTCGAACACCTTTGCTGTCTGCAGTTACCAAGATAAAACGTCTCCAATTCGCACAGGAACACAAGGATTGGACAGTCGAGCATTGGAAAAAAGTCATGTGTTCTGATGAATCACGTTTCCAGTTGCATCATGCAGATGGCAGAGTGAGAATTTGGCGGAAACAGCATGAAAGCATGCACCTCACATGCATGAGTACAACCCTTCAAGCTGGTGGGGCAGTGTTATGGTTTGGAGCATGTTTTCCTGGCATGATTTGGGCCCTTTAATTCATGTGGAACAACATCTGAATAGCACAACATACCTAAGTATCGTTGCTGATCAAGTTCATCCTATCATGTTGATGGTATATCCCAATGGAAATGGCTTCTTCCAACAAGACAATGTGCCATGCCATGGTGCTCGTATTGTGCAGGAGTGGTTTCAAGAACATGAGGGAGACATTACCTTACTTAGGTGGCTCCACAATTACCAGATCTCAATCCAATTGAGCATTTGTGGGACGAAGTTAAAAGAGCCATCAGGCAGCTGGTTCCACAACCATCAAATCTCACAGAACTGGACAGTGCTATTCATCAGGCATGGTGTCAGATTCCTCGCATCACCTTTCAACATCTCATGGAGTCAATGCCAAGAAGAATC
>NW_005358649.1:3722416-3780691 GCF_000412655.1 Myotis brandtii
TTGGTAAAGATCACTGGGCAATGTTTTTGTATACTCTTAAAAGGGCCACTAGAGTCTATTATTAAAATCCCATACTGCCCACATCCCATAGTGGACTTCGCATTAAATTTCAATTCTTATCTTCCTGTGTTGAATCATTGGGATTTTATTCTATTTTATTGGAGTGAATTCCTTTAGTGTGTGTAACAAAGCAGATTTGTATTTTAATTGGCTTGTTAATGTTTCAGTTTGGAGATTAAAAAAAATTGTTTATATTTTAGAGAGCTAGATGGCCAAACCCCTGAAAATGGCTAAAGAAGATGGTCCAGGAAAACAATTTTAGAGTTTATTGATGCTGTTCTCAACTTTCAAAGCACTGTATATTCTTCTCTGGTGACACTTTCATTTTGCCTTAATTATCTGTATGTCTGAATTATCTTCTTTTAAACCATCAGGCTTCTGAGGGAAGAGACGGCATATTACTCAACTGTACCCTCTGACACATGTAGTAGGTGCTCAATTAACTGAATTCCCTTAAATTAGGACACCACAGCCTTTCGGAGCCAGAGGAGAACCTCGGCAATCATCACTTGGAGAGCTCAGGGATGTACACGTGATTAACATGAAAAGCCACCACTGTGTCAGAGTTACTGCGATCCAGCCCTGTTTGCTGGGTCTCAGAAACAAGGGAGAGTGGACAGGTCCTTCCCCGTTCCTTGGGGGCCCAGACTATGTACGATGTGGTCACATTCGAAAGTGCAAGAAAGCGCCCTCCCTTTTTTTGGAGGCTTGATTCATGATGTAGCAATAACCTGCTTTCCTGTTGTTGTAGCCACTTACTTTCCTTCCCCCAATAAAGACCCTGGATTGTGTTGCATCTACGTGTGTCTCCAAGGAAATCGTGTTTCCGTAAGAGATGGATGGTCTCTGAAAATAAAGTCTGTTGATAAGCATAGGTTCTGCCACAGACCAAACCCAACAGGCCTCTGAGTGAGTGTTGGTGTAACCTCCGCAGACCCCGGCACCACAATTCATGCCACGTCCACGCGTCGCCAAGCTCCACCAGCCTAGTGGGTTGAAGCGGAAGAGACGCTTTAAAACGAGCCTCCCTATGGCTTTGAAATTATAGTGCATGCTGTTCCCTGCTATAAAATACCGTGAGAGCTAAAATATTTTCAGATGTGAGTTTTTATACCAACTTTCCCTCATCTATTTGAAAGAGTAATATGAGTTTATTATACATAAAAAAGAAAATACAGATAAGGGGGGAAATAAAACTAAAAACCAACTGCAATTCTACCACATTGAGATCATCACAGGTAATATTCTGGTATGTGTTTGCACACACAGATATGTATATTACATATATCTTATACATATTACTTAAATATCTTTATATGATAAGTACATGTAATTCTAAATCTGTGTTCATGTCCACATTATAGTCCAATGAACCATAGTACATTAACCTACCAAATTCTTTCCTGTTGCATGTATAGGTTATTTCCAATTTTTCCATATTTAATAATAATGTCAACATGTTCAGTATTACTTTTTCTGCTTTGAATTATTTAGTATTTTTAAATATTGACAAGATTCCTTTAAAAATGTGTAATGTAGGGCCATCTTTATGAGTTAGTATAGAGTGAGCAATTCTGTTAAAATGGTTGTCTCAGGAAACATCACACATGAATGGGCAGTCTCTTAAGCTCTCATGTGTCGTTCAGTAGCCAAGTTAACTCACACTGGTGGGCAAATAGGGGAATAATGTGGAAATGTAAGGAGTTTTTACATGAAATGTTTATGTGTACTTTCTCCCTAAATGGTACTGTTTTACGCCATCGGATAGGAGCAGTTACACACAAACCACATGAGCACCGCTAAACGCGGGCTGCAGAGCGGTCGGTGCTATGTGGGGTGTGCTTGCACCCCACAGCCTCTCCCTAGCTCGGTTTTGGCTACATGCTCTACAGTCAAAGTCCCTGTCACAATGTCCTTCCAACATGTGGGCATTTCGTCCTGGCTTCCATAACTCAGCAGCCACAGCCTTCCCTTATTTCTCCTTCCATCAAGCTACACTCACCACTTTTTTTTTTTAAATCAACATGTCTTTTAACTGTGCCAGTATTTTAATGAGAGTATTATTTTATTTTATTTTGATGCGCTGATTACAATGGTGCATAGGTTCTGAATGATCTATGCCTAATTTTATTTTTTCCCATTAGTCCTGTTATTTTTAGTATAATTTTACAGGATATGAAGATATTCAGAAATATATATATATATAGTTTTGTAGCCAAAACCTCTATCTCATGCTCAGGCTTCTGAGTAAAGATAGCAGAATAAAATCTGATCTCTAGTAATTCCTCCCCTGATACCTCACAAAATGATCCCCCCTCTCCCCCCGCCCAAAAAAAAAAAAAAGGAGAAAAACTCTGCAAAGAAAAGATTAACAACAGCAAACTGAAAATGGTTAAGATTTCATGACATAAAATTTAGAAGAGAACAGAATATTTGCATGTGGTTCCCAGTTTCACCCCTGTGTTTCCCAAAACACAATTATCAGGGAAAGACAGCGAGTCAAGAAAATCCAAATAATTCTTCCTTATATGCCCCTGTGTAAAAGGAAGTGACTAAAAGGACAACTATGCAATTTAAAAATCAGAGGAAAATTTCTCAAGAATAGGAGCCCCTAGCTACCACCAGCAGCAGCTTTCTGGAGATTAAAAATTAGATGTCCATAAAAATTCTATATTCCGCCATTTTTAGGAGACCATGCTCTAAACTTAAAGATCCAAAGCAGGAGTATAGAACCTAGGGAACAGTATTCACCGCCGCTGGGGGGAGAAGGGGACTAGGGGTCGGGCTGGTACAGAATATGGGACATTTAACAAATTCAGGGAGAAAAAAAGTTTATGTTGCCCAGCAAAGGTTGCTCTGTTTACTGAAAATAGATGATACTCAGATGAGAAATCCACATTTAAGTAACTGTTCCCTCTGACTACTCTCAAATTTGCTTTTACCATTAATTTTTAGAACTTTAACTATGAAGTGACTGGGTATGTTTGTTGTTGTTGTTTTTATAATGAACATATATCCTTTTTATCCAAAAATTAAGTCTATCCTCAATTTTGGAATTTTGAAAATGTAGGGTAAGTCAGATATTGTGTCACAAATGAACTTTCCTAATTTCCATCCAGAAGGACCAACAATCTTTGTTAGCAGTGAAGCTGTTTTGGCAAAGGTTGATTCCACTTGATATTGAGTGAGCTCTTTCTACCAACACAACTCACCATTGCATTTGACAGGTTTTATCATCGGTAACAGCTTCACTGTACTTGACATTTACATCAGATACGGCTTTTTGGTGCATACTTTTGAAGGAGCATTTGAAAGAATTGTGGACGCTTAGCCTTTTGTTTCTAAGATTCCAGCACCTAGCAGTGCCCAGCACACATTAGGAACTCAATGTTTATTCTGTTGAACTGAAATAATAAAGGTTTCCACATATTTGAAAGACTGACACATAAAAGAAAGATTTTACTTTTTAACTTTCCATCATTTGCAGAACAAGGACTGTGAGTGGAAGTTGTTAAAAGGTAGATTTGACTCAATATAATGAAAACACGTCAAACATCAGCAGGAAGGCAGGGGAGAGTTGGGGGTAAGTGATCAACCAAAGGACTTGTACGCATGCGTAGAAGCATAACCAATGGACACAGACACTAGGGGGGTGAGGGCATGTGCCGGGAGGTGAGGGAGGCGGCGGGGAGGTCAATAGGGGGGAAAGGAGACATATGCACTACTATTTGTAATACTTTAAACAACAATAATAATAAATATAAAAGAGAAAGAAAACATGTAGCCACTAAGAAGTCAAATGGTCTGCTTCAGAAGTGAAATAGCCGCCAGCTCACCATGCTCACGAGTGTGTGAAAGCATATGTGAGGAGCGTATTGTAAAGGAGACTCGTGCATCACAGGCTGTCTCTAATTTCAGACCTGGTCTACTCTGGATTCCAAGAGTCTATACACTTGAGAAGACAAGTGAGTACCCACATGTCAAGGCTTTTAAATACTGAATTACTGGTTTGAACTTGCCCACTGACTTAGTTTCCTACTATTAAAACGAGATGACTAGTTCCAGTTCTAAGATCTCCTGATCCTACCATCTGCTATATGTGATGAATTTGTATAATTGAGTAATCAAATCAATTCAGTGAAAATCCACTGCTTTCCAACTATGTACCAAGTACCATGCAAGGTACCGAAGGGATGGCTTTACTCAGGCTCTGCAGGACCTCAGTCCTAGAGGCACATCACCAGTTAATGGGATGTCCTGAAGCTGGTTTTAATTCCGTCTGAAAATAAACCAGAAACTAGTACAGCACCTACAGAATGCACAGTATCTACATCCGGAAGTGTTCAGACATCACCAAGTAGTTACCTGTTGGCTTGATGTGCACTTTCCCCCTGAAGAAGGCATTCGGACAGGAGTGTAAAACCGTAAATCCACAGAAGCCTCTTCAAACTGCATGACAGCCATGGACATGAAGAGGTGCTACGTTCATCTACACTCCCATTCAGAGGCACACTAAAAGACTCAAGGAATGATGAAAATATGCCTGTTTAAGGAGTTGCTGAGAAATGACATGGTGACAGACATAAACTTCCTAAAATGAGTAAAGTATGGTCTCCCTGTATTTATTTTTTAAACATTTATCTTTAGTGTTGAAAGTCTTACAGATGTCCCCCTTTTCCTCCATTGACCCCCTTCACCCTGCCCCTGCTCTCCTCCTCTATTTTTAAAAATCCAACTAACAGTGATTTCACACAAAAGGAATCACTGAGAAGCAAACTCTCAAATGCATTTATTTTTGTTGTTGTAAAGTTAATATGAAATTTCAACTAACTACCCAAAATAAAGATAATGAAATTTTGTGTTGACTCAAATTAAGTTTTAAGAATAAAGTATGGATTTCCTCTTGCTGGGTTTAGCCCGTCTCTGTTATTCCCTCCGAGCACTGTTTATTGACTGCAGTCAAGGGGCGGAAAGTAAACAAACCGAGGAGATGCAGGTGTGTGATGTGATGAAATCTGATAGAGCCCACAGTCCCCAAGGAAAATAAACAGGAGCCATTGATTTAAATGAACTTAAATGTTGTCCGCAACCTTAAGGTCAGTATCCTTCCTTTTCCCCTTCCTTTATCTTTTACATATATGCTTTTAGGTGCTGTGTAAACATTTGGACTTATAGGTTAATTTGGAGTAGTTCCTCCAAAATTTATGAGATCTTGCTCATCACAGAAAATTCAAAATTCCATTGAAACAATACCAACAAGCAACATTGGTTAAAACTTGCCACTCATGACAGAATGCTGAGCCATGGAGCTGTCTGCATTACTACTAAGTTTTAAAAGGTACATTTGAGAAAGCATTGTTACCGACTGAAATGAAGCAAGCCTCATCATTGCCTACATGATGACTCTAAGAGAATCACGGATAATATAAAGTACCCAGTTAAAACCAAGCTGTCCTCAGCTTACAATAATCCTCGACTATTTCATACTCTTCAACACAATCTTTGGCCATAGTGTTTTGAAAAAATATATTATCTCTCCATTAAAAAAAATGTCTTCAAATTTTAGATGGTGTCAGGTGGGTAGCTCCTGATGTAGCTACTTTTAATTTCATTAATATCTTTATTACATTTCCCAAATCATTATCCCATAGGACACTCTAAGACAGTAACAAGTGTCACAGAGTTTTTTCTAGGACATCTGTGCACCTTTAATATTCTAAGACTGTGGTCGGCAAACTGCGGCTCACGAGCCACATGCGGCTCTTTGGCCCCTTGAGTGTGGCTCTTCCTAAGCCTTAGGAGTACCCTAATTAAGTTAATAACAATGTACCTACCTATATAGTTTAAGTTTAAAAAATTTGGCTCTCAAAAGAAATTTCAATCGTACTGTTGATATTGACTCTGTTGACTAATGAGTTCGCCGACCACTGTTCTAAGAGAAATAATGGCCTTGAGAACATGAGATTTCCTACACGTATTTAACCACAACCTTTCTCTGTTGTCACCTATTAACAACAAGTTTTTAAATAATAACATTTAGGAAAGATTGAACAGCAAAGATACAGAAGAAGCTAACATAACAGCAAAGACTAACGTAACATAAATGTTTTGGGGATCCTCTTTCTCCTCCCTTAAGACTCCTCTCAGCACAGTGACACATTCTTAAGAAATAAATCTAATTCTCAGTTGTCTTTCTAAGTAATGTGTGGTTTTTAATGTTCTTTAAGGGCACTGATGAGAGGGTTGCATAGCATGGGACACAGCAAAACTTTCTAAAAATCCAATTTACAATTTTTCCCTTTCCCCCAAATTCTATGCCTCATTGCATCACCATAAATCTCTCTCTAATCTATCCTCTGTACCCAATCCCTCCCTATGATCTCTTTTAGGCAGTCTCTCCAAGTATTTGCAAGCTCAGAAATGTCTGTCTAGTGATCTACCTTGTTTGCATCCTCATCTATTTCACCCTTCTGCCAATCAAAAGGGAATGTCTTTGAACTCATCCCCTTTAAGGACCAGGGAGAAAAGGCTGCAAATATTAACCCGATAGGAGGATTCCTTGGGGGAGGGGGAATGAACTGGGTCCTGTTGTTTTTTCTTGTTCTATACTCACCTTGGCAAAATGAATGTATTTCTTTTACCAGATGCTCCTAGCCCTTTCTTCCTAGGAAGTAGCCAGATTTTCATTTCAAAGGAATAGTTGTATTTTAGGGTAAGGTGGAAGTAGACTTTCTCAGAAGATAATATCTCTTTGAGGATTAGGCTAGTTTGAGGCCTTGGAGGGAAAATGAGTGTGTTTAGTTTAAATAGGGTGAGAACTCAGAGGAAGCCTGCCCGAGATGCCTGAATACTGCCATCATTGCTAGGACCGTCATTAGCCCACACAATGCCCTCTTAAAAGTGCAAGAAGGGGCACCCTTTCCTCAGGACATTATCTCCATCTATCAGAAAGCTGTGATAGCGCAGACATTGTGTTAGAACAAGAGGCTTCATTGTCATGTGCTGAAAATTGTTGTAATAAATATGTGTATCTATGATGTCAACAGTGAGGATGGTGTCTCCTTGGGTCATGCACCACCCAACCCGCACAGATATGCATGGCGGCCCCAGTTCCAGCCTTGGAAGCTGTGGTCAGCGTCTCTGTGCTGTGCCTTCATCCATAGATGCATCTGATGGCAGCACTGGGACCGTAACTAGTGTTGGAGGACATAGGGCAGCAGAACAGTGATGGTGAAAATGGTGGCTACCAAGAAACAAAGAAGGTCTAGACTCTAGACCAGGGGTCCTCAAACTTTTTAAACAGGGGGCCAGTTCACTGTCCCTCAGACCGTTGGAGGGCCGGACTATAGTTTAAAAAAAAAAAACTATGAACAAATTCCTATGCACACTGCACATATCTTATTTTGAAGTAAAAAAACAAAACGGGAACAAATACAATATTTGTATTTGCATGTGGCCCGCGGGCCGTAGTTTGAGGACCCCTGCTCAAGACCAATGATGGCGAAACTATGACACGCATGTCAGAGGTGACACGCGAACTCATTTTTTTGGTTGATTTTTCTTTGTTAAATGGCATTTAAATATATAAAATAAATATCAAAAATATAAGTCTTTGCTTTACTATGGTTGCAAATATCAAAAAATTTCTATATGTGACACGGCACCAGAGTTAAGTTGGGGTTTTTCAAAATGCTGACACGCCGAGCTCAAAAGGTTCGCCATCACTGCTCTAGACCCCCCTCCAATTTTCTAGAGAAAGCCCCAGGATCCAGTTAAAAAAGGAAAGTGTGGAGGAGGCTGGGAGGAATTTCCTCCTCTAGTCAGGCAGAGAGGGTTTGATTGAAAAAAGCAATCGGTGACCTGCCTGGGCTTTGCTTCCTCTGAAAGAAGAGGGAAGGTCCGTCTGCTTCCTGACCCTGCATCGGTTCTGTAGGCTGCACCTCAGGACATACAAGACAAGGGGTGCCGTTGCTCTGCCACCCAGGAGCTAGAGTACCCCATCCAGAGAGGAAGGCTGGTGCAGTAATGCGGACAGAACCAGACTTCCTGGGTTCAAGGACCGGTTCTGTTACACACTGCCACCAGGAGCGTGGCCATCTGTGCCTCCATGAGCTCACCTATAAAATGAGGCTAGTAATAGAATCTACCTTTATAGGGTTGGTATGAGGATTAAAAATGAGGTTTTTAGGGAGTATATAAAATATTTAGAACATGTCCTGGCACACAGCATTGCTGGCTCCTACTATTATTATCCCTGGCCACCTCATTCCCAACACTTCCATAACCACTGTCAACTGAACCTCCCAGAAAACCTAAGGTATAGCATTAGGAGTAAGGGTGTGTGAGGTGGGAGAAGGGAGACTAAAGGAGGTCACTGCCTCCTGACAGTGTGGTCCCAACAGTACAATGCAGAAAGCACAGGTAGAAAGAGAAAGATGGTACCTTATGTACTAAGGATTGAAATATTCAAATATTTGATTCACTGTTTCAGAATCGAGGAGCAGGGGAGTAAATAATTCTACCCAGAAGAGTATAACTATCCTTCATAAATGTGCAAGAGCCAATAAGAATTGTAATGTCAGCCAGATAGTTTATCCTGCCCTCTGCAATCGAGCTGGAAGGGTATTTGCCCTGGACCTAAATGAACAATGGACAAACCTAGGAAAAGTCAGTATCTAGTCTTTTGGCAAAGATGAGATCTCGTGTTAGAATCATCAAAGAGTTAGAATAGCAATGGCTTACTGAAGTGCTAACTAGGTGGCAGACACTGTGCTGAGGTCTTCAATCATGTCACTGAATTTCCACAACCACCTTTGAGGTTGATACTCTTATTGTCCAATCTCACATGGTTACATTGAAGTGATGGAGCTGGTTTGAGATTTACTAACAGGCCCTGGCCAGTGTAGTGCAGTGGTTAGAGCGATGGCCCATGCATCGAAGGGTTTTGGGTTCAATTCCTGGACAAGGGCATGTACTTGGGTTGCAGGTTCTATCCCAGGTCCCACTTGGGGCACATGCGGGAGGCAAGCAATCCATGTTCCCTCTCACATGGATGTTTCTCTCTCTCTCCCTCCCTCCCTCTTTTCCTCCCTCTTTCCCACCCTCTTTTCCTCCCTCCTTCTCTCACTTCCACTGTCTCTGAAAAGCAATGGGAAAAATTATCCTTGGGTGAGGATTTAAAGGAAAAGATTTACTAACAGAAAGTGATAAAGGCATATTGTTTTCTATTTCCTCATGAGTCAAGTCTTCACGTTTCTTTACCTGTTTCTTATAAATGAGTTTTAAAGTTTTCATTACTAATATAGTTCTTATAAAATGCTACCTTTTCCCCTAGTTTTTTTTATTTCTAACCAAGCTGTATCTACTGAAAATTTTCCCAATCCCTGTCTTATTTTTGCTTTTGCCAGTTTTCCCCTCCTCTGATTTCTTAGGAAGCTTGGAGTACAATTTTGGGGGCAATGAGCCAAAGAAAACATGTGCAACTTCGTTCTTTTCCTTCTTTAAACATCTTGGGAAACTGGTGAAGTTTAGTTTAAAAATTTCCTTTCCTAATTATGTTCAAATTTTTGTATTTTTGCTATTTTGCCTGTATAACCGCATTAGGAAAGGGGAGTTGAAAACTAATACAGTCTAAATCAAAGTTTTCTCTTACATAATTGAGTTCTCTTCATATAATTAAGGATAAAAATGAGAGAAATGCATTATGCAGAGACCTTAGTAATATGCTGTTTTATTAATAAATCTTTTCATTCAGTAGGATTCAGTTTAAATTCCAAAGGATTAATTTTCTCTAAACATATGTAAAAAAGCTAACGTTCCATCTCTTACCCAACTGCTTCCATACAGAATCCCCTGTTCAAATATCAGTTTTATAACAGTAGCCGGCTTTGCCCAGTCCCTAAACTCGGGCTCCTGCTTTATTCCTTCGCTTTGGGTTCGGTCCTTATAAAATCTTGTTATTTCTTCATCCATATTGCTTGGTTGTGTAATTCATGCCCATTGTCATAGCTATTGCTGTCACTGAGGCTTCAATCACTGTCAGACCCACCACTATTGTCACCGTGACAACCTCTGACCCATCCTCCTACTTCTACTGTCTCTGTTTATTGCTCATACAGCTACAGGTGTGGTTGCCCTAAAACAGCAAGAGGGGGCACTCCATAAATGAATAAAATGCAGTGGGAGGGAAGCATTCTATTTAAACTTAATGCAGACAATTTATGCATATGTACATGTATTAGGTATCCGTGGACCTAAGCTGTGAGTGGCCTGCGTGATCGGCTGACTTTTAAGTTTTATGCAGAATTTGCAGTGGGGGGATCCCTGACAAGACTGTCACCACCTTATGGATCAACATTTTTAAAAAACAAGCAGGTCACACATCTTTTGCCGTCACTGTGTAGTCACACATATGGACCACTGCATAACCAAACATGGCGTCAGGCTTGCTCTTGCCTGGGGCCTTTGAACTTGTTCACTCTGCCTGGGGTGCTCTCCTCCCAGATACCCAGTCACCTTCACCTCCCTCAGGACCTGCTCAGGTGTCACTTTCCCAGCGAGGCCTTTCTGACCATCCCATTGAAATCGCAGTCCCTCAGCACCATCACAGGATCACACGCACACCCTATTCTTTTCCATGACACTTGTTACAATCTGATATGCTATGTATATATTTATTTGTTCTCAGGAATGTTTGTTTGTTTTGTTCACTATTGCACCTCCAGCCTCCTGAAATATTGCCGTGCACCCTGTTGGAGTTCAAAAAAGTCTTCAATTCTATTTGGACATTGTCTTCAATATGTCAACGGAAACAAAAGTACATGATCAAATCAGTTCAAATGAACAGTATTCCCAGCGCTCAGCATGAGGCTGTGCAGGTGTGCACTGCCCATCTCCAGTGGGTCACACGCTCAGAGACTCTTAGGTGATGGGGAAGCCACAGATGCCAGGCAGGAATGGCAGCATGAGACAGTGCAGAAGAAAAGCAGCCCTGACTCAGGTGTGTATAAGTGCAAGGGGTGTGTGTGTGTGTGTGTGTGTGTGTGTGGCAGGTGTGTATAAGTGCAAGGGGTGCGTGTGTGTGTGTGGGGGAGGGAGTTGCTTTCTGCTTTTGGGGGGGGGGGAAATCCCACTTAGATTTGCCAGGATCTCACAAATTGCACCCCCTCCTGAAGAGTTTGATGGGAGCCCCTCTTACATGGAGAACTGAGAAGCAGATACTAGAAGATTTCTTCCAATGGGACTCATCTGTTTAAATCTAAAGAATCACCAAAGTGCTCATAGATTGCTAATAGGATATAATAGGTCATGGTATTAAGTGCAAACTGCTAACTAGGCCTGCTTTGTGAATACTTGGGAAATTTGAACAGTGACTACCAGGACTAAACATCTGTGGGATGATTACATTAATGAAGCCAACAGTCCCCTGATCACCATCATCATTATTGGATAGAGTGGCTCTTAGTGTTTATTATTCACTGTTAGTACTTTTAAAAAAATACATGCCAACTAGGAAATTTAATAAATTAATTCACTCTGTTTTAATGACTGCAACTCCTCAAGGACGGCAAATGTATTGGTTTCAGTTATAAAATTACTTATAAAGTATTAAGTAAGTTTCTTTAATAAGTTGCTTATTATAATAAAGGAGACTAAATAAACTACATTGAATGTAGACTGTGTATATTAATAAATACTAGTACATGTTAAAATAATATAAATTCATCTTCTCTAGCATGTGGGGTGCCAAGATTAAGCTAACATATTTTCCCTTAAGTATTTCTCAGCAATAAGCATATTAAATAGAAATTGAAATGAAAAGTCTTGTTTTTCTATTATAGGAATACCTAAAGCTATTTTAAGACAGGTAAGGAGGGAGATTTAGTATGTGGCAAAAAAAACAACAACCCTGCTTTCATCAATAAAATCAGGACATTATTTAAAAATAATACTCTAAGAATGAACAGTGATTCTGAATTTACCTTGTGGATTGAAATTCGAGTCTGCAAATGACCCTCGGGAGAGAATGTGACTACATGGCTTCTTGGAAACCTTGCAAGCATCTGATAGGTGCTTTCCGAATCCTAGGGCACTGAGGTGGCCACTAGGGGCAATGGCTTCGAGAGAGGGTGAGAGATTCTGGAGGATCCCAAGGTCCACCTGGGACAGCCAGGGGCTGGAGGAAAGGGCAGCATCCATGGGGTAAACTCTCACAAAAGGCGGGTCTGACCTATATATCACTTTGTAGGTTTCCTTTTTGACATTTTAAGTGTGATTTTTATTCCGTTTTTAAATAGGTAATTTATTCCATGATCCAAAGGGGCAAAAGGACTGATAATAGCTTCCCAATATACATTCTTGCTTTTTCCTTTAGTCAATAAAAATAAACTACATTTCCCAGAAAGCTCCTTGAAAAAAGGTGTGGCCACATATCTAATGTCCAGTCAGTGATGTTGGGAGGGAATTCTGGAGGCTCCTGGAAAGGGAGGGTCTTCTGTCCTCCTCCAACCTTCTGCCTAGAAGGGGGTCTGACTGGTGAGGACACAGGTCACACTCTCAGAGGGTGGGGTGGAGAGCCTGAAAGAGTCTGAGTTGCCCTAATTTTATGGAGCTGTAGCTTTGCAACTCGAATGCCTGCCCCTGGACTTGTGTTATGTGAGAGAAAAATACATTTCTTTTGTTTAAGCTCTTGCTATTATTTTGATCTTTCAGTAAAATGCAGCCGAACTGAATTTGAATAGGGAAAAGCCTCCTTTTTACCAAGTTCCCAAACCACATAATTCCTGCTCTTAAAAAGATATTTTAGCATGTGTCCGTGTGTGTGTGTGTGTGTGTGTATCTTGGGAAATAATTCATGAAGAGCTTTCTCCTTCTGAGGCTGTACAGATTTCAGTTGTGTTGATGCACTGTAAACCATCCAGGAACATGTATATTGTTTTCAATCATTGGCTATTATAAATAATGTTGCACTGAATAACTTTGTACCTCTTCCATTTAGGTCCTGGAGTGTATCTGCAGGATAAATTCCTCAAAGTCGAAGTGCTAGGTCAAAGATGTGCATTCGTAATTTCAACAGCTGGCCCTTGTAAATGTTCCAGCGATTCATCTTTGGGTAGCAACATATGAGCGTGCCCTCTCCCCCACTTCCTTCCTCAGATGGTGTTATCAAAGGAGGCTGGATTACATCCTTTCTGGAACTGTTCGGGAAAGGAAGGAATGAGGAAAATAAGGAAGGAAAGAGGAAGGAAGAATGAGGCTGAGATGCAAGTATACGGTGTATCCATGTTGCATGCACAGGGCATATAGTTGAGGGGTGAGTTGGAAGAGACAGACCCTGAGTTAATTCAATTCTGTTTTCTGATGGGGAAGTTGTGAGGATAGATGAGCAGATGGCTTAAAAGCCAGGGGAAGAATTGTGGTTTATGTGAGGAATCTACCGGAGATCAGTTGGTGGCAGGATTGATTTGCATGGTTTTGTTATCTAATTGTAAGAGGTGTGGTGCTCCACTGATGGAGCTTGGAACTGAAGAGCCAGGTTCTCCATGAATCTCTCCAGGAGTCTCAGAGCTCACAGGCAGCACATGCTGTGTGCAGTGGGCTCAGGAGAGCCAGTGTTGGATAAAGGAGGCCTCCCCACTTTGCTGTAAGGTAAAATTAGCTCTGTGCCAAATCCTGTCCCTGAGGCACCCACCCAGGAGCCATCTGTCCATGCTTCTCTCCCTGCTTTCACTGCAAGTCCATCCCTGGAGGGTCAGGGTTCATGTGCTCCCTGGAGGGGACTGTCAGAGACCTCACAGCACAAGTGAGGAGAGAGCAGGCTCGATGATAATGACCACCACCGTATAAGCTTTAGCACTATGGGCCAGGAACTGTTCTAAGCACTTATATATTAACACCCTGATCCTCCTCACAACCCTAGGAGTAGCCCTCGTTTCCATGACCTCTGCTTTATGGAAAACTGAGATACTGAGAGGTTAAGTCAAGATCACTCATCTAGTAAGAGGTGGAGCTAGGATCTGAACCTAAGATGCAGGATCCAGAGTCTCCTTGACCTTGACCCCTACACAAGACTCTCATGACATTTTTTTAGAGGTCAGAGCACATAAATACCTGCCCACGTAGGCAAAAGTAAATCTGGTTTATGTCATGGACAAAAGCAAAACTTAACTTAGGTTATTTCTTGTAAATGCCTTTGATAATCAGGAAAAAACTTATCATCTTCCTAAAATTGGTATAAAATAATCCTTTTAACCAATCCCCTGCCATCTGGGGATTCTAATAGCCAATCACTGCAGAGATTAAAAGACTTCCTCATTTTCACTTTATAACTACCCTGTGACATCATGCCTAGAGCTTCCTATCAATTTCAAATTTGAAAGCCCCCAGTTGGAGAACTGTTCTTATATGGCAATAACTCTTACTACATGCTATTTCGTGACCCGGGAGCTTTAATTTTGCTGTTTCCGGATTTTTGACACAGAGGACAGGTTTCTTGAAGAATGATAAAGAGACTAACTGAGTCCCATAAACTGTTTGATGAGGCACTTAATTTAATGACAAGAGACTTGTGATTGAAGACGGAAAAGAAACGGAGCCAAGTACAGATGCCGGCAAAGGACACTGAACTGTACTTTCCAAGTTCCCAAGAAGAGGGTACAACTTTGTGATAATATTAATGGCTTTTGACTGTTTAAGTACCTTCCAGTGATTGCTTGGAGCCGGCGGTCCATTTGTTTTGAGGCAGTGATGTTTTCCTTTATCTTTAAGAGTGCAATAGGGGCTTTGAAGTAACAAGGTCAAATTCAACCACTTTTGCCCAGACTCTGTGCAAAAATACTGGGCTTGAGTTTCCAGAGAACATGAAGGAGTCATTTCAGCCACGCTTTACCACCCAGAAGTCCTTTTAAAAGACTTTCAGAAGCATCCCGAATTTGCACATTACCTCCTTGACCTTTGAGCAGGAGGTCTGAGCTGGAGCACGTGGTTTCAATTGTCTGATAAGATACAGCGCTTCAGTCTTGGCCTGGTTGAAGGGTAAACCAGCTGGTTTCTATCTCTTCTTCTGTAATCATTAGGCATTAGGCAAGCCATGAAAATGTTATCACAGTATTTTACTAATGTAGCTACCAAGTCTCTTGAAGAATGGGGGGAAAAATAGAAACAAAGCAAACAAAAAGAGACTTCTCTAACAAAAGGCCAGACTCTTGGTTTAAGTAAAATTAAAAAGAAAAGAATATTTGGTAAGTTTATCTCTTCTGAATAACTGACAAGCTTCCTTTCAACAGACGATGGAAATTATGAAATCTGTTCTAGTTTTCTTTTGGCCTTATTGCTAGAAAGCTTACACTTTAATTTATTGTTTAATTACAGTACCAAAAGTCTGTACTCCATTTCCTGATTTCTCCTTTCTAATTTCCTATTGTTTCAATTTTTGAGTTTACTATTATTTAGTAATTTGTATTTAATTCTTATCATATTAACTTTATCAAGTTAATTGAATGTAATTTAATTATTGCAACAGAAACAATCAAGAGAGCACAAATTGTGACTGTACATCCAATATGCCATATTAATGACATTGACATATAAGTCACCCTAGCAGATTCACTGAATATATATCACTTTCCAGTTGGTCTTATGAGCTGTGTGGAAAATAACCTTAAGTACTTAGAAAATGTATTTGATACTAGCTGAGATGTAAATACTTAAGGATATAATGGAACCAGAGGCTTTTATTAGGTAGTAACTATTAATACTAGGACTCTTTCACTTATATGTGATGGCGAATGCAACTCACAGTGATAAGGTGATATGTTTGATAACTTCACCTTCCCTGGAAGTGAGTTTCCTTATGACGGCACCATGGCTGCCAGCAATGCCTACCTTATCGCTGACCCACTCAGCCACAGCAGGAAGAGAGATTGTTTTTAACAGACTAACAAAGCCCTGCGATAGAGTCTAATTGGTTCTATCTGATCCACAATGTTTTTGTTTGAACCTTGTCTAAGTCACATGCCCAACCATGGACACAGTTTCACTCAGACCACATAAACTGAGAATAGGAGATGGGTAGTTTCAAGGGGAAACCATGGTGCTGCATCAGAAGGGATAGGCAACAATCGCAGATGTCTCCTACAATATTTCACTCAACGAGACCATTTTTTTGGACCTTGTTTTTCCAGGAGATTTGATTGCCCCTTAAATGCTAAGATTGATCAGTGAAGCAGCCAGGAAAGAAAATCCTGGGTCTTGATTACTCACATGAGACTCCCATTAACCCCTGATGAATTTATTAATGAAAATGTTAATGAGTGACATAGAACAAATTTTGCTGCTACCACCAAAGTTGTGCCAATATGTTAGCTTATTCTAATACTTCACTGCACATTATGCTACAATCCTGCTGAATTATTTTCTATTTCATGGGTTGTTTATAAAATCTCCAGTTTTCGGGTCAGCTTTAGCTCAAGCGGTTACTTCGGTTTCTGCTCGTTGCAGACACATAAAATCTCCAGTTTGCATTTAGCACACCCTAAGTTTGTACTTATTCTCTTTAGCCATGATTATCGGCTAAGATGGGAATTAGTACCCACTTAATGAATCCCTTCAATCTCTGACTCATTTTAATTATTGCAAATAAACAAGGATATTAAAATAAATAATAAATCTTCTAATGATATGTACTGAATTTAAAATCTCTAAAAATAAATTGAGATACACTTGTGGGGTGGGGGGAGAACATTGATTTAATTACATTATATGCTTTAAGTTCTTCAGGGAAACAGAGAACAAAGTTCCCAAAATGTCTGCCCCTCATCGAACTTTACTTAGTGATTTTATTTATATAGGATATGATGTCAGTGTCAAATGTACAGCCCTTCAACGATTAAAACAAAAAAGAAAAAAAAAACTCAGTTCAAGGACAGAACAAGGCAGCAACAGGCCAGGTCTCTATAAGCAAAGGAAGCTCCTGGCTCTTCCTCCCTCCAGTCAGCATTTATTGAGCGCTCACTCTGTGCTGGAGATTGTGCTGGGTCTTACACATAAAAGGAACTCAAAAGATTTACAGTCTATTGAGATAATTCAGGGCCAACAAACAAGTGACAATAACAACAAAAAGTTTATTTCATCTTACAGGTGACCGTAGGGCACAGGCAAACATAGGCCCGGATTCTGATCCTCCCATGCGCTAAATGGGTGATCTTAAGTCACTTGACCTTTTGAAGTATCAGTTTTCTAATATGCAAAATAGAGACAAGAGTACCTGTATTTTAGGGTCAATGGGAATGTTAAATGAGATAATTAGAGAAAGATTAGGAAATATCTATAAAATACTTACACTGGGCCAGGTAAGTTTCTAAATGCTTTACCTAAGTCAACTCATTTAATCTTCACAAAACCCCATGAGGTAAGTACCACTGTCACCAACTCCATCGTACACTTGGGGAAACCAAAACACAGAGAAGTTAGGACTTACCGGAAGTGACGGAGTCAGGATCAGCACTGTGGGCTTTGCCGTTGACCCGGAGATGTGCCTCCAGATGGCTCTTGAGGAGGATCGAGCTGCCCAGCTGCCGTGGGGTTAGGGAGCAGGTCCCCCCAGCTCTCAGCTTGGCCAAGGTTCTCTCTGCTGCAGTGAGATCCCTTAGCCAGGATCACGCCCTTCCTGGGGTGGCCTGGACCTGGTGACTGAGCCACGTGAGGTTATGAAGGTCACTCAGGACCCTCTAATGGGCATATTTGACCCAGTGCTTCCTGCGAGGTGGCCCAAGGCTTCGTCAGGTCTGCACCACGGCTGGACTTCCGCTCAATCCGGCATGCAGCCTCTTCCTTCCACAGGTGAAGAGCCCTAATCCAATTACATGGCGGCTTAAAGAGCCCTACACCTCATTAGAGATGCTCTGTTCATGTTAAACATTCCTTTCTTCTCTCTGTGTTTTATTTGGGATAGTTTCAATTGCCATGTCTTCATGTTCCGGACACTTCTGTTCAAGTTTTAATGTCAAATGGGTGAGCGGTCACCACAGCCTGTTAAGTGCTTGGGAACCAGGGGCTCAGACCCCTCAGAGATGAGAGCCGGGATCATGCCCTCCCTGCCCTCACCCACAGCCCGCTGCCTAGTTTAGCACAGGTGCTTGCTAAGTTGAGAGCGGGATGGTGAGTATTAGTGACAGCTTTGATGAGAACTGTTGAGGGAATGTTAGTTCATCCTTTTAACCCTAAGAAACAGCCCAACCAGAATTCTGGAGAGCCTGTCCCCAGGGGAGAAACTTACTATAAGAAGGAAGTGCATCCCAGCAGCACTGGAGGTGAACAGTGGTTGACACCATGGTTCTCCACAAAGACCCTTCCTCAGTGCCAAACACCCATCCCAGCTGGTGCCTCAAGATGGTTCCTCAGTGGGCATCGCCCCCAGCCACAGGGAACCGCCCCACCCAAGATTATTCTCATTCCCAGAGGGTGGCTCACAGCCAACACTGGCTGATGGGAGGGTACAACCTGGCCCCCTTGCCTCCCATGTAATGACTCTGAAGGACCATCCTGTCAGGAGCACAGCTGAGCTGGAGAGAGTCCCGCCTCTGCCACCACTTACCTAGCTGACCTTGTAATAATACAACAGTCGTGTTGAGTCCATGGGTAATGGATACCGCTAGCCTCGTACCTGCAGTACTCAACACATGTCAATATGTACTAAATAGTGGTCATTTTAATTATTAAATGACAGAGTGGGTTTGATTATCTTAATACGGCAAAATTAACTAGTCATTTCAACTAACCAACCACTCACAAGATTGTGTTGAAACAATACCTGAGTTGTTTGACTTGTGAAATGATCATTTCAAGAGCCTTTAGCCTACATGTCTTACATGTGCTGGCCTGGCTAGGCCCAAGTCACCCACCAAGCAGAATCACAGTACTAGCTAATGGCAGATACTAAGTATACTTAAAATCCTTGTGCATTTATTTTCATACCTAAAACTATAAGTTCTATCACTTGTTCAGTCTTTCTCAAGTAGCCTTTAAAGGGGACTTTGTTTCCTTATACATAAAGTTTGTTTTTCTTGATCCAGCAAACAAGATTCTACTTATTAGTAGATCTTTATCAGTGGCATTTCCTAGATTAAAATTTTCATTAGAGCAATGCAGAGAGGCTTAGGCAATAATCATTATTTTGCCTACACAATGAGAAAAAAATTCCCTTACTATTAAAATATTTTCATATTCTTTGACATTTTGCTGAATTTTATTCAAGAATTCTGTGTTTAAGCGTTTTGATGTTTTTCTCGCTGTCAAATCAAAAGATCTGATTTTTAAGAGACATTTTTGCCTGCCTTTATCTGGATCCCCGTTGCTGGGCTGGAAATCTGTCTCGAGAGGAGCTCAGCATCTGCCAAGAGATGCATCAGATGCTTGATTTCTGCTTATGGGGGAGCTCCAGCTCTTTGAAACAGAGGGATTATGATACAGGTCTGCTCAGGATTTGGGTCTTAGAGTCAAAATTGTATCTGACTGCTTTGATTGCTAATTCTCCAGGAAAGAGCCACATGCTCCTGAAGTCGCTTACTCTTGCTGGGCATGGATTTACCAACAAAGTCTGTATTCTTTGTTTTAGTTCTCACAGATGTTTAATGTATTCTGTTTTGAGTTTATTTTTTAAAAAGTTATCCACCTATCAAGAAAATAATTATTTTTCCAAGAAAGAAGAGGGTGGGGGGGAGGGGAGAGTGGGGGGGAAAAGTGTGACTAAAAAGAAAAACAAATACACATATAAAGAGATCATTCTAAATTGAACTATTCTCACAACAATATATATAAAATCAAAACTACATCAATCGAGCAAGAATATAAAGCCACATTTATACAGGAAACTCACAAGATTTGTACTTGGAAAATCCTGCTTGTTTATCCAGTCCTGTTTACTTCCTGGGAAAATGTCAATTGGGGAAGTGCCCAAAGAGGACAGAATGCATGGCAGAGTGTTAGCACCGAAACAGGATTCACCTGGTAGGCAATTCAGCAAAGGCTTATTTGCACTATTTTAAATCGGTGGCAGGATTTCTCCAAAGCAGTTAAGGTGGTGTTTGGCTAACTAACGAACACTTTCTCAGACCCACGCTTCCATCTCTTTTATTGTGCATGCACCCTATTGCACAAGTAGATTAGCTAAAGCTCACCTTACCCGGAGGTGTCAGCTTTCAGCAAGCCATAATCCAATTCAACAGTCCTGTATTCATTTAATAGAGACCAGGCACCGTGTGAGGCACTCCCAGACACTTTAATTTAATCCTCTTGTGACTCCCTGTCATAATTTCACCCTCATGCCCTCAGTCTGGCACGGGAAAAAAGCAGAAATCTGTGGGATGCACAATGATGCAATTGCACCTTTGTAAGGCCTCCTTTGGGTGAGAATTTCTGAGCGGGATGAAGAAGAGCGACAGGGATTTACATCTATGGAAGATGTCATGTGTGCCAGACTCTGTGCTAAGCGGACACTAACTTGGTTTCCTTGAATCCTTTCAATGACCATATAAAGGGAGCATTTCCACCCTGGAACTGACAAAGCTTAGCTCTCAAGGCCTCTGCATTGGCACCTTCAAGACCCCAGGAGGTGTCCTAGCAATGTTCCTGGGTCACAGGTCCCCTGATGTTGGTCGTATTTGTCAATTGTTGTTGTTTTTAGTTTATCATTTGTTTGATTGGTTTTCTCACTCTAAGTAAATATTCACTTTCATTCCTAATTTTACATTCATGTTTCATATTCTTTTTCTTAACGAATACCTCCAATTTTTTAAAAGCCACAGGCCCTCCAAAATCCAAATCTATCCCTGGAAATATCTCCATTTTTACAGATAAAGAAACCTAGAGTTGGACAGGTCCAGTAACTAGCCCTTGTCACAGACCAAGCACTTGAACTTCACGCTTCCTGACCTCAAGATCATACTTTCATTTGCTGACTTTTGGTACTTTCAAAACCATGTTTTTGTACACAAGTGATACCAGACCTACTTGCATTAAAAGATGAAAGAAAAGATATAGAACAGTGATGGCGAACCTTTTGAGCTCGGCGTGTCAGCATTTTGAAAAACCCTAACTTAACTCTGGTGTCGTGTCACATATAGAAATTTTTGATATTTGCAACCATAGTAAAACAAAGACTTATATTTTTGATATTTATATTATATATTTAAATGCTATTTAACAAAGAAAAATCAACCAAAAAAATGAGTTCGCATGTCATAGGTTCGCCATCACTGATATAGAAGGATACGAAAGCAAACTAAAAATGTCCCTCTCACTGCCCCGTCCAGACCACCTACCAGCCCCGCACCCTCCTCTTCCAGAAGCTCCTTTATTGTTTAATCTGTACATTGTCAAGAATCAGAAAAGCTGAGGAGAGAGATTCCGTCTGATCATCTGGATCTGATAATCTGTCTGATAAACTGTGCGCACACAGTTCTAAGGTCCTGTTTGTGAGGGGACATGAAACCCTCAGGAAAATGAATTTAGAGAGATGATAAAAGCCAAGAGAAAAGGAAATCTTAGCTTCCTGATATCAAAACAGAACTGTTCTAAATGGGGGTGGGGGTAGATATTCTAGATAGCCCCTTAGCTTTTCCTAGGAAAAGTCATTTTCAATGACTCCCTAAGATTATGAGTCACCTGCTGAGGAATGCCCCTCAGGTGTGCTGCTCATTCCTCACAAGTGAGCCAACCCCCAGAGCTCCTGCACCTGCATCTCACTATTTAGTCTCAGGAAGGGATGTGACTTGGGTTTTTCCCCCCATATGGCAATCCAACTCTCAAACCTTGCTAGTTGAAGTAAAAAATGATAAAGTAACTTTGGAAAAACCTTGGCAGTTTCTAATAAAGATAACCATATAACTCAACAATTCTACTCATAGGCCCAAGAGAAATAAAAACAGATATCCACAGGAAGACTTATATATGAATGTCTATAGCACCTTCATTTATAATAGTAAAACATTAGAAACAGCCCAGGTACCCATCAATAGTTAAACACATAAACAAATTATGGTATATTCACAGAATGGAATACTAATCAGCAGTGAAAAAAATAAACTACTGGTAAACACAAACATGGATGAATCTCAAGAATATTACATTGAACAAAAGAAACCCAAATAAGTACATTATGCATGCCTCCATTTATACAGAAATGGGAATAACATTTATCTCTGGGCTGGGGCATTGACTTCAGAGTGCAAAAGGGAGGTTTATAGGATGATAGGAATTATATATTAAAAGCATAATATGCTAATTATACTGGACATCCTTCCAGACGTCCTTCCGGATGACCTTCCAGACGAAGCTGGGCCTGTGAGGGAAGCCCGGGTCTTGGGTGCTGGAGAGAAGTTGGTGCTGGCAGCCAGGGGAAGAAAGGCCTACTTTTGCACAAATTTCCTGCATTGGGCCTCTAGTGTATGTATGTATGTGTGTGTGTGTATATATATGCACTAGAGGCCTGTTGCACGAAAAGATTCGTGCAATACACCTTCCCTCCCCCTGGCTGCCGGCACCAGTTTTCCTCTGGCACCCAGGACCCAGGCCTTCGCTCTGGCCAGAGCCGCCTTCAGTCTTCGCTGCTCCAGCCGGAGCCGCCTTCCAGCTCGCCAGCCCCGGTCGCAGATGGTGGCGGGGCAGGCGGGATGGCCGTGTCCTGCCGTCCCTTCAGTATGCAAATTAGCCGCCATCTTTGTTGGAGGGTAATTTGCATATTGCGCTGATTAGCCAATGGGAGGCGTAGAGAAGGTACAGTCAATTACCATGTTTGTCTATTATTAGATTAGATTAAATCTCACCCAAAGATATGTTTTTATTGATTTTTTAGAAAGAGAGGAAGGGAGAGAGAGAGAAACATAGATGTGAAAGAGAAACATCAATTGGTTGTCTTCTGGATGTGCCCCAATCAGGAATTGAGCCCGAAACCTAAGTATGTGCCCGGACCAGGAATCGAACCCACTGCAGGTGTACTGGACGATGCTCCAACCAACTGAACCACCCAGCCAGGGCTCTATATCTTTATTTGGATAATGGAATATAATCTGCATGTATTATTATAAAAATTAATCAAAATGTAAACTTAAGATCTGTTCACTCTACCGTATATATACTATACCTCATAAAAATGTAAAAAATAACTTGCAAATAAGTAAACAAATTACAGAGATTCACCACCTGCCTGATTGAAATGAGTTTCCAGGTCCGGTCTAGCTCAACAAATTGCGGTGGCTAGAGCATACGATCAGGTCAAATCACCCCTGGGTTATGGAAGTCTTCAAACCTATAAGGTACTCATTAGCACAAACAATTCCTGTTTCCCATTGGGCTAGTTCACCTCTGTTGGGACCACCCTACTAGATAACGTTGGTAACCATATGCAAAGCACTGAGTTGGGAACAAAGGTCTCAGACCAACTTGGATTGTGGTCATTTCAAGTGGAATGAAGCTACTGAAATGCCACAGTGGCCTCTAGGAACCAAACAAGTCCTTTCGCCCGTTTAGGGAAAATACTGTCACAGTACAGTGGCAGGAAGATGGAGAATAAACACCAGTAATACATGGGGAATTCTCCGGGTATAGTAGGAATAGTCTCAAGTGCGTCCTCAGTAGAGGGTAGAGGACAAGAAAGGATTTAAAGTGAAAGGCTGCTAACAGAGAGTTGGGGGAAAAATGAAGAGGTTTGGGAACCAGAGGAAGGAACCGTCTGGCTCACAGTGGAGGGGCGCTTTAAGAGACCCCTGCAGGTGGGCTTGTGCTGGGAGGCAGGGCTGTTCAGGATGCTTGGGTGCTGTCCTCTTTTTTTAACCTGCCATTGCATCATGCAGATGTAGGCGCTGGCTGTGTGTTGTGCACACTTCAAAGTACTGTTTTAAAGGGAAAGAATTATAAACACTAGAAACCTCCCTTTGAAAAATAAGTTAAAAGTAATTTAAATTAAAATACACTGATTAAAATAGCCCCGGTTCAGATTTTGAGGCATGCCATTTCTTTCTGATTATTATCTCTCAGTTACTTAATATGAACCACCCCTAGATCGGGCAGAAATTTTGTGATAAAGCTCAGGAACTATTCACAAACAGCCAAAAACAGCTTCACAGATATCCTCCTGAAGACATTTAATAAGTCTGTCATAATCAGCACATGATCCTCAAGAAACGAGAATAAGAAACAGCTGCTTTGTAGCAAATCCCAACTACAGTAGGGATTAATTCTAAACTTATGTCGCATTTAGTCAGTTTTCATTTGGGACAACAGAGAAAATCTTTGCCAGACTAAGGGCAATTATGTATTTGTCAAAACAGATGAAACACAAAATGTTAATTTTGTTTTTCTCTCCGATAAATATTTCTGTGGAACATGGAATCTTTTAATGTTGGAATAATCGGTGAAAAAAGACTTCTAGCAGTTCTTATTGTGCATGGCCTTTTCTGCTCCACGCCACTGTTTTGTTCTGTTTTTAATTTTTTTTTTTTATTGATTTCAGAGAGAAAGGGAGATGGAGAGGAAGATATAAACATCAATAATGAGAGAGAATTCTTGATCAGCTGCCTCCTGCACGCCTCCTACTGGGGATCAGGCGTGTGCCCTTACCAGAAATTGACCCGTGACCTCCTGGTTCATAGGTTGGTGCTCAACCACTGAGCCACACTGGCTGGGCCACTTCACTGTTTTAAATCTGGTCTTAACTCACTTTGAAAATTCTTTGGTGTTGTTGGTGAATCTCTCTCTCTACTCCCTTCCTCTGTAATATATTTTATAATCAAACATAATGCTACCAATGGGGTTTCTACTCATGTGTATGACCATTCCCAAGGATAAGAAAACTGTAATTTACAATTATATTTTGGTGTTCTAAGGACCTGAGTTTGAATCCCAGCTCCACCTGTTAGAAGCCATGTGACCTTTCAATTAAAAAACTTTTTTGAATGCCAGTTATTTCATATCTAAACTGGGAATTATAAGAGTGTTTTCTTCAATAGTTGCAATGAGATAATTCACGTGAAGAACAGTATCAGTTCCATCCATGCTGCTGCAAATGGTAAGAATTCCTTTTTTATAGCAGTGTAGTATTCCATTGTGTAGATGTACCACAGTTTTCTAACTGGAGAGCATTATGCTAAGTGAAATAAGCCAGTCAGTGAAAGATAAATAACACATGATCTCACTCATTTGTGGAATATAAAGAACATTATAAACTGTTGAACAAAAATAGACAGAGGCAAAGAAGCATTGAACAGACTGTCAAACTACAGCAGGAAGGTAGGGGAGGGTTGGGGGTGGGTAAGAGGTCAACTGAAGGACTTGTATGCATGCATAAAAGCACAACCAACAGACACAAGACACTGGGGGCAAGAAAAGGAGACATGTACTACTATTTGTAATACCTTAAACAATAAAATAAAACTAAAAAAAATAACGGTATCAGCACAAGGTGAGTGCTAAATACACTGTAGTTATGATGCTGCTGGTAATAATGCAGAACGCTCTAGAGGTGCCTTTACACTTTAATTGCATATGAGTCACTTGGGGCGGGGTAGTAGGAGTGAATCCTGATTCCGTAGGGCTGGTGATGGGCCTGAGAATCGGTCTGTCCAACACCCTCCCAGGTGATGCCCACGCTCCTGAAACACACTTCGAATCGAAGGTCTTCTCTTACTGTAGGCAATCTGTTTTCTGATTCATGGTCAGTCATATGTTACTGTGCTTCCCACTTCTTGACTATGCAATTTAGTGAACTTGTATCTTCCAAATGACCAGAACAACCAGGAGAGAAGCCTCGTTTTTTTAATTGCCCAGATGTTTGGTCTATACCAGTGATGGCGAACCTTTTGAGTTCGGCGTGTCAGCATTTTGAAAAACCCTAACTTAACTCTGGTGCCGTGTCACACATAGAAATTTTTTGATATTTGCAACCATAGTAAAACAAAGACTTATATTTTTGATATTTTATATATTTAAATGCCATTTAACAAAGAAAAATCAACCAAAAAAATGAGTTCGCGTGTCACCTCTGACACGCGTGTCATAGGTTCGCCATCACTGGTCTATACCATGCCAAACATGTGGATATCATGGAGAGCTATTCTAAAATTTTTTAGTCCCATATTTTTTGTTCTTTCATGAGACAAGCCGAGTCTGAGACAAGTTTTTGCCTATTTAACTGACCTATGGATGCCTCTTTTATTTGCTCCCAGGTCTAGGTTTATAGCAGTTCGTCCCCTCTGTACCTTCACCAATGATCCAGGATTTCAAAAAGGCTTCTGAGCCAAGTCCAGAAATGTGTTGATGCTATTGTCCTCTCACTGTCCCACTGGCTGTATCAGGCCTTTGTGGCCCGCCCCCTGCTGGGCCCAACTATTTCTAACAGTGGAAAGAGGAAATTGGAGTGTAAATCCCTCCCTCTGTGGATCAGGCTCCTCCTCTCCTCCTGGCTTCTCTCTGAGGTTGATGCCCTGTCTCCAGATGCCCCACTTGTGCTCTTGCCTACCTTGACCACGGCATCTGATTTAAAAATCTACAGTTTGGTATGTATCACTGAAGACTCTACACCTTCCCCAACCTCCCTCTTGACTTCCCACTTCCAGATATTCAGTGGAATTAACTCAGTAGAGCTTTGAACCCTGATACCAGCTGCAGGTACCTGCCCTGTTATGTCCTGATCCCCACACTTGCCTAGCTAGTGTTCCTAAGAGATCAGTATCTCCACTGTTGGGGCTCCACGGGGGTCTAAATGGATATTCTCTCTGACAACATGACCTGATCTTCAGCCCTGTGTCCTCCACAATTTAATAGTGTAAATTTCACCAGGAAAGTCATCCGTTCCCTTTTGGAGTCTGTAGCTGATAGGTTAGTGAGGTGGAATGAATTGGAAGATGCTGAGAGGACATTTTTTCATCCATGTTTCAAGACAGAATAGTATAGATGCTGTAACAAGTAGGGAGAGGGGCATCAGATCAAGATTTGAATTTCAGCTTCATTTTTTACTCACTGTGAGAGCTTGCACACACCTAGGAACAGCTGTATTCAAAATAAAGAGCTGATACTTGAGAATCATTCAATAATGGCCAATTAGTTTATCTTTATGACCGTATCTATTGAAATGTACTTGAAATGCTTTAATCCAATCACAGTTATTACCCTTTTTACCCTCACCCATTTTTGACCTGTGGGTGACTTTGAGTTATTCCTGGGTTCTTTGATATGACGTTAGTCTTCTTTTACAGCTTCATTGCAATGTAGTCTGATACATTGATCCAGATTCATCATGTACATTTCTTTCTAATGACTGAAATATTTTGAAATCTCCAAGGAGCACTGGTTCCTGTTAGTGGGAAATTGTATTTGAAGTTTAATAATCTATAGAGACTAAGAGTACTAATTGCTAATGGATTGGTCATTATTCCTAGGCCTTTTCAGCAAACAAAGGTAGGAAAAGTTTTATTTTTAATAGAATTCATCATAAGTTTAAATCTATACTTCCAAAGTTAATTTGAAGAGTGCAGGATTTTTGTTTACCTCTTTGATCTTAAATCCAAATGTCCTTTTCCATGCTCAGAATCTGAGTTCTAATGATTCACAATGATAGATGATAGAATTAGAATATCAAATTTTTCTCATTTGCTTTATCCTTGATATATCCATACTATTCTCAGAATCACAAAAAGAGATTTACCCTCAACCATATGACTAGTGAAAATTATATAAGATTTTTCTTGCAGTTTAAAAGCTTTTTGTTCTTAGGATATATCATATAAGAGAGGATAGCCCAATAACTGTGTTTTTAAGTCACTTTGAACCTCTGTGTGGTTATGCTACCAATAAATTTGTTTCATTTCATTTTTATAGATTGATTTCCTACTTCATTTTTATAATTATATAAAATATGTACATGGTCCATGTCAAATCTATAAAACAAGTCTAGTTTCTATCCCTGACTACCCTACTTCCTCCTGTCCCCTATATGTAACCACTCTTTTAATGTTATGTATTCTGTATTAGTTTTCTGTCTGCCATAACAAATTACCATGTACTTGGTGGCTTTAACAACACAGATGTATTATCTACAGTGATGCAGTTAGAAGGCTGACATGGCTCTCGCTGGGCAGAACTCAATGCCAGCAGGGCTGGGTGCCTCTCTGGAGTTCCACAGGAAATTCCACTTCCTTTCTTTTTGCAGCAAGGATGGCATTTGGAGGACATCCATCTCCTTGCCTTGTGGCCTCTTTTCTCAATCTTCAATGTCAGCAGTGTTGCCTCTCTCTAATCATTCTTCTGTAGTCACATCTCCTCTGCCTTCCTCCTTCCATACATCTTGACCTTTGAGTTTACATTGGGTTTCCCCTGAATAATTCAGGACAACCCCCTATCTCGAAGTCCTTAATTTAGCACATCTGGAAAGTCCCTTATGCTAGGTAAGGTTCTGGGATTAGCACCTGGACATAGCACCTTGGGGGGCATTATTTGGCCTGCCACAATTCCTTGCTTTTTTAGGTGAGTAGGTGCACACTACATATACTTTCTCCATCTTTGCTTTTAATAGCATATGCACTCCATAGTCCTATAGGGCTATATCTCCCACATCCTCACTCTTTACAGATATATAGTGTTCTATTGTGAGAATATACTTTAATGTCCAACCAATCCCCTATTAATGGATATTTGATTTTGTTTCTAGTGTTTGCTATTACAAATATCCTATAATAAATGGCCATGTACACAGTAGAAAAATACAAATGAGACACAATACAGGAAAAACAGTGTGTTTTAGTCAATAATTAATATTCAACTTCATTAGACAAAGTAAGATCTTGCATAAAGTGTACATTTACATATCATTAGGGCAATCAGCTGCCGCCATATTGTGAGGACTTCCTAACTTAAAACATCCCCTCCTTATACTGATCTGTTCCAGATGCTTCACTCTCCCATGTCTATTTGCAAAACACACATCTCTACCTTTCTCTACTTCCATTGCCTTGATTGTTGTCAGAACAATATTGAAGATATTGCAGATCTAATTAACCTGCTCTCCTAATTTGAACCCTAATCAATGGTTCCTCTCTGCTTTCAGAGTGCTTTGTCCTGATGATACAGAAATACATTTAAGTTGAATGAGATGCCACAGTTATTTCTTTTTTAAATCAACTCCTCATATACCAATATCGGAGACCCCAGGACCAAGGCTGTTGAAAAATATGGTGTCCATAACTTTTTATACTTCACAGGTCATGCCTCCCACCTTGCATTGCAATAGGATTCGGGGACTTAAACAGGTTAGGGCACATGGAGAAAGAAGCCTCTGAGCATGCATTTTCCTGGTCATGCTGAAGACACCCATTGTCTAGGTTGGCACAGTCCATTCAAGGACTGGTAACTCCATTTGTTCCACATTAAGCTTGGCCTCCAGGGCATCTATGTGGCCTTGGAGTTCAGACTCAGCCTCCCCCTATAGGAAGTCTGCCCTGTCTGCAAAGCTGGAGATGACCTGGAAACATGACTCTGGCTATCACAGGACCATCCACCCTTCCATCTGCCTTCCCTCTTCAAAGTCCACTGATCCCATTTACCTTGAAGTCATAGAGTCAAGATGTGTGTGTGTGTGTGTGTGTGTGTGTGGTGTCCTCAGGGATATCCACCTCATCTGAATGCCAACCCTACTCACTAATATCTTCCCATAGGGCACAGCGTCCCAGAATCAACATCATAAGACCCAACTGCCTATTCTTTAAGGAGAGGAATCTACCTTTTCATATTTTATGAGAATTTATGCTATCAAAATCCCCCCCCCCACAAAACAAAAATGAATAAAACAGAAGCACAGAGTATTTCTACATTCAATTATTAATAATTGATGTTTTATTAAAGCTAACATACTCTTGATTAAAGGTGCATCATTACTCTATGTCCTGCTATGAAAGAAAAAATACAACTAAACTGTGGCACAATGCTTTTTTTATTATTTAGAATTCTTTTTTGTGTGTGTGTATTTTTTAAATATATTTTTATTGATTATTTACAGAGAGGAAGGGAGAGAGATAGAGAGTTAGAAACATCGATGAGAGAGAAACATCGATCAGCTGCCTCCTGCTCATCTCCCACCGGGGATGTGCCCGCAACCCAGGTACATGCCCTTGACCAGAATCGAACCTGGGACCTTTCAGTCTGCAGGCCGACGCTCTATCCACTGAGCCAAACCAGTTTCGGCTTATTTAGAATTCTTAATCTGTGTTTATTAAAACAATCTTTTTAGATTTACTTGCTTTTCTAATATCAAATGTAAGCCCTGTTGTTGTTTGCATGCCTTTCTACATAAACAATGATCCTTTTGTTTCAACACTGAATTATATGCAATCTTTCAATAGACATTTTAATGGCATTATCCAAACATGTTGCACATAACTGAAGCCTGGAGGAGATATGATCGGGTGTGTACATATGCTGGCAATAACAATATCCCAAATGACAGTGACTGCCAGATGCCATCACGTGAAACATGCATCCTAATCTCAGGGATGTTAAAATGTGAAAGCATGTGCGTCCGTTAGCAGTGATGGAATAAAATAAATATATGTCTGCTCTAGTGGTATACACAATTCCCGGTCTACCTCTACAACACAGCTCTCACCGTTTCCGCCCTGGCCTCACCAAAGCACTGGTAATACTCTGCACATACAAGCTATTTTATGCCTCTGTGCCTTTCCACGTGCAGTGCCCACCTCCTGGAAGTCTTGTCCTTCCTCCCCTTGCCTGTAAGCACCACTCTTTGTAGTCTCTCAAGGAAGAGCTCACACATTTCTTCACCTGAGAAAACTTCACTTCCTCATAAGCATAGTTCCCTCCCTGCACCTGCCTCCTCCCTAGGACCCTGTCCTAGCATCTCTCCCTGCACTAGCACAGGATGGGCAACCTCCTCTGCTCTACTGAACTCCCTAAGAACAGGAGTTCTCTTGTTTACATTCTGATTCCCTGATGGCTTGCATGGGATTGATATAGCCACCAAGAAGATCTTCAATAAATGATTGGATAGTTTCTCACGCAGCCATCCTTCAACAAGAGGGGTGGTTTTTCACTCCAGAACTGGTTGTCCAGGGCAGTAAACATGGTTGTGCTGAGCACAGATGAAGGTACTATGTAACCAAGAGGGGAGAGAATCACAAGAGGCTAAAGATAGATCCACAGACAAATATTTCAATTTGTTCAAGATATGCATGACCCAATAGCATGCTCTTAGGTCTAATTTCAGCAAAATTGCTTTTAATGGCTAAGCAATTACCATTCTGGGCATACTTAGTGGCTGGGGCTAGGAAAAAGAAAGAGGTTACAGTGTGCAGTAAAATCTTTATCAGTTAAGATCTGTTAAGAACAGCATGTTTATAATTCTGATTTTCATGCATAGTCAAATATAGTTTAATATCAGCTTCATTAATCTTCTCAGGCTATTTTCCTGACCACCTGCTGGTTTTACAAGAATTCTAAGTGAACAATGTATTTCTACATTTAAAAAAAAAAAGGATGCTCATTCAGACATAAGGTATATGTTTCAATGGTGCTTTGCTGTTTAAAAAATTAATATGAAATAAGACTTAAACAACATCAATGTGAAAGATCCCCAGTTTATAAGAAATATCCTGCATGCTGTTCTGAAAATCAACCGACAGCCCAGTATTTATTTAAAATGTCCACTGATTGCATTTTATCCTTTTGAAGGATCCAAGATGCTCATACTGTGTGCTGTTAAGCCTGGTTGGTATCTCTGTTAAACAGGAATTGCATAGCACAGGTCTCATCCAAAGTAGCTGTTTGGACGAGTTCAACTGAGTACAGAAGAGTGTACATTACTAAGCTGTTCTGTTCTGTTTGCACTAAATGTGACAAGCTTTAGTAGATCCAAAGAGGATAATATTTTTAATCCTCTTGCTATTTAAGTAGTAACTTCACAGTCTGTTTTAGTTTCCAGCAGAAAATTATAAACAATACAAATTTAAGTTATATTTATCACCAAAATATCATACACACTATACTGCCTTCTTACACTTAGTATATGAAAAACATTGAGGAAACTATTCTTTGAGTTGTTGGTAAGTGCGTGCATGCCAAGGATGAGTTAATATATATTATACAACCTTTTTCTTCTTATGGTTCATTTATTTTAGGGGTGGACAATTATATAGATAATGGTCGGCTATATCCCTAACATAAAGTTATTCATAAGCATGCAGTAAACATTTCATCTGTCCCCTACACTAATATAGGCACAGTTGAGTTGAGTTTAATATAGATGTGATCCTAGAAAGTGGGAGAAATCTGCTGTGATTCAAACAAAGAGCTGCAAGTGTTATGGGCAAAGTTGCTTTTCTTAAGCTGGGTGGGAGATACCAGATGTCTCTGTCTCTCTTCTCTCATTACACATGCACAACACATATTACATTTATTTTCATGTATTTTAAAATACTTAATAAAAAATTTTTAAAAAAGAAAAATAGTACAAATTGGAGAAGATTCAGAGGAAAATAATCATGGCAGAATTACTAGAGCATGAAATCTCATTTTATGTGGGAAGCATTCAGAATTATAGTTAAACTAATACTACTTTCAGTTCTAAATAAAGAGTTATTAAACTTGACAAGTTTTGTTTGCTTTCAGAGTTGCTGTTTTGAGTCTTTCTTGGCTTCTCTTCCAATGTTTATTTCTATTTACTGCGGAGAACTTTATGTACCTAATTGAATTATCAGCCTAAGGCACCTTATAACATGTTATTGTTCGTAACAAAAGCAACTGCGGTATTGTTCATTCCTCTTTCAAATCGAGTCAGCAGCATTTGTTCCAGTCTCTGAGCTGGAGCTCGCCCGGCCTCTGTGGCCCAGAGAATACTCAGGCTGCAGCTGTGCGGAATAGAGACCCAACTAAACCCTCCAACTCTTGTTCCCATTTACTTTTTATTTTTTAGTTTTTTAAAAATCTATTTTTATTGTTTTCAGAGAGGAAGGGAGAGGGAGAGAGATAGAAACATCAATGATGAGAGAAAATCATTGATCGGCTGCCTCCTGCACGTCTCCCACTGGGGATCGAGCCTGCAACCTGAGCATGTGCCGTGCCTGGGAATGGAACCCTGACCTCCTGGTTCATAGGTCGATGCTCAACTACTGAGCCACGCTGGCTGGGCTCTTGCTTCCATTTAAACATCACCTCTTTCCTCACACAGAGGCAGAAGTGTCCACTTAAACATACTTGGAATTCTTTTTGTCTTTTATTTCTACTCTGCCCACTGCCTGCATGATCTCACCATTCTGCAAGGCAAGCACAATTCAAGATCCTTGCTGGAGCTGGGGCTTCTCATGGCAGCTTGATGGGATATCTCTTCTCAGCCTGCTGTGACCACCCGGAGTACAGCTAGTGTCTCAAGAAACAACAACAGTGCTCTTCAAAAATGGTTCAGAATGCCGCTTACTGTGACAGTGAAAGCAAGAATTCTCTAAGGCGAAAGCCAGGAGGATGGATGGTAGGCAGCAGGAGCAGGGGTCTTACAGAATGGAGCCTAGCACTGCTGTCCATGCTCCCACTGAGCTGTGGCGAGAGTCACCTCTCTCTCTGAACAATGACCACCCTTGTCTACACTTTTGGGGGAAATTTGCTCCTTCTGGTGATACATGCTAACGCCTCACACTCACAGTGTCCAGTCATGATTAGGATTGTGAATCTCAGGGCAGCCGCTGTGAGTAGCAGGCATGACTTGTCTAATATCAGTTTGCTAACCTGTAGCATGGGCCAGAGATAGTGGCTACTATATATCAGTGTCCTATCATGTAGAGCAATACATCCTATGTAATAGTTCTCTGCTCTACAGGATGCTCGTGAGAACTCAAAAATATAATGCAAGTAGAGTTCTCAGCAAAATATTAGCTATTCTCATCACTAAGCTGTTTGCGCAGCATTTTCAAACTTAAAAAAAAATGTAAGGATCCATTTTAAAGGAAAGCATTGTTAACAGATTCCAAGTTTTTATTCAATTTTTATACTTTTCAAATATGTATTAAAAAGGAGAAATAAACCCTGTATTCAATAGCTATTACATATCTATAAACAAGGTATAAATTAAGTTCGAACCCATGAAACTAGTAAAAATCAAGTTAATTTAATGTTTTTTTAAAATGGTACTAGTTGCTGTAGCACAAATTCTAACATATTTTGAGTTTGGCCTGCCTTAATTACCATATGCTATATGATAATTCTAGTCTTCCATTATTTAAAATCTATTCGAATTACTTTAAAACCGAATGTCTGCACATCTCATTAAACATACAAAGTCCCCTCTTTTGCCAGCCTAGAGCTGAGAAGCAGTACAAGAGCTGCCAATGCTACTGTGCAGGTGAAAGCAAACGTGAGCACTGGAGCTAAGAGATGCAGAAGCTCTGTGAGAGATGCTCATCCAGGTGAGCTAGAAAAGGCCTCATTACCTCATTCAGATAATCATCAAAATCAACAGAAACAGCCCAGGCCAGTGTTGTTCAGTTGGTTGGGCATTGTCCTGTGCAGGTTGTGGGTTTGATTTCTGGTCAGGGCACATACCTAGGTTGCAGGCTCAATCCCTGGTAGGAGGCAGCCGATAGATGTTTCCTCTCACATTGATGTTTCTCTCTCTTTCCCCTTCTCCCTTCCTCTCTCTAAAAATCAATTAAGAATTCTAACAAATAAAAATAAATAAATAGATAGATAGATAGATAAAAACCCAGAATTAAAATCTTCATGGAAAACTTGCAGACCTCCCAGATGAGCTTCATGGACCTCAGCGAAGAGACTTTAATGTATCTCTGTTGAACTTGCATAATCACTTCTTAAAGTGCTGGGGGCCAGTGTTAGGCAACGGTTCAGCGGTTTTCCTGATAAATTCCATGAGATCTACCAAATAGAAGGCATCAGTTTCTGTTCTATACCTTTTTACTGAAGGCAAAAGGTATTTCCTTCCTGAGGCAATGGTTGCTTTCATGGCATTCACATTAATCTGGGAACTCAGAAACTTTGACTCAGAATTCTGAATGCTAATGGTGGGGGGTGTAAAATGAAGTAATTTATGTGTCATAGCTAATTAAGATTACACTATTTCAAGGCACTTAAAATTCAAGTTCAAAGAAATGTTAGTGCTTTGGTCTGATAGGTGGTGTCAAGGCACCCTTGAGAGGGCTTCCTGCCTACAGCAATAGGCAAGCAATAGCTCATTCAGCATATCCTATAATTAAAACAGAATAAAACTTCACATCCTTACTTCTTTGGGGTACTGAACATTTTCAAAGAAAATTTAGTTATCATTTGCTACTATTGTATTGAAAAATGGAATGTTTTTGTGGAGCGGAAATTTATTTTGTTATGGTCTTTTCATTAAGAAGTACCTTTGATTGATTTGAGCTATATCTCTGATGTAGATGAAGAATACAATGATGAGTAGAAAGGCAACCACAGAGGGAAACAGTGCAGCTTTATCTACTATAGCCTGAAGATATTTCTATGATCCAATGATTGCACTCGGAAGCGGTGAATATACCATGACAATGTGTACACATGAGCTCTAAGAGCTTGGTATGAGAATACTTACAGCAACAATATGCATAAAATAAAAATGGAAATGACCTGAAATGTCCATTAACAGTACAAGGCTAAATAAATGTGGCATATTCATAATAATAACACATTACACAACATTGAAAGTGAACACATTACAACTACACACAACATGAATGAATTTCACAACAAACAATGAGTGAAAGACACCAGACACCAAATATTACATGCTGTATGATTTTTTTACTTTACACTTATAATAGGCAGACTAATGCAGAAGGCTAGAAGTCAGGGTAATGGTTCCCTGAAGGGAGAGAGGACTGGTTGTGCAGGCGGGAAGGGTTCTGGAAATGACTAAAATGTCCATTAACAGTACAAAGGCTAAATAAATGTGGCATATTCATAATAATAACACATTACACAACATTGAAAGTGAACACATTACAACTACACACAACATGAATGAATTTCACAAACAATACTGAGTGAAAGACACCAGACACCAAACAATACATTCTGTATGATTTTTTTACTTTACATTTACAATAGGCAGACTAATGCATAAGGCTAGAAGTCAGGGTAATGGTTCCCTAAAGGGAGAGAGGACTGGTTGTGCAGGCGGGAAGGGTTCTAAAGTGGTGGCAGTGTTTTACTTCTTGACCAATACTGAGTGTTCATGACTGAGCTCCTTAAACATTTTAAATTTCACTTTTGAAATGGATTGTGTCTACTTCAAGAGGTCATTGTGATGATTAAGTAACAAAAAAAGCAACGTACATTTTAATTGCTATGTAATAAATGCTCTAACAGCTGTAATTGTCACTGCTATTATTATCAGTGTTATACTGTGCATACAATAAGTTTTGAAACAACCTATATACATATTAGTTAATTTATGCAAAACTCTATATTAGAATAAAGTGCATGCAAGATGCAATGGTGGACAAGAACTAAATGCCTATGTCTAAAAATAAATTAATAAATTATAATTTCTAGTAAAGGGTTTGAAGTTAGTGATAAAATGGCTTCCTTTCTCTCTTATGTCATAAGAAAATATTTCCCACAAAAATACAGCTTGCTGTCTCTTCATGAATTGTTGTTTTTTGGAGGTTTTTTGGTAGATTTAAAATTACTATTCACAAAGCAGCATTACTAAAATAATGAAGACTTCTTCCTTATTGATTTTCTGGAAACTACCTCCCTTATTTCATCCACACTTCATCTATAATTGGGAAAGGGAAACTACTGAACCGATAAATTCTGCAAGGGGAGAATATATCTTGAATCTGAAGTGTTATTACTGTTGACAGTTCAATAAGAGAGACACGATAGAAGAATTTATGGAGGCTCTTGAAATCAACTGAAGCAATTTTCAACACACTGTATTTCATTCTTGGACAAAACCAAAGCTATATTTCTTACCCCCCTCTTTGTAGAAGTCAACATTTAACCGGCAATAGATACTTCTCCAGAAGGTACTTGGCATTATCCATTCCCATTAACTTTTAAAACTCAAATATTTGAGTATTGGGACTTCTAATTGGAATGTCTAGCCATTTAATAATTCTAATAGGTTTATTTTACAGAAACAGAGTATGAGCCTGGCAATAAACATTCCATTTTAAATGCCTCAGATTTTCAAATTGCCTGTAGAGGGTACTGGTAGTTTTATCTTGATGGGTCACTACCTGTTTGCTGGGCAAATAGGTAAACTGTAATTAACTCAATGACCTCGAGACACTCACCAGCTTTGTATTCCAGATTCCCTACCTTTCATTTGATTTTTCATCTTTTTTTTCCCTTTGTGAGGAAAATTTCTAGAAAAATCTGGAGTCACTTCCCTCAGTGTCTGCTTAGCCCCAACAAAGAAAATCTAATTTTTCCTTTGCTTGAAGCACATGTATCAATGAGTTCTTTCATCCAAGGGTTCTGGGGCTCCAGGACAAGAGCTGTAGCTAGAGGTGGAGATTGGGAGGATATCTTTTAAGCACATTGTCTTTATTTTGAAAGTGAAGGAGCCAAGTTTAACTGACTTTCCCAGAGCAGAGTGAGGGTTAGAGCTCAGAAATTATATACAGTACTAATAGCACACCAGCAATGAGGAATGGGCAATTGATTCTCATTTTTCTAAATTCTGCATTTTTTCCACCTATGGACTTTATTCTTATTTTTCTCTGTGTGCCATTGTAAACAATGCCAATGTGAGGTCAAATTAGGTCAGGAAGTTGAGAAAATAACCCTAATATCCTGAGAACAAAATAAATTACTGTGATCTTTGTAGCTTAAAAATGATCTGGGGTACTTGAAATATTGAAGGGACCACTGAGTAAAGTATATGATTGTCTAACCACTATGCTGTACGCCTGAAACTAATACAGAATAATACTGAATGTAAACTATAATAGGAAAATAAACAGCAAAAAACAAATACATACCATTCTCTCTCTTAGTTTCTACCCCTTCCTGTTAATGAAGTCTAGAGCCTGATCCAAATCCAAGCATTTTAAATCAAACTATAACATGGCAATTTACAGAAAGAGAATATTTTCCCTCAAAGACAAATTCAATTTACAAGAGTCAAGGTAAAAAATAATTTTTTAAAAATAATCTGGGGCCTGTCCGGTGTGGTTCAGTGGTTGAGTGTCGACCTATGAACCAGGAGGTCATGTTTTGATTCCTGGTCTGGGTACATGCCTGGGTTGTGTGCTCCATCCCCAGTGAGGGGAATGCAGGAGGCAGCCGATCAATGATTCTTTCTCATCATTGATGTTTCTATCTCTCCCTCTCCCTTCCTCGGAAATCAATAAAAATAGCCTATATAATAAAAGGCTAATATGCAAATCGGCCGAACAGCAGAACAACTGGTTGCTATAACAAGCACTGACCACAGCAGCGGTGGCGGGAGCCTCTCCTGCCTCTGCGGCAGTCAGACATCCCCCAAGAGCTCCCGGACTGCAAGAGGGCACAGGCCGGGCTGAGGGACCCACCCCCCCTGAGTGCATGAATTTCATGCACCGGGCATCTAGTATATTAATAAAAAAGAAAGGGGAAAAAATACCTGGGACATACCATTACATTGTAAATGATCTTAGTACATATTTTTATGTTTTACTTCATTTTTTAAACCATTAAAATATTTATCCCTCAGAGATATTTTTCAGAACAGAACTTTTCTTCCAATACTGAAATTATAACAAGAGTTGGATGATTTGGAGAAATTACAGTGAGTTTTTTCATGTGTGGTACCCTTCCTGCCTGTGAGTTGTGCAAGTACCCCCAACACACCCCACAAGCACGTGCATCACCCAGTTCGTTGTTTGCACATGGGGTGTGTTCAGCAAGTATCTGCTCAGACTTGAGGTCAAGGAATAGCCAGTTGGCCGGTTTATGGAGAGGGTAGCCCTCAGTGGTTGGGAATGAGTTTTGTTCATGTCATTCTCACTTGGACAGCTTTAATGGGGCTACACTGACCACAGAATAGAATTCTGGCTCTTACCTCCCCACTGGCCTCTCTCTACCCTCCCCCTCTGCCACAGACTCACATGCCAGCGGGCTCCTCAGGTAACACACCTGGAGGAAGCAGTGCAGGGAAATGACTACATGCACATTGTTTGAGTGATGGCTGAGAAGAACTGGAGAAGGTACCTGTGTCTAAGGGGTGGCTTCTGGTCAATTCCATCTATTGCTGTCTTGCAGGAAGGAGGGCCCAAGGTTACTAGATTCTCGACTCTTCTTTAAGAAAAAGCAGAAAGATGGCTACTTTAATTTTAAAATGTTTTGACTTCTTTCTAAGAAGTGGCAGGGTACTTTTTATTTGCTCTGCTGGCCACGTTGGTGAACCATTTCCCATCCATGGGTGGCAGCGCTTGACCCTACAGAGCTGTGCTCTAGCAAGGCTGACTGCTTGGAGTTTACTCAGGGTGCAGTGTGTTGTCACGCCTCTGAGCTTCCGCTCATGCTTTTCTCTCTGCCTGCAATGCCCTCCTCCACTCTGCCACTTGCCAAGCCCTCCCCGTCCATTTCTAATCACTGGCTCAAGTCCATTGTGGACAAGCCTTTCCCAACCTCCCTCTCCATCTGACCTCCAACAGCCCAGCAGGTCTATTCTTTTCCCTCGTTCACTAAACTCTGTTCATACCACAGAGGAGCTGCTACACTGGAATGCACTTGGCTGTGGCCCACATCCATCTCTCCCGCTAGCATGTAAGACACATTTTATTCCTCTTCATATCCTTGGTGCTTTATGCAATGAACAGCACCAAGAATGGCCCGTGCTTGTTGAAATAGCACATAGGACAAAAAGTTCTCACAAACTTCCCTACTTGCATCTGTATTACTCATCATTTTCTGTCCATATCAGAGCAAGAACGCCACAAAAATTTCAGTGATAATAGAGTCTAAAGATCAGATGTCAGAACTGCATATGCTCTGAGCCTGTCTTTTGACGACGCATATGCTATCTCGTGCAGTGTGAATATACAAATGGGCCTGCTCTCAGGGCGCTTACATTCTTGGGGCAAAGCCAGAGTGTTTTATTTCAATACCATCATTCCACTGCCTAGTCAGCTAAAAGCACATCAAGGAACACTCCATTTCCCATCATTCTCTGTTTTAGGTGCAAAGGTGATGGGATGTTCAACATTATATCCAAAGACACACAGCAAGTGAGTGTTAGAAGTGACTGTAGAGATCATTTCCTGGCATTTGGTGCAATAAAGGTATTGCAAACACCTTTGTATCTTTTCTCCTAAACGCAGCTGACAACTTCCTGTCAGTATACACTCTACACACAAACAACAGGCACACAGTGCACACATACACACAAATGCTTTTAAAAACTAGGGATCACAGCCAGTCTCACCAGTTTCTAATTTGTTTCATCTTCTAATTATTTTGTTTGGCACTTTAGGTTTTGAACAACTAATGAAATCCCACTGTTAAGATAAATGCAAATGTAGCTCGATCTCCTCCAGGTAAAAAAGATGCCCTTGCCTGCCTGGAAAAGGATGGAAACACATAAAAAACTAAGAGTGCTTAAATCTGCAAGGTAGGAATTTGGGTAATTTTAATTTTTTTCTTCTATGCTTTTCTATATTTTTAATACAATGGTATATGTTCATTTTATAATTGGAAAAAATGGGAAAATTTGTTTTTAAAAGAGAATAAAAACATACAAATTGTCTTATAGTAGTCATAGTAAATAACCATTTAGTATGTTATTTTATGGGCACTTGTTTTTTATTTTTATTTTTAAATTTTTTTATTGGTTAAGGTATTTCAAATGTGTCCTCATCCCAAAAGTGGCAAAACTTTATATGACCTTAAAATGGTTGAACTAAATTCTATTACGATCAAGATCGAAGGATATTTAAGCACAAATATACATATACGGGGCAATTGTGGGGAAATAAAATGAACACAAGACCCCCACAGATTTTCAGTTTGTACACCAGCCAACAGTGCTCTGGTTCAAAGAGTATTGCTTCAGGGCGTGCTTCCTGATTTCTTGTCAACAAATTATTCTTACCAGATTCATAGGCCAAACACCCAGCTCTCCCATTTCTAAAACATGGATAGAAAGATCTACATCTTCCATTTCCCCCCACGTCTGTTAGAGCCACACCAGCTCTTTGAGAATAAAAACACAAGACAGAAACAGAAGGTTCTAGAACACTGTCTAATAGAGTCAAAAATATTTACTTTGTGTTGAACTGACATGAGGGTGAGAAAGTGTTCTCACTGTGTGGAAGAATCCTGAGGATGTACCAATATTCATTCATTTATTCAATAAATATTTTGGGGGGCTAAGTGCCCTCATAGGCCCTGGGACTATGACTAGGACTAAGACAAGGACCTTGCCCTGGTGGGACTTACAACCTGGTGAACAAGGTAGACAATAAGTAAGAAACTAAACAACAGGTAAGAGAATCGCATAATAATTGCCCAATTAACACAAACAATAGCATCATTACATAGTCATTTTACAACTAACTACAGAAAGTAACAGTACTTATTTCCACGAAGGAAAGTGGGTGCTGTGATGTAGAATTACACAAGGAACCTATTTAAGATAAAGTTTGTGCTGAGCATACTCATAACTTGTGGAGGTTTTATATAGGTTGGGCTAGTTGTGTTTTCCCTATGATTGTGGAGAATTGAACATTCAATGAGATATTCTAACGATACAAAATTAGCAGCAGTGAGAAGAACTAATTACTAATTATCTAAAGGAGCACTTTTTTCATATGAGGGACATTACGTTTCTTTAGATTTACCTCATCTTTAATCGCATACATCCACACAAACAATCTTTTTACTTTTAGGTTTCTGCAGCATCTTTTACTTTGTTGGAAACCTCAGAAAATTGCAGAACCTTCACTCAACCCCAACAGAGCCATTATAAACCCATTTTGTGAAAGTACCAAGTAGAAGGATGGGTGGGAAAAAAGAAAAACAAATTTTGTCACTTGTGAAATATGCCCAGATCCAACCTTCACTAACCCCATTGTGTAAAACATTCAGAATATTATTGAGAGAAAGCTGACGAGTGTAAATAGACTTATTCTCAATGAAATCAACACCATCCGACTGATTTGTAACTATTCCCTTAATGCTGCTATAAACTTTATTGCAGTGCAAACACTGGTTCTACAGATTGCTTTCCCCTTCCTCAGGATGTGTTTGACCTCCGTGGCACTGCCACTATAAATCTCATGGCCCAACAACCCTTGTCTGCAAGTGATTTCAAGCACTATCATAAAAATGAAACAGACAGACTTAATTTGAGTTCCAGACTTGAGGAAACTCAACTAAAATATTAGCATAATTTCGCTGAGGATGGAGGAAATTGTTAAAATATGTGTATTAGAGAGTGTCTGCAATTCGATCCATCTTTTTCCTGGCTCTTGGGTGCCACCCAGTGATTAACTCAGCGGCAGGTTTCCAAAGGGGTCTGTCTGTGCTGCAGGCAGGGATGCGAGGGGTAGTGACAGCTGAAGTCTTAAACTAAACTTAGGAATTAGAGAAAGAAATCTCTCTTTAGAGATTTTCGTCCCATCCAGTAAAACCTGGCCATCGGTGACGTGTTCTTTCCAGACATCCAGACATTACAGATGATCCGGTCTATGAATCATAAAAATCAGATCTTTAAAACACAGACTGGTCCACAGCTACCCGGTGAAGAACAGCAGTGAAGAAGTAACCAGCACCATCTGGTCTCCCCTCGCCTAATCTTTTTTCTGTGTCCCTGTCCCCCACTGACCAGTCGCTCTCCCCAGTTCTATCCTAAGACAGAGCTTGGAAAACTCTGCTTTATGATCACAAAGACAGGAGCTCATTCAGCCAGGCTATTCGTTTCATCTCTCAAACTTACTGGACTGGTTTTTATCCCTATAATTCCATGGGGTGGGTATAGGAGCAAACACTCCCCTTCGCCTTACTAGGACACGTCACCCAAACCATAGCCATCCAGTGTTATTTTAACCAGGTTCTCCCTTTTTCTCTCAATAATATTTGTGACACGTATATTTTATCAAGGATTTGTGTCATTTTTTTAGAGGTGAAACAATATATTCTCAACTTAATGGGACTTCTGTTTTCTTCTAGAAAACTATGAGCTATAAATAACACTATATAGTATATGTACTTTATTTTTATTCTATAGTATATACTATATATGTTATTATATAAAATAAGGATGTTTAAATAAACGAGGCATGTGGCCCGCCGGCTGCGAGTTTGACATGCTTGCACAGAAGTATTGAACGTGAGATGGATTTCTCAAGCCATTGTGTTTTCTCCCAGTTCAGCTGCTGCCATCATGGTTTCTGAGGGAGGTGGCATCAGAGGACAGACATATGCTCCAAAGGACAAAGAAGGTTCCTATGAAAAAGGTGAGAGGAGCAGACCAGAATCTGGAATGGGAAATGAATCAGTCCCATCTTCATATGCATACCTGCTTCGTTACCCACCTCCCTAACTACTACGTCTTCTCCTCCACGATTTTCTGATCCCCTCTGTCCCTCACTCTGACTTGGAGCTACAACTGGGCTGAATAGAGCAAAGAGGTGGTGGTGGTGGTGGTGGTGGTGGTGGTGGTGGAGGTGGTGATGGAGGCGGTGATGGCGGCGGCGGTGGTGGTGGTGATAGTGGAGATGGAGGTGGTGGTGGCGGAGGTGGTAGTGGTGGTGGTGGTGGTAGTGGTGGTGGAGGTGATAGTGGAGATGGAGATGATGGTGGTGGTGGAGGTGGTAGTAGTGGAGGTGGTAGTGGTAGAGGTGATGCTAGAGGTGGTGGTGGAGGTGGTAGTGGTGGAGGTGGTGCTAGAGGTGGTGGTGGAGTTGGTGGTGGAGGTGGTGGTGATGGAGGTGGTGGTGAAGGTGGTGCTAAAGGTGATGGTGGAGGTGGTGGTGGTGGTGGTGGAGGTGGAGATGGAGGTGGTAGTAGTGGTGAAGGTGGTGGTGGTGGTGGTGGTAGAGGTGGTAGTGGTGGAGGTGGTGTGATGGTGATGGTGGAGGTGGTGGTGGTGGCAGCAGTAAGTCCAGATGTGAACGTGAGGCAGCTGGGGAGAATGAGGGCTCATCTATAGGACCTGGGAAACACCAAGATGCCTATGAATTTAAAAATTGGTAGATACTAAGCAAATTGTGAACAGACACAAAGAAATTTACCTCAGAAGAAAGCTTTAGATGAGATAATAGGACATGTGGCCTTTCCTTCAATCCCATGCGATTTGAAGGGACTGGGGTACCCTCCCATCCATTGCTCTGTCCATGTTGCCTCGAGGAGGGGAGCGGGAGGAGGAGGGAACCACATTCCCAGACCCTCTCAGTTACTCGTTCCCTTCTCACAAAGAGGTTGTTTTGCCAAAAACAAGTTGATAACTGGGCTTTTACATTGGCCCACAAAGGAGACACAGGAAATTCCTCCTGATTCTAATTTCTCATGGTGGTATCACAATAGGAGGAAGATTAAATGCTTTAGTTTATGATGAGATCATACTCTTTGGCCAATTTTAGTCATTTATGAACTGTTTACATATGTCAGGCCCTAGGTCTATGCCATTTAATACTTAAAAAAGGGGAAGGGAGAACATCTGTAATACTTTCAACAATAAAGATAAATTAAAAAATAAAACTTAAAATATTTAAATTATAGTGTTGTTACTACCCACCGTTGCACAGTTGAATAAACTGAGGCATACAAGGTAAGTATTTGCCCAAGCTCATGCTGTTGGTAACTAGCAGCTAGGATTACTCTCCTGGCAATTCGATCCAGAGCATTTTAGTAGCTCATTATTTGATACAATACCTGAAATAACATATATTATAAACTTTTACAAAATTTCAAATAAAAATGATTTGTCTCGATATGGATTAAACAACAAAAAAAACCCTAGTATCAATATGGCTTGAATAAATATCAAATAAGCTAATTTCCATTCTTAACATCATTATAACAGCGTTGATTTTGGAAATGCACTCTGACTTTCTATCAACTTACAAATATAATTTTGAAACACAACCAGCGGGTAAGTTGGTTATTAACTACATACATAAATTACGGGGAAAAGCCTACCTAAATTGTTACTTACCACAAAATCTGATATTTTAAATCTGTAATTTCTAAGTTCCATTCCAGCCCTGTTATTTATATTACCATTTATGAGGGTTAATTCTTTTACCTCATAGCTGCTGGCAGTCAAGACTTACTAGACTTCTTACAAGAAGTAGACTTACAAGACTTCTTTAAATAGAAGCTCTGGATTCTTCTAATGTTTAAGTGACTACCTCATTGAAGCCCCAATTTTCTGCAGTTTAAAGCATGAAAGAAATAACCTTAGTCAGAGAGATTTTTAACCTAGGCATTAGCAAATCTCTGCTTTTCAAATGAAAAATTTAGTGACTATTCATTTTGCATAGGCCCCCGATATACCCACCCCCGAATAACTAATACATTAACATGTTGAGTGGAATTGTTTTCTATTATTGAACTGGATGTCAGAAATAGTGAGTTTGATTGAAGAATAATTCTTATTTGTCCCTAAACATTATTAGTTGTAACATCCATTTACTGGTTGATCACTGACAATAATGGTTCTCCTGGAATGAGACAGAAGATTCAATTGCTGTCATATCAATGGTTGACTGTTTGTTAGAGGAGGAAACAATGATATCAGTCCATCTAAAAGCTTCAGCAAATTGTTGTACAAACTTTCAAAAGAGGGGTTTAGCCTGATTTTATACCATTTAAATAAAAATTTCATGTGACAAAAGGCCATCACTGCTATTCTCACCTTGTGGTTTGCGTTGCAACAGACGCTCTAAAGGAGAATGGCATATACCAGATTGATGTTGAATTCCACAGCATGGCCTGAAATTGTAGCCCAATATGGTGGTATTCAAATGCTCATCTATGTCCTGGAAACAGACTTATCCAGGAACCCACGAAGCCCAGGAATTGGCTCCCTTTGGAGATGATCAGATCTCGAGGGCAAAATGAATTATTGCAAGGCAGTCAAGGATGTTGAGAAAATAGAAATTCAACTATTGGCAACTAACCCCAAGATTTACAACTCTGGAACTGGACAAACTGACAAGTCAGACAAACACACAAATACCCCAGGTCAGCCACGTCTTCACTGCTTTGAAGCAGATATTTACCTGCCTCACGTCTGCTCAAGTATCATCATATCAAAGCTATCCTCGACTACTGTTCCCCTTTTCTTAACTTTCGACTCCCTTCTACTTCATTCTTCTTCAGAGACTTATCACTACTGGACACACTGTTTTCTGACAGTTTCTACCGGGTAAAATATAAGCTCCGTGAGGACAGGCCTTTGCTGTGGTTACATAATAAACATTCAGTAAGAAACAGGTGAATGAATACACTATGGGGGGGGGGTGTCTCAATTTTTCTTTCTGTTAAATCTTGTTTGTCAAGATTAGATAAGTTACATTACTTACACATAGTAGGTACTTTTCTGTACATTTTTCACACTGGTTGGAGAAAGACCAGCTTTGCTTCTGGGAAGCTCTCAATCTTATATCTCCCTAACATACATCACCACAAACATCAAAACCACAGTCCTATTCTTTCATGTTTCATGATGAATAAGATGGGCTATTGATTTAAGTCATTTAGTCACTCAACAAACATTTACTCAGCATGTATAGGGGCTACTCTGATGTTTTGTGAGGAATCCTGGAATCTTAGGGTCTTAAAACCTTCATTTTTCCCAGGCTTAGAACGTTCTTGAGTCCAGCCTGAATGACTGCAGTGGGCTTCTCCAGTGAGAGCCCTTCTTATTTCCCACAACCCCTAACATACATCCATAACATACATTCATTCTGCAAAACCCAAATGGAGATATGAGAATTGTGCTATTTTAGCTTTCCCTTAGCTAGAATGAATTTCTCTTGTTTGGTCAGCTCCTTCGTGTAGAAAGTTATTTTCCGAAGGGAAAATTATAGCAAAGAATTTGAGTTCAACTACAGTAGCAGAAACCCTTATTCTAGTCCCAGAGTTCTTAGCAAAAGCTCATTTGTAATAGAAATAAGCAAAATTAGTGAAACGAGCAACCACTGAAATGTTCTTGTCTCAAACACAGCCATCAATTTGGACTGAGTTAGCCATGGTAACTACTGATATGCATCTCAGCAAGATGGATTCTTTATTTCCTTCATGTGGAGAGAGCTGCAACATCCCTCTCTCATAACTGTTCTCAGAGTATCTTTAGGTCAGTGGCATTCTCAACTGGCTAATTATTTGCTGCAGAAAGACAAGGTCTGATGATCATACCTGGGCAAGCTAGGCAAGCTTCTATCCACGAATTCCTAAAATCCAATTGATTGTCAGAAACAATGGCACCTGAAAATCCATGTTGTGAATACCTGGCCCTGGTTTCATTTTAGTCTCTTAAGTCTGAAATGGAAGGGGGAGCACTGTGTACCATGATAGCTGATTTATCAGAACATAAATTCATTCTGCAAAACCCATATGGAGTCTTGGCCATGGTTTCTTCATTCACTCGTGGAAAAGAACATGCCTTAGACAAAGTAAGAATGCTTCCTATCTTTGCTTTTAAGCTAAGAAATCCCAGATACCAAGATAATGCAATGGTCACCTTCAGCCAATGCTGATTACCCACAAATGGAATGTTTTATGGCCCATCACACATGCCTATCATCTGGGGACAGATTTAACTTCTTGGGAAGTTTCTTGGCTAACTATGTCTCCATAGAAAATGTCAACTACAGAATATTAGAACCTTGATTTGATTTGAAATCAGAGATGAACCGGAGTTTATTTTAACATTAAAATGTCCAATGACAGTGGCACTGCATAATTCGGATATTCAGTGGTAGATGGAGCACATTTGCAACTGGTTTGTTTTGTAGTCGGAAGCCTTTTGCCAAAGACACAACAGGAAAGCTGGGACAGTCTAGATACGATTTTTGATCACTATGAATTTTAAGACAAGGCCTTGGAAGTAACTGTACAACTTCCTGATTCTGACAAAAATACTTTTGTCAACTTGTATTTGGGTCTGTGATTCTAGTCTTTCTATTTCTCTTGAATAATGAGTAATGCACATCTTTCTAGCATTGTGTAGCAAAACGTATTTCCAATGCACTAGTACTAGGACCCTCTTAGGATTACTTGGTAATGCTAAAATGTATCTATAACCATGCGTTTTACATGTGGGATCTTCTTTGGACATCAGTTTTTATTAAAATATGTTGTTTTATGTTGAAAAATTTATTATAGAATAAAACACACAATTTAAATATATTTTAAAGATGAAAAATGGGATCTTGCAGAAATTCTGACCTTGCTGTGCATCACGCGTGGCCAGGCCCCTGACATAGGATCTATGTGATGTTGGGGACACTGAGAGGGGCTGAGAAGCACTGGTTTACGCTGGAGCATTTGCAATAGGAAATCTCAACGTGTTCACAGACCTAGAAGTGAATGGCCACTTCACAGTTTAGAAATTATCCTTAGGCTGCAATTCAAGACCATGGACTACTTTTTCCTGCAGGCCAGAATGAGGCTCCGCAATGGTTGCCTTTAATGGAAGAAAAATGTAGAACTTAAATCATCCCAGAATGACCTGATGTGCTTAGTTTGCTTTTGGAGGAGGTGCATCATGGTTTAGCCCCTCCCTTCTATCTTGAATGAAGCCAATATCCACCACCTGGGGCAGTGACTTAATAATGTCACTATCACAATTCTAAATTTATAGTTTTCTTTTTTACTGACAGGTCTAATCAATGTAGGACTCCTTCCTAAAATATTTCTGTGGGTTCATTTCCAGTTGAAGCCATAACATAGTTACCCAGTGGTACTGTAGAGCCTTTGAACTCATCAGAGCCTTAAACCTTCTGTTCTTCCTCTATGCTAAAGAGTTGGCAACATTTTCTGCAAATGCTCTGACAGTAAATATTATAGGCTTTGCAAGCCATGAGGTCTCTGGTACAACTACTCAATTCTGCCCTTGTAGCAGAAAAACAAGCATAGAAGATATGTAACAAATGGGTGTGGCTGTGTTCCAATAAAACTTTATTAACAACAATGTAGACACATGTTGATTTTGACTGATGCTGTCTTTTGCTGATCCCTGTTTTACCTTCTCGCTTAGTAGGTTCCATTGCCATCCATTCATTCCCCCATGTCCAAAGTTCTCCCTCTCAATTCATAGCCACCAAAGATTAAGTCACAGTTATTTTACTTCCTATATTAGTTGCCTGGGGCTGTTATAACAATTACAATGAACTTGGTGGCTTAAAACAACAGTAATTTATTCTCTCATGATTCTGGAGGCCAGAAGTCCAAAATCAAGGTGCCAGCTGGGCCATGTTCTCTGCAGATTTGAGGGGAGGAGTCTTCCTAGCTTCTTTGGTTGCAGGCAATCCTTGCATTTCTTGCCTTGCAGCTGTGTCAGCTCAACCTCTGCTTCCATTGTCAAATGGCTTCACCCCTGTGTCTCTGTCTCTGTGTCCAAACTTCCTTCTTTTTATAAGGACACCATTCATATTGGAGTTAGAGCCAATCTAATATAGCATGGCCTCAAGTTTATTATATCTGCAAAGACCTTGTTTCCAAATAGTGTTACATTCGCAGGTTCTGGGTAAACATGATTTGGGGGACTCTCCCTATTTTCTAATCTGTCCTCTACTTTCCATCTCAGCTACCACAGCACTAATGACTAAACAAAAATTTACAACTTAAAAGATACTTTAAAGTTAACTGTAGTTTATTTTATCACATAAATAAATCCCCTTTATACTTACAAGGAAAGTAAAACACAAAAAGTAAGTAAATAACTTGCCAAAAGTCACACATGTGAACCATAAGTATTCTGACTTCAAATCCTGCTCCATAAAAGAATAATGCATCAACTTTTACTCTGTCACTTTAAATGTTCTCGCTGAGCTCTGCTGCTATAGTCACCTCAACAGTTCCAAAGCCATTAGCCTGTTGGTAGGTTTATATGAGGTTGACCTAAGAAACATCTAATGAACTCATAGACATATTCTGCACTTTGAACCATTGAATACACTGAAAGTAATCTTCTATGTTCAATTCATTCATTTGTTCATCCATCCATCCACCCATTCATTCATTCATTGTAAAACTATTAAAAATGAAATGATCATCTCTCCATCCATATTTTATAATGTATAAATGTCATGGCTGTTACATGCTGTTCAAAGATTTGAAAATATGGTACACAAAAGTGTATTTTCTCTTTCAGTTTCTACTTTAGCACCCGATTGATAGTTCTTTATTATTTAATGCTATTAAGGTTCTTAGTTAAAAATATTTGCATACATTCCTCTGGGTATAGCTAATGCTCTCAAGTAATAATGCTGCTAATAAAGATAGGATTTGTCTAAAAATTATGATGATATGATGATGATGATACAGCAAACATAAATGCCTAATAACTTGTCAAGTTAAGGAAAACTGTTGGAACTGTCAACTAAATTATATTTTACAAGCAATCAAAAGGAACTGAACCCAAAATGACATGATCTCTCATTACTACTTAATGCTAAGATAACACAGTCAAGGGTAAAAAATATAAAAATAAACATCTTATCTTAATGTTGGAGGAAAGTGAAAGAACAAGTTTGGTAAAACTTATTTTTTTCTTTATTTTGATAGGGTAGCAGCACACAGAAATCAGTGTTATTTTTATTCTGTCTTGATACAGCAATCAAACTGCTTTGTGGCTGTAGACATAAGCTTAATGTCAGTTTGCCAAGAGCATTATAGAGCACTGCAGGGAATACTGTAGTAAGCCTTGTTCTTGTGGGTGGATAAAAAGAGGAATGCTAGAGACCAAACTCCCTCAGCTTCCCTCCTTACTTCCTGGCTTTCCTGTTCTCAGAATTTCCCTGCGTCTTCATCCAACTTCTCCCCCACCTCACCTCTTTCCTCCTATTCCATTCTAATCCTTCTACTAAATCCCTTGTTCCCATCCTGAAGCACTGCAGAATCAATTAACTGGCCCCCACCCCGTCCCCACTAACATTTGTTAGTATCACCCTCTTCAAAAGTCCCTTCCATTCAGCCTGCCAGCATGCTGTTTTTTCTTATCCAAACCTAACTTTCTCTTGATCCTGCTATTCCCTTGAACTATCTCATGTTTTCCTTGTTTCTCCTCTGGCCATTGCCAACCTTCTGGGAAGGTGATAGTCCACCAGAGTTGCTCAGCAACTCAGACCACTGACCTGATCCTTACAATTTCTTGAAAACTCACTTACTTTAGCTAATATGACTCTTACTAGTATCTCTGCTGATTCTCTTACTTCTCTGACCATGCCTTCTCTGGCTCTTCTTCCACCTGCCTTTCCCACCTGAACATAGTCTGCAGTGATCTGTCTTGGTTCCTCCACTCCTGTCTCTGGGGTCATTTTCTTTTTCTTTCTTTCTCTTTCTTTCTTTCTTTCTTTCTTTCTTTCTTTCTTTCTTTCTTTCTTTTTTCTCTTTCTCTTTCTTTCCTTCCTTCCTTCCTTCCTTCCTTCCTTCCTTTCTTCCTTCCTTCGTTCTCTCTTTCCTTTTATTCATCATCATCATTATTATAATTTCTTGGTAATCTCATGGTATCAACTATTAATCTATTCAGTTAAACACCAAATCTTTTGCTTTAACTTTAAACTTTTTCCACATTCTGGACATGCATTTTCACCTGTCTCCCATTTCTTTATTTTAGTGTTCTTTGTTTTAAGCGTATTCATTAATTTGTTCAATAATTCATTCAATCTATATTTATTAAGTGCATACTATGTAGCTAAGATGAGAGTTAAGCTACTATCCAAATACAATGACTTTAATAATGAAGGAGTTTATATCTCATTTCTGAGCACCATCTATAAAATGACTGTGCAGAGTCACTGAGAGATCCAGGGCCCTTCCAACCACAGCTCTGCCCTGCGAAGGTGTTGTCTACACGTGTCTGGCCAGAGCCACGTCACTTTCCTATCAAGTTGTGAAAAAGAGAAAGAGAAAAATGGAAGAGTGTGCGCCCAATGTTTTAAGACCAAACCCCAGAGTGGTCTATATCACTCCAGCTCCCATGTCATGAATTAGTCATGTCACCACACTGAATTGTGAGGAAGGCTGAGTCTTTAGCTGGATGTCCCTGTCCTCTGCTAAACTCTATTGTCATGGAAGAAGGGAGAACATATTTGGGGCGGGGGGGGGAGAAATAGCTAGTGGTCTGTCACTCCTACTAGGACTAGGCATTATGCCAAATTTTGACATTCATTGTTTGGAATAATTCTCATTATATTTCCTTCCAAATCTGCTTTTTGTTCAGTATTTTATACTTCCATGGGGGCGGAGGGGGGAGGTACTATCATCCTTCTAGCCACGCTGTTTTAAAACACCCAAGATATCTTTAATGCTTAATCTACCTTTTCCAACTAACTCCCTCCCCATAACAGCCACACTTTTCCAAAGTATCATGTAGTCTTCTTTCATTATATTTCTAGCTTAGTCCCACCCTTTGCTATTTTCCCTAGTACATTTGAAGAGTTAGTTTTCATTGCCATTAATCTGAAAAAAAAACACACACAACAGCCTCCTAACTTATCGCCCATGTCCAGTCTTGCTCTGCTCTTATTCTGCTTGTATATCCGCAGTAGTCTCTCTGAAGCAAGTACAGCCCCCATGGACAAAGGAATGAGGTGTGGACTCCTTGGTGTGGCATTCAAGGTTTGTAAGAAGGATGTGTGTCCTCATCTAGGGTTAGTGGCCATGACATGCTTTCCTTTGAGCCATGGTACATGATCACCATATCTTCCTTCTCTGCACATTTACTCCTATTTTATTCTTGGTTGCAATGCCCTTCTAGATCCACAAATTCAAACACTATCACTATTTCAAGGCCCAGTTTAGATTCCACTTTTCCCAGAAATATTTCTTTCTCATTTTAGGAAAAAGTTATCTCTCTCTCCTCCGATCTTCTAAACAACTTTATCTACCTATCTCGTGGTACTTAACTTTTTATTTCTTGGATTATAGCTTATAGGTACATGCCTTATCTTTCATAGTAAGTGCCTTAATTGGGGGACTAAGGCTAATTATTCTGTGTATTCCTCATAAAATGTATGATACATGATGGGTGTTCTACAGATATAAGTTTAATGAAAGAATGTTTGAAAAATGAGTTAAAGAAATTTAGAATATGCTAAGTACAGGGCAGAGAGACTATTAGGAAAATAACTCATTTTGACTGAGTATTGGTAAACTCTTACTTTGGGAGCAGGTTTCCACTCAGTGGAATTATTATGAAGGAATTTCAAAAGATACATTTGGAGCAACAGTAACAAGAATATCAATATTTTCTTCTTCTTTTTAAAATATTTTTTTTATTGATTTCAGAGAGGAAGGAAAAAGGAGAGATAGAAACATCAATGATGAGAGAGAATCACTGATCAGCTGCCTCCTGCATGCTCCCCACTGGGGATCAAGCCCACAACCCGGGCATGTGTCCTGACCAGGAATCCAACCATGACCTCCTGGTTCACAGGTTGACGCTCAGCCACTAGGCCACACTGGCTGGGCTAGAATTTTGATCTTTTACGCTTATAACAGTGATACAGCTTTAAAAGAATTATCATAAAAATGCAAAGATTTTTCTCACAAGACACACATCTCTGCTGATTATCTAAATTGCGTGTGAGGTCAAAAGTGTTTGAACTATCTTGGGTTGTTGTCTTCTCACCACATTTTCCAGTGAAGCCTAAAAATATTGAAATACTTTTTATTCTAATTATTATGTGGTATTTCCAGTCACAGTCAGAGGGAAGGCTATGAAAACTCACTAGGAAGATCTTTTTCATAGTATTTTCCAATTGAATATTATAGGTTGAAGTTATCATAATTCTTAAGATAATTTCCCCCCAAAATCCAACATTTGTCCAAGGAAGAACTCCAACTCTTTGACATTTATGTAACTGAAACATTGATAACATCAACCTAGCATTTCACTTGTAGCAGTTTTACATTTACCTTCTGGAGTTGGGGCAACATTTAAAGTGGCAGGATCTCATAAATGTTTCATGGAAAATAAGGAAAACATGCTATAAAACTCACCAAACCGTGAGATAAGAAGGCAAAGGAAGGAGTGGGTGATCCATGAGGCCCTGTGGGGTGATTGTGGAATAAATCCTCCTAAGTATTGGACCAACTTTTCCCAACTCATACATGACTTCCTGGCCATACATTTAGGTAATCCTGAAATTGCTTTAACCCTTTCAGGGACCACGTTAGTATTACCTACCTGGTCAAACTGGGTCACTTCTGGGTGGTCTACGTTTTACGCCGGAGTCCCACACTTCGATTAGAAGAGGCTCCTTATTACTAGTAATTGTGAAATCTTTGCAAGTTACTTTATCCTCTTTGAGCCTCTGCATCAGTATCTATTAAAATGTTCATAACATAGGTTTTAACTACACTGATGATGGTGGGTATATGGCCTTTTATTGTACTATTTTTGAATGTTTGAAATATTTTATTATAGATTTAATATGTGGTTAAAACATATGCAAGGGTTAAAACATATAAGAATACAGGAGATTATGGATGCAAAAGTTCAGCACATGGCTTCGTAATTGCTAATTATTTTTGCCACTAATAATGGTCCTACAGATGATGTTTACTGTATTTTTTAGCAATAGTTTTATACAAGGGAATGTACTGGGCACTGGGAGGGGGCAGGGAGAGAGGACAGTGATTGAAAAATAATAAGACTAATTCCAGTCCTCTATGATCTAAGTATTTTATTCTGAGACAATAGAACTTGCAGAAAAGAAACCATTAAGTAACAATGCAAGGCAATACATGATTAAAGCGAAAATGATTTATGCAGATATATGTTTCAAATGAGTTCAGAGAACAATGTGTTCAAATAACTACAGTGTGTGTGTGTGTGTGTGTGTAACACATTAAATGGGACCAGAAACTTTTACATTTCTACCCAGAACAACAGAGTGCCAACCAGATTTTGTTATTTAAGAAGAATTCTTTCAGGGCCCATTTTTGGAAACCTAGAGACTTGTTTGTGACAAGTCTTTCCGCTCCTGCCAACAAATGCCACCCGTGTGCCATTATTCTGATATATATGGTAAAGCGTAAAATATGCAGAAACCACTGAATCAGTGCGTTCACAAAATACCCATGAGCACCAGGAAATTAACAAGATGATGATCCCGGGCTGGCGTGGGCACGCAGCATTCCGCCTCGCGTGGTTTTCTGGCATGCTTGTTAGACTCCCGCGCTAGGAAATGCCTCCACCTGGAGATGTAGACACTAGGATTGGTACTCCCAAGTGAGAGCATACTGACGGCAATAAAAGCAGTCTTTGTGTGCTGAAAATAAAACTGCAAGCTTTGTGCACTTGTAAACCACCACTGGCTCAAAAGTTATTATTCCTGTTTTAGTTCTCAGATTGAAAAAGGCTTTTAAATCTGATCTATTTTCGTCCGTAAGGGGGGAAAAAAGGAGCAGGATTCTGTCAGCCTAATCTCATTACACATGTAGCCATTACAGTCAAAATGAGTTTCCTCTGAGCGAGTTTGGGTGCGTTTCAAAACCAGGTCTCGGAGGAAAGGAGTCATTATGCGCAAGTAGTGTTAGGAGACGGAGCTTCCTATGATACCAGGGCATCCACGTTTATGTTTGCTTAAGCCAGAGGGTGATGAGATGAATAATCCAGATCTTGTTCAAGACAAAATTAAACTAAATGAAAGAAGGGGAGACAAAACATTTAACATGCATAATGTTAATATCTTGTTAAAGGGTTTAACAAGGAGAAAGAAATGGCTTTAGAAAAACAGGGTCACAATACTTCTCGCTTTGATTTTATGTCCTACTAGTGTCTTTATTGTACACACTCTATACTGAGCACCACTTGCCAGTTGGCCCATTGATTCCCTCCTCTCACCTCACTTCCATCCCCTTCTTTGTTCTTTTATGGAAAACAATGTCCTCTCAGAATATAAGCTATTTGATGGCAGAGACTTGGCTTGGCCTTTGCCAAAGATGGGCAAGAAAAGGCGAGTACTCCCCTTTCAAGACAACAGGCAGTTTCAACAATTTTCTCCTCTCTTTCTTTCTCTTTAATTTCTAGCCTTCTGCTTATATAGACTGGGATTTGGAGGGGCTGTGTCAAGACTAGGCTGCTGTATGCCCTGGCCAGCTAGCTCAGTTGGTTAGAGCATTGTCTCCATATGCCAAGGATGCAGGTTCAATGAATCAACCAATAAATGCATAAATAAGTGGAACCAAAAATCAATGTTTCTCTCTCTCTCTCTCAAAAGAAATCAGTAAGTTTTTTTTTTAATTAAAAAGAAATGACTAGGCTGCTGTGTAATAATTCTGGCAGAGATCTCTGGTGCCAATTATTTGTATTCTTCTGTACAATGTGGGTACTTGGACACTTTTGTGGTCTCAGTTTTGGGTCTTACATACCAATTTTGGGGCAGTAGAAAAATTCCACTCACTATATTGTTGTGTTAACAAGTTATTTTATGTTACATATGTTATGACTTCCTTTCTCCTTCAGATTGCCTTTGATGAAAATTTTAACTGGATTTCACTGGCTCAAGAACATTGGTAGGGAAGGTGGATAATGTTGCCTATGGGCAGACACTGCTAAATCCTGCTGTGCAGTGCAAATCCAGATTTTTATATAGGATGAGCTGGTGTGTGTGTGTGTGTGTGTGTGTGTGTGTGTGTGTGTGTTTGGGGGCTGGGGGTGTCATCTTGTTGAAAGGGAGAGGATACTGAAATTTCATTTCTAGAATCTTTACAGTTTGTTGAGACAACATCAGTTGTCAGTATCATAGAAGGACCATTATGGAAATTGTGAAAGGGAGTCTTAAAGCTCCCTCATGTCCTATACCTATCATAGCCCTCGACAACGGAGAGTGTATCTTTGGGCTCCTATATCAACCTTGGGAGGACAAGAGATGTTACATCCCAATGGGTAACTGAATAGAGTTTAACAAAGGAACTATTCATAAAATGTGGAAAACCAACAGGCACTGTGAGCTCCTGCTAGTTAGCAAGAGCAGGAAGCCATTACTATTGCTAAGTTAAGGGGAGGAAAAGGAGGGAAGGTTTATTGGAATCCAGAGAGAGCTGGAGCTGAAGATGTACAGGAAAACACCCAGAGAGGAGACATGGCCTTTAGTACAGAATTCTAGTCACTGCCAACCTGTGGCCAAGCAGAGAGAGAACTGACGTCTTGCTCCTCCTTTCCCCCTCTGACCTACTGACTTCCTCTCCTCACCTCCCATAGATGGATTGGATTGGAGACCCCCCTCCAGGAAGCCACAAAGCAAGGGAACCCCCTTAGGCAGTCCCTAAGGACAGTGTCTTGGGTGATATCAGTAGGTCAGTAGGGTGAGGAAGGAGAGATGAAACATATATCTGCAGGGCAAATGGAATCTATATTCTATAAACCCACTCCTTGCCCAGGGAAAGATGTCTGTTAACAGATGATCCTATAGCCATTTTTGATACTATACTGAATATCTGACTTTGACACTATCAGCAATCATGTGAACTTTTCAAGATTTTATGGTTCTAGGTAGAAATGTATGTTCTTTCCAATTCTGCACATCTCCAGCAGTCTCTCATATACCCATCAATATTCTGGAAAAGAAAACAGAGAATACCCACTCACCATTTGGCTGAGCCCAACCCTGCTCTCAGTTCACCCTTACTCCATTCCCCTACTCAGGATTGAACTCCTACGCCCTTTTCTTTGCCAAGGCAGGCATCATCACTTGATCTTGGCTCTCTTTCCTGATGAGTTAAGATGCCGCCTCAGAATCTTTCTTAACCTGTTGCTTTAGCAATCAATGAGAGCTGGGGAACAAGATTCCGCGTCTCACCAGGCCAGTGTGGCTCAGTGGTTGAGTGTAGACCTGTGAACCAGGAGGTCACGGTTCAATTCCTGGCCAGGGCACATGCCCAGGTTGCAGGCTCAACCCCCAGTAGGAGGCATGCAGGAGGCAACCAATTGATGATTCTCTTTCATCATTGATGTTTCTCTCTCTCTCTTTCTCTCTCTCTCTCTCTCTCCTTCTCTCTCTCTCTCCCTCTCTCTCTCTCTCTCTC
>NW_005358649.1:3780705-3784903 GCF_000412655.1 Myotis brandtii
TATATATATATATTTTTAGGAAGATTCCTGGTCTGTGGGTTACCTTGAAGTAGATGTTTCCATGTTTTGTTTAACAGATCACTTCCCATTAGCCCTGGAAAGCGGTTTTTCGTTTTACCATCTGGAATAACATCAGTGTTAGCATTCATTGGAAGTCTCTCTTGAGCTTTTGAACAACACTTTTACTCTAAGTTTATTTTCCTTTGTCTAGCAGAGGTCCAGCACTTCATCCTTTGTTTACCCCTTCTCACTAACGCTGCCGGCGCTTTCACAGCCGGACTGACTGCAGCTTTGATTCTTCTATTCAGGGGACCCTGCTTCCTCCCCAGGATCTATAAGCACAGCGATGTCTCATATCTATAGGATGTTTCATAACACACAAGAGACTCACATATACTTACCAGATTCTTTCTGGAAAAAAAAAAGCCACCTCTTATGATATAATTAAAGGATTTTAGATTTCTGGTTTCTGGGACTAAATTACACTTTAGACTCTTATTACCTTATCAAGGCTTCTACACACTTTGTTTTTAAAAAGATCTTTCTACCCACAAATTTCAGAGCATCTTTTTTTCTCACGTATTTGTCTTCAGTTGTATAGGTAATTTGGGATTTATAGATTGGTCAAAGGAAGTGAGCCTTTAGGCAAATTAATGTATGAAACAAACCTCTGATTTAGGAATTGAACTACAAACACGTTCTTCCTCCAAAATGACATTCAACAACTGAATTTATGTAAACCAAAGTTCACACAGGCGTTTCTTAGCAATTTACTTATAATTTCAGACACATACAGTCACTCTTGTGATGCTATGTCTTATGAAGTGTTCTTTTTGAGCATGTTAATGCTCTAATTCCTTCCCTTAAAAAAAAAAAGGAGAAACTAGTTTGCTTGACATATTTAGCTGGTCCTTAGAGAAGGCTACAGATGAAATTTACTACATTTCCTGTGGTATTTTTTATAGGGAGTCTTTTTAAAAAATCTTTTCACTTTTTAAAATCCTGCTACCCCAATGCCTTTCCTCTTAGACATAATTCCTCCAGGTGCCAGCAGCACTTGTAAAGCTTTCTACCATGATGACTCTCTTTAAAACGGAAGCCTTCGTCAACTTTTTAAAATAACGAGACCTCACCAGGCAAATTTATAAGGTTTCCATTCCTCCCAGCCTAACCCACTGCACCTCAAATCACTTCCTAGTTGGCCATTGGAGTGCAAGACCATGGTAATAAACAACGAAGAGGGTTTCCTGGGCGACCCCATCTCTTCATGTGGAAGGGGAAATGACCAAGCGATTTCACATTAGCCTATGAAGTCAGCGGATATATCACAATGCCACTATCAATCTTAAACTGGTAAGTAGAAGAAGACAACTAAGCGCTAATGTGAGAGTTTCTTTTAGCCTCTCTTAATGCTCCTTCTGTTTTCTGAGGAGAGTTCAGGTCATGGTTAATCTGGAGTCTGCAGCTTTAACAGTCTTATGGCTTTAAAAAAATATATTTATTGTTGAAAATATTACATATGCCCCCCTTTCCCTCATTGACCCCTTCTAACCCACCCCTGCCTCCCACCCCAGGCCTTCACCACGCTACTGTCTATGTCCATGGGTTTTGCATATATGCATACAAGTTATTTGGTTGATCTCTTCCCACCCGTCCATCTTCCTTCTGAGATTGAACAGTCTGTTCCATGCTTCCACGTCTCTAGATCTACTTTGTTCATCAGTTTATTTTGTTCATTCAATTCCACATATAAGTGAGATCATGTAAGAACCTGGGGAATATTATGCTCAACAGTCTTATGGCTTTTTGTCGCTTCTATAATTCAGGGCCACTAACGCCCCAGGGAGTGTCTTTAAAACAGGAAGTTGCTCAAGCAAATTATTTTCTTTAGGAAGACAGATCTATGGCCAAAGAATTACAAAGGCCAACTGTCTTTTCTTCAGGGAGGCAAGCAGGTGGAGGCACACTTCCCTGTGGCTGCTGCTTTCTCTCTTCTCTCTCTCACTCCTCGGAGAAGCCACGGCTGAACTCAAAATAAGAGTCACTTAAGGCAAGTTGTCAAGAAGGAGTTGTCATGTCCAATTGAGTTAGCTGATATTTTTCAGTAAAACAGCAAGTGGTTATAAACACACTCTTCATTCTCCTGTCCCCACTTTGCCCACAGTTCAGTGGGAGCTTCGTGGAGACCTTTTATTAACATTTCACTTTTTCCCCCACTTCACTGGTCACTGAGTGCCCGACACGTGTGTGTCCATGCATTTGCCTCCGAGGCTTCAGGGGCCTGGGGGAGTCAACTGAGTGCCAGGTGAGGAATTAGCCACTTTGATTAATTCTAGTTGGTTCATTTTTTACTGCTTTGATTTAAGAACTTGAAGATTCCTGAATCTTATTTCATTGCCCATGACAGAAAGGGGGTCTAGGGGAGGATTCTTTGAAGGACATATTAACGTCTCTGTACTAACGTTGGGAAGGATGTAAATGGATTTCTGATTCAGTGTTAATGTCTCTTCCAGAGTGAAACAGAAAATTTTCATTTCACAGAACTTTGAAAAAGTAAACAATGAAATGATTTTTGTGATCGATGCCTATGTTGCCACTCTGATTGGAAAAATGTGGTTCACATAGTCTTTCAATATAAAGGAACTGTCAGTGAGAGCCCGGTGGGCTAGGAGCGCCTATCTTAGGACATATTTCTGCCTCTGGGCACCATAGGCATATAGTGGGCACTCCAAGAATTGCTTGTTGATTAAATAGCTGAATAACACGCTGAGTTAGTATTGGACCCCAAATAAGTGCAAATAGTTATAGAAAAGAGAAGAGAGTAAGAAGTGAAATTTAAAAAAACGTCTATTCAGTTGAGTTTCTCCAAGATGAGTGGACACATAATCCATAGTAGAAGATGAACCTGAGGCTATAAATCCTTCTACTTGCAATTTTTTAATGTTAAAAAGGCTTATTTTAAAAACAAAACATAGCACTATGAAAACACTGAATTTTTGATGTGGAAGTCTTCTTATTTTACTTTTTTAACATTAGTTAAAAAAGAAAAAAAATATTCTTTCATTATTTCAAAAACAGGGAAATGGTTTTGGATTTCCTTGAGCATTTTAGAATTTTAAAAAATGTCCCATACACGAATAAAATCAGATTTTCATCAAAAGGCTTTTACGCAAAACTCCACACTTTTCTCCATAAAGCAAAACAAATATTTTTCAGAGCACTATTCTCTTACACAAAAGATTTTCCAAATCATTTGAGTATTCCGTGTGAGGAAAATAAAATTCTAAATTATTCAGTAAAATATTTTTCTTTCATTTTTTATAGCTACTGTGAATAAGAAAGCATTAAAGAGGATAAATGGCTATAGATGAAAGTTACCGTTCCAAACATTAAAAAAAATTCTTTTAATGTTTTGGTCACGAACTCTGACAATGATAAATCACTTTTCAACAGCTGCAGACAGCTGTTAAAGTCTGGAGCCTAAAATGCTTAATTGGGGAAGTGTGTTAAAAGTTAAAGGGCCAGTGTCCTTTTAGGCTATGGGAAGACTTTCTTCAACACACCCATCATAGTGCATTCCATGGTCTGGGAAAGAACATGCTACTCTTTAGATTCATTAAACACAAAAATTTAGGTGGACAAGTGTAAAGTGCCCCCATTATGAGCAAGAAACAAGCGTTAAGGTACAATTAAGGCACGCGCATTCCTTTCTTCGGTGAAAAGTTTTCATATACTTGGTGATAGGACAGTTGGCAACTCTTAATCGCTTCAATGTAGGTCTTATGACAATTAATATACTAGTATTTGCCCAGGATTAATTTTTTAGTGATGATTCCCAAACCTATCTAAGCAGTAGGACAAGAAATTTTAAAAGTTTTTAATTTGTTTTCATTTTGCTTTTATTTTATTCTGACAATGTTTGGGCAGTGAGATATCCCAGTTAGTTCAGGGAATTCTTCACCTCAAATTTTTCTTCACTAGGATATTTTGACCCGGTTTGCAGTCATAATATTTATTCAAGACACACAGTTGCTGAGATAGTGTCCTTTTGAAGCATACTTTGTTGATTGCATGTGAGTTTTTCAGAAGTGTGTATATATATACTCACTGCATTTTTGTATATTATATATATTTACTGCCAATGTATATTCACTATAGAATACTATTCGAATATACATGTGTGTGAATATAATATATA
>NW_005358649.1:3784938-3838382 GCF_000412655.1 Myotis brandtii
CAACAAACGAATGGTTTTATTTTACTTTTTCCATGGGTAACAAGTATGTCAAGTTCAACATCATATATCTGCTTGAAGAGGGGCATTTCCCATCGAGTAACTGGTGGTAGGTCATTTCTCCTCTGTAAAAATCCTGACATTCAGGAAAGGGAGTAGTTCTGTTTCACACTCCATAGCAAGGTGATCTCTGGGAATTGTTTGCTGAGTAATTTGCTATTACACAATACATCATTTTTATTGGTAATAAGGCAGATGTCACCAACAGCGGAGTTTGTCCAAGGCTGACTCTGAAATTTCCTTTAAGACATTATTCTTCCAATCAGGCAGAAAATTGTCGTCAGCTATTGCAGATTGAAAGATCATGTTGCAGTGTCCAAGGACTGTTTATGACTTTTCCAGCTATACACAGAGTGGGTGGTGGAGAGTGGCCTCATGCAAGCGTATTTTTTCTAGTTACGACGTATCCAGTATATAAAATTTGGGGGAAAATCTACCATAAAATATGTTGTGTGAAGTTTGTATTTTGTGAAGCAGGTGGGTTTAATATCAAGGAAAAAAGATCCATTTGCAAGGTCTTTTTTTTTTAAGTGTCTATTTGAAGCAATTGTTCCTATTGCTTTAAAAAAAATTCCAAGATGAATGGCTTAAAATAAAAGCTCTTCATTACTAATCTGAATTAGAGAGATAGGTTTGCACAAGAAATTCACAGAAATCCAGCGGACCATTCTTAGTACTATAAATAATGGCATCAGGTCATGATCTATACTGCAGAACTTTAAAGAGCTTCAAATTCACTGACTTATTTCAAACTTGAGGCAATATTGTACTAATACTCTACACTAAATTTATAACTTCAATCTCCTATAAATGTGGAAGGATTCTTTCCCACTCCCCAAATAGTTAAGGGCAGCAGAGCAGGAATAGAAATTTCATGTACACATCACAAGAGTGGTCAGATGGCTCATGTCCAACATGGTGCCCAAGCCATACATTCTCTTGTTGCTCCATTGTTTATAGTGTGATATGGACTGTGTATTTACAAAGCTAACACTAACCGTTGTAGAGATACACCCTAATCTTTCGATGGCTTAATAAATGGAAGCTTGTTTCCTCTCCATCACAGTCCAAGGTGAGTTTGTCCTGGTCAGGTGGTTGTACCCCAAGTGGTTATTCAGGGACCCAGGCTTCTTCAGTCCTGTGATTCCACCACCCTCAACATGTGGCTCCCAAAGTAACTCTAACACATAATATTCACTAAGGAAAGAAGAGAATGGAGGTGTCTGGGGCACAAAGTCCATTCCGCTACATGCCATTGGTCAGAACTCAGTCAAACAGTCTGACCTAGATGCAAAGAATGCTGGAAAATGTAGTCCCTGATTGGGCAACTACTTTTCAGCCACCCAGACTATGAAGGCCAGCAGGAACCTTTAGCTAACCATTTCCACAAAAATTTAAAGTTCCCATTCTCATATTCTCTTCTCTCTCTCTCTCTCTCTCTCTCTCTTTCTCCCCGACCCTCAACACTTGTTTACTTGTTTTAGGAATTACAAAGTGCTGCAAGACCTACAGCAAAAATGAACAAGATGTTACTTGCTAGAAGTTTCCAAGTAAGAGGAGTTCTTCGATGTTTGTTTTTAAGGTAATCAACTTGTTAATAATAAATATTTTAAAAACTAAATTAATTAATATAAAGAAAATGTCTATACCTGTTTCAATACTTCCTCTACCAAGCAGACTGGAAATTCATAGAGTTAGGCACACAATTCTTACTGTTCAAATCGTCTAGCACATAATTTGTGCCAAATAAATTGTTGAATGTTTGCCTATGTGCACATCTGGATGTGGGAACAATTGTAGGAGTGAGTGGTACACAAATAAACTTAGCATTGTTTCCTGCTGGAGCCTGTTTTCAAGAATAGCTCATAAATTAATTAATTAATACATTACTAAATCTGATTTTGTAAAATAGTGTGGGAGGATGTAAAAATCTAAATTTAAAAATTAACCTTTAAAAGAGTCATAAATGCTAGAACTGGAGATTCCAAGAACCAGAAGGAGAAAATTTAGTGAAATAAGAAAAATATATTTCATCACACAGGTTACCTATGCTTATCAAGTTAAAAAAATACATGTATATGTTTAGCAAAAATATCACAGAAATATTTTTAAGTGCTGAACACTGAAAACAGTAATAACTATAACCCAACATTGAGGACATAAAAAACATAAAAATGAAAAACAATTTTTATGATGACAACAAAAAAAACTTCAGACAGGTCCTGGGGGTGGGAGCCCCCATGGCTCACGTCACTATGACCCAGGACCTGCAGCAGGTCTGCGAAGCAATCGGCACCAGAGATGGGGTAGCCTGTGTGGAGCTGGTGTCTTTCAAACATCCTCATGTTGCCAACCCACAGTTTCAGTTGGCCTCTCCAGAGAGAAAAATCAACAGGTTTTAGAACCCCCTTATGAAACTAGAGGCCTGGTGCACGGATTCGTGCACTGGTGGGGGGTCCCTCGGCCTGGCCTGTGCCCTCTCACAATCCGGGACCCCTCAGGGGATCTCAGAGAGCTGGTTTTGGCCCAATCCCTGCAGGCCAGGCTGAGAGACCCCACCAGTGCCCAAATCCATGCCCCAGGCCTCTAGTATGCATATAAGATCTTTGGTTAATCTCTTTCCCCCCTCTCCCCTTTCCCTCTGAGATTCATCAGTCTGTTCCATGTTTCCATGCCTGTGGTTTCTGCTCCTGAGTTGAGCATCTGCCCCATGGTGGTCAGTGCACGTCATAGTACCCGCCAGTTGGCGGGTCACTTAGGCTTTTTATATATATAGATATTGCAGCTCGTTTAAGGTGCACTCAGGCTGTGGAGAACCATGCCTTCCTGGAGGCATACAAATTCCAGACTGTCAGAGTCCAACCATTCCTGCGGGCCCACAAAGAAATCTGGGCTCTGCCTGCGATGTATGCAGTAGCACTTGACCTTCAAGTATGTGTCTGCCAATAGGCCTGGGCCCCAGAGAAGCCTGAGACCCGAAAACATCAACAGGTAGAGAGGACAAAGCCTCAAGGAGACCAGGAAGGAAGAAAGGCAGCCCATCAGGCCAGACCTCTCCCACAATTCCTGCTGCACCCCACACAGGCTGCAGGTCCCCATCCACCCCTGTCAGCAAGGCCCATGGGAAGCTAAACCCCAACCCCACCCAGTGGCAAAGAGGTGGAGCCCTGTTTCCCACTAGCATAGTGTCAGCGGAGGCCTGCTGAAACAAGATAAATAAGGCCTACAGTCTTCCAAGGTGCTAACACCCCAAATGTCCGGGCTGTAATAGAAATCACATCAAACCAAGAATCAGGAAAATCTTAGCCTTTTGAGCCATTGAATGAGGAGAGACAATCAACACAAACACCAACACTGAGGTAACAGAATATTGGATTCCCTGTGAGGATTTTACACCAGCCATCATAAAAAAGCCTGAAAGAACAATTATGACTGTGCCTGAAACAAATGAGAACGTAGACAGTTTCAACAAAGAAATAGAAGACATAAAGAAGAGCCAAATGGAAATCTTAGAACTGAAAAATATAATCACTTAGACAAAAATTATTGAGGATCCCCCCAAACAAAGAAACTCAAGTGTAAATATGAATGCATTGATTGCTCAAGGATAAGTACAAAGAAATAGCTAAGATGTATCATTTAAAGCCCCAAACTGAGATTTCAAAATTATGTTGGAGGAGTCACACAAGGACTGTGTGGAATGTCCACTCAGACAGAAAGCAGTATGTGCAGGCCTGGCTCTAGCACTGCAAATAGTTAAAGAAAACCCGAAGCAGACTTGGGGAATATCAATCTGAAGAATGAGTGAGGGATCGAAAATTAATTCTTAAGAGAGATGGTAAGTGACTAGTGCGCCTGAGCTTTAAGAGCAAGGAAAGAAGCAGCACCGTTCATGTGAATCCTTTCACGCTGAGACTTTATAATTAGAGCGATTTCCCAACTCTCCTATTGCCAGAGCAATAAAAATGAATACAATGCAGCAAGCGGGATCTGTGTTGGAAGGAAGGATAATTGTTTGAAATTGAGCTTCTCCAGCCTCGCACTAACTTATTAAGGACACGGCGCCCTCTCAAAGGGCCATGTGGACAGATCTGTTCTCCGTGGGATGCAATGATTTAGGGGAAGTCATGAGAGGAGGTCCAGGACAAAGGCCTCTGTGACCTCCCCAGTGCCCTCAACCTTTGACTGAATAATAAGCATGGGTTAGACAAGGAAAGAGCATTTTCCAATTAAAATCTTAATTGTAAATCGGCTCTGTGCTCTGCCACATGATCTGCTGACTTTGTTAGTGAAACACCTAGGGGGGCTCATAATTAAAATAGACAATTATAGCACCTTTATCCCAAATGTGAGTGATAATGCAGGATTAGCAGTTCACATGGTATCCAATGGGGATCTTTTAAATTTGGGGTCAGGGATTATAAATTAAGACTTTGACAGAAAATTCATACTATTACACCAGAAACACACTGAAATTGATGCTACATTTATGAAATGGAGAGGTTTTCAAAAGTTAAGTATCTGTTGATTTAATATACCTAGGATCAAGCTGCAGCTTTTTGTCCTAATCACTGGTGGCCTCATTTATGCTGGGGTGTAGAATTGCCCCATAATCAGCTAGTTCACTGTATTCAGCATCCAGCTTGTCTTAACTGAGCACCTGATGTTGTGTATGCAAAGTGTTCGGTTCTAAGAACTCAAGAAGTTTAAAACAGGAAACCTTCCATCCAGAGGTTTGTGAACCAACCTTCTTTTCATTCAGTATATTGGAAACTGGATTTAGCAAACTAGAAAGTATCCACTTTTATCCTGTCCTAATGTAATTAAACGTGTTTATTGATTCATTCAATCAACAGATATTTACTGCAACAGAAGGGATATCCTGTATCAAGGAGCTTTTGCTTTAGTAGGAAAGGAAATCAGCTCCCACCAATATCTAAAATATTAAGGAATCTATTCTCAGTGCCTGTGGCTGACACTAGGGATTGGCTCTCTGAACACACCATTGCCAATCCTCTTTTCCTTTGTTCTCCTAATCTAGTTTAGAAACCAGAAATCCAGATGCTTGATTTGTGACCTGCCTTGCATTTACGGGTGGCCTTGTGACACATTTTCTCCAAAGGATGCAAGGCCAAGTCTGCTGAGAAAAAGTCTGTGGAAGCTTTTGCTTTCCAAATAAAAATAGGCAGAATCTTTTGCTGTCCTTCCCTTATCTTCCTATCTGGAATGAAAGTTGAAATTTGGAGATGCAGCAGTCAATTTGTGTCAAGAGGCAACAAGTACGTACAAGAATGAAAAGCCAACATAACAAGGCTGGTACAACCATAGTGCCTGATGATACCAGGGATCAGCTGAATCAAAATTAGCAAGGGCCTACCTCCAGCCTTGTGAGAAACACAAAGTCGTGGTTGTTTAAGCTACTGTTAGTTGAATATTGTTACATGCGGCCAAATGCATTCCTAACTAACTGTATTAAACTGGCCCAAGAGACATAAAGCACTGTAGTGGTTCAAGGAGAGAAAAGAGGAACCAGCAAAACCTTCATGGGAGAAGTGGCATTTATTTGTACAGCTTGAAATCTCTTCTATTCTATTAGATTGCAAGCTCTTTGAGAGAGACAAATATGTCTTATTTATCTTTGTATGCTTATGCCAAATATTCAGAACAGTGTCCAGCATATAGAAGGTTCTCGTATATTAGTTAAATAAATGAACGTTTGTATTCTTTCATTCATCTTAAAAGAAACACCAAAAATTCTATCATCTAGTCCAATTCTCTAAACCAGTGTGATCATACATTTTTGGCTGCACAGTTCCATTAGTTTACCATAAATATACAGAGTGTCCTCAAAATAATATATGCACACTTTAAGAGCTGATAGCTGTTAAATGAAAATGAAATCTATTTTAATAAAAACTTCCTTTATAATTATTTGCAAAGTGTGTATACATTTTTGGGACACATATATATGTGTATATAAACATGTTTTGCCTATCACAAAAATATACCAAATCAGAAGTTAAAAGAATGAAATAAAAATAAATATAATAGTCATTGCGATAACCTCCCCCACCACATACACATACTCCTCAATGGGTCAAGGTTAGCACACCGTTTGGAGACATCTCTTTTGCACAGCTCCACTTGGGGAACACTATTCCAACTTTGAATGTTACAGAACTATTTTAAAGCCAATTAGCAATTGATGAATCCACAAATTACATCAAGATCTCAAAACACAATATAAATCATTATTCATTATTTCTTTCTAAGGTCCAAGTCTTACAGCTATAGGAATTGGTATGCAGTGGCTAAAAATAAACTACCAGATCCCTAGGATTCCAATCAACTGATTTCACCTCCATTTCCTCTGGAATGAAATACAATGTACCTGAGGGAGCATTTACTGACTTTCTGCTGTGCTCTGGACACTATGCCAGGAGCTGAGGACACACAGGACAACTGCTGCCTCTCTTCAGGGAGTCGCTGCTCATTGGGAAAAGAGGCAAGTGAATAGATGAAGCACCTCGTTTCTGTGGCAGAAGCCTGTCTCCATACCATGGAGCCATGGAGAAGGGATCTCAGCAAAAACTCCATAAAAGTCAAAGACGTGAGCTCACAAGGTCATTAAAATGGGGTTTGGGATTTTACTCGCTAATTTTTGCCAAGTAAAACATTCTTTATACTTTATTAACTAATAGTCAATTTCTTCTCAAATTGCCTTTTATTATGAGTAAAAATTTTGAATTAACTGTTCTAATAACAGAGCATCTATGCCCCGGATGGAGCAGCAGTGAGCATTAAAAGGCTGTCTTGGAAAGGCACAACTGGCTTTTTCACACATGCTCTGGGTAGCACAGGTCACCCTCGGAGGCAGCAGGAATTTATTCCAGAAGAAGAAAAATGGCCCTTCTTCTAAGGGGGCTTATAAAACACCCAGCCTAGTGCCCACAGCATGGCTCCCAAGGATATTATTGAAATAATATTGTGGGTTAGTCCTTTAGAATAAAATATGATTGTTTAAGTGACTGAGTAATGAAAAGTGTAATTGTATAATTTTCTTTCTTAGGAAAGATAAAATATAAATGTATTAAAATAATAGAGTTGTTTTAGTTTATACTCTACTGAAGGAAAGAGATGATGAGAAAAACTTAGAAGAAAACTCATTCCCTTTGATTTTAGCCATTGAGCCCCCTTCCCCCATCGGCTGCACAATTATTCTGAAGGTGGTTTCTACACACAGCACATCCCCAATCTCAGGTCCTGGGAAGCACAGGCCTTTTGCTTCAAGCCCTTTGACTTCCGTTTCTTCCCGACCCTTCAACCAACCCCAAGTGACTCTTCATTCAACACCTCCAAGAGCTAATGAGTTTCTTTTGTCTAAAATCGTCTAGACAGACACTAGGGGGCAGGGAAAACACCAGATCACTTTTTCCTCCAGTATAATAGACGCTGTATTAACTTACTCCATACCAGTTCACTCTAAAGAGTTTAAAAGTTGCTAATGTGAATCCACTTATTTAGATAAAACTATAGTGCTAGTTGTCCATTCTCTGGTGGTGCCTAAACATTATGACTTCTATGCTCGCAGGAATAATCTCCTACTTGGCTCCTAATGACTACCAGCTCAATGCCTCAATCTGTCCTCCGTAAAGCCCTCAAGTACAGGCACACTCCCTCCTGGGGCCACCTGAAAGCAGGAAGCCTAACTGTTACATTCCTGTATTTTAGTTGGAATGGACTTTGTTTCCACACTTCTGGCAGAGTTTGTCGGCTTCAACAATATTTTAATAGTAATTGCTATTCACAAGGAGAGTGATAAGAATTCCTTTCGGCTCAATTATCAGGATAGAACAGATCGTCTCCTAAACTGTCCGGCAGTCTGAATCTCCCCCTGAAGATTGCCAGCGGGTTAACGAAAAAATATGTTCCTGGGTTCAGAAGTGACTCTTCTGCATCTGTGTGTGCTGCTACGTTTATTAGTGTGTGTGTTGGTATGAGCCTTTCTCTGTGTTACTATGTGTTAGTGTGTTAGCATGTGTATTAGTGTTGGTGTGTGCATGTGTTAGTGTGTTGTTCTGTGTTACTATGTGTTCATATGTTAGCATGTTAGAGGATGTGTATTAGTGTTAGTGCTGGCGTGTGTATGTGTTAGTATGTTTTGTGTGCTCATATAAATTAGAGTATGAGTGTTTGGTTGTGCTAGTACATGTGTTGTTGTGTATGTTGGTGTGTGTTGCTGTATATGTGTTAGTGAATATGTTGCCATGCATGTTACTGTGTGTGGGTAAGTGTGCATTGTGTGTGTTGTGAGGGTGTGTGTGTGTATGTGCTGCCAGAACAGGGACAAGGATAAAGCACCAAGTAGGAATAGGAAACTTGATGAGCATACTAATCAAGGGAAGCTGTGTCTGTTAATTGGGTGTTTTTTTCCGTGACAATGCTAGCTGGACCCATTCAATAAATTGCTGGGACAAAGAAGGTGGAAAGAGAGAGACAGATTGGGAGAGAGCAAGAGCAAGAGTGAGGAGAGAGGGTGAGGACCAGAGAGGAAGGGAGAGAGAAAGAAGGAGAAAGAAATCAAAGGAGGTGGAAGGGCAGTAACACTACCTGGGCCGGTGGCAGCCTCTGGTTACCCATGGAGCTATTACCGAGAGTGCCTGAGAAAAAATGGTTTAAAGGTCAAGTTCAACCACGAGGGCTGAAATCCATCTCACCTCAGTTCTGTTTTGCTCTCTTTTTGAGGAACATTAATGATCAGCCTGATGAAGGACAGTGTGTAGGCCAAGATCCTGAAAGCTTCTAAGCTGGCGGTGACTCCCAGGGACTGACAACAGGCCTCCTGTCAACACAGCAGTGGCCCAGAAAGAAGGGAGAGCTGCCCCGGGGTTAATTCATTCTCTCTCTCTCTCTCTCTCTCTCTCTCTGTCTGTAACAATACAGGGAAAGAGAAGCATAATTTCCCATACAGTGAAAGGCTTTATGGCTGTTGGCAATAGTACCACCTATTTTCATGCTGAGATTTAACTAAAGGCATTTCAATATAATTTGTACTCATAAAGATTTAGTCATATACCTTATCAACATGAAAGCCTGTATTCAAGAGCCTTGCCTTGCAAAACAAAATAAACTAATTACATTTAAAATTGGGGAGGTTAAAAAAAATAAGGAACACATTTTTGCTGGGATAAACATTCATTGCAAACATGAAACCATAATTTGGATTAAAGTCACAAGTAGCATAATTAAGAACAATAACAAAAATGCTAAAGGATTTGCGAGAACTGGAGCAAAACAAAACGCATCAGAAGGGAGATGCTCTTTCCGCTTCTCCCGCGCTCGGCGCCCACGGCAGGCAGCCCTCCCCGCGGTCACTAGCCCGGCTATCAGTCTGTTTCCACACGACTGCATCACAAAACAGCGTGCCCACTTGCCTGGAAAAGATAATATCTCACACACATGGGGCCTGCCTTTGATCTCTGTGGTCGAGCTAGAGGTCAGAGGCCTGCCTTCTCCAGCCCCTACTTCAAATGATTCCTTTCATTTACTGAGAAACCAAACGTTCTAAGGGCAAAGGCAGGGAAAATAAAAGCTGTGATTTAATAGCAATTTATGTGTTTATCCCATTGCAGTTGGGGTTTATCCTCTTTGGGTCACATCTAATCGCCATTCCTCACTGTCCTCCTGTCCCCCCTCCCCCCGCCCCCACGATGTGTTTGCTTTGCAGCCCTCAGACAACCTGGCACTCTAAGCATCCCTCTCCCCCTGCGACTTGTCATGCACCATGATATCTTTCTAAAAGGTAGCATTCTGAGACTTCATTCGCTGTCTTTTACTGACAGGAAGAAATGATTGCCTGTAAGTCAGAAGGCACAATTATGGGGTAGACTCTTGTAAAGTTAATGTTTTAAACTGTGGATCTAAGTGGCTATTTAAAACCTGCATGATTCGTTGAAGGGACGTTCTATTTGTACACAAATGGGGAAAGGATGGAGATGATGGAGTAAGTTGGAACCAAAATTGGAGTGGAATTTAGACATGGAAAATATTTTATAATATTTTCTTATTCATAAATTAAAAAATACATTATCAAAGGTGCCTCAAATTTTAAAAGTATGAATTTTTGCCCAGCGGTGTGGTTCAGTGGTTGAGTGTCGACCTATGAACCAAGAGGTCATGGTTTGATTCCAGTCAAGGGCATATGCCCAGGTTGCAGGCTTGATCCCCAGTGTGGGGTGTGCAGGAGGCAGCTGATCAATGATTCTCTCATCATTGATGTTTCTATCTCTCTCTCCCTCTCTCTTCCTCTCTGAAATCAATAAAGATATATATATATTAAAAAGTATGAATTATCACATAGGATATAATCAATTATTTTGCAGCTACTTTGCAAGGTCATTCATGATAATGATGATGCTGTATTTTACTGACTAATAAAATGTGGAAGGTTCACATTTACTGAGGGCATCCCATGAGTACCGTGTAGAGCGCATAGTCATGTTTATTTTAAATCATCCTCACAATAAGCCTAGATGGCAGATATCGTTCTTCCTCTTTTTTAAATGACAAGAAATTAATCGGTGAGTTGCAAATAAAAATGGAAACTGGGTTTGATTCCTTTGGAATTGACAATTCCCCTGGTGATATTGACTGGAATAGATGCGTTTTACTGAAAGAATTTGTAAATAATGTGCTATGCTCTTAAAGAGGAAGGACTGGAGAGCTCACTCAGTATGGCCACACATATAACATGGCAACTTATGGATCGCCCTGTGGGAAATGCAGGCAGCCTCACTGGGGGCTCTGGAGTCAGAGAGCAGTGGAGTCCCCAGGCCAGTGTTAGCTGCGTGCCATGGGCTGGTTATGGGACCCCTTGCCCTCTGTTTCTCTATAATGTGGGTATAAAGAGAGTACCTAGCCCTGACTGGTTTGGCTCAGTGGATAGAGCGTCAGCCTGCAGACTGAAGGGTCCCAAGTTCGATTCTGGTCAAGGGCATACCTTGGTTGTGGGCACATCCCCAGCAGGAGGTGTGCAGGAGGCAGCTGATCAATGTTTCTCTCTCATCGATGTTTCTAACTATCTCTCTCCCTTCCTCTCTGTAAAAAATCAATAAAATATATTTTTTTAAAAAGAGAGTACCTACTTCACGGGGCTGTTGTGAGAATTAAATGAGATGATCTGTGAAACCTTCGTCTAGTGTTTTCTAAGTTCCAATATACATATATTTATACATGTGTGTCCCATAGACTCATACATATGGTGAGAGAGACAAGACAGACAGACAAACTGACTATTGTGCCACTGCAGCGGACAGCACTGTTGAGTGAAAGCTGGAACTCATGGAGACACAATAGCTGTCCAATACAACAAGACTTTGGCAGCTGAAAAGGTAAGGAGGGGGAGGGGGATTGTTGAACATCAGAATGGTTAGCTTCTGGAGCCTTGGAAAAGAACACAGACGGGACCTCTCTACACAGTATTGACTATACACAAACCTGGGATTCAGTTAATCTGGTCTGAGAAGCTTCATGTGTGCAGCAGGGGAGCAAAGATACTATCCTAGGGACACTATCCTAGGGATATTATCCTAGTGAAAAGTGCACAGGAAGTCTGTTGAGGACAAAGGACTGGAGGATTCTGCTCAATTTTATGTCAATAAAGCAGCAGGAGGTATGGCAGTTAACAGCCTAGATCTTAGAGCCCTATAGCCTTGGTTCAGATACCAGCTCTGCTTCTCACTGGCTGTGAGGCCTTGAGCAGGTTAATTACCTCTCTGTATCGCCGTTTTCCCAGCTGGCATAGCAGATATTGGTGCAAGGGTTCATTGTGTGCCATACATCATGATGCACTGCTTGGCACAGGGTCAATGCTCAATGGATATTTGCCATATAGAGGCCAGGGGTCAGGCTGGGTGCATTCCTCTCAGGGCCAGAGGCTGCCTAGCATGTTTAAGCTTTCTCTCATGGCTTTCAGAATCTATTAAGACTTGTATTAACAAGAAAAGATGCTGAATTGGGAGAGGATTACACAAGCTTTCAAGAGTTTTCCTGTGCCTGATCTATTCATTGGGCTCTGAGAGAGGTACATGACTCATTGTACCAACCAGAGTACCATTGGCCTCCTCTGCTCAGACCAGAGTCTCCTGAGTAAAACATTTATGATCCAGGAGTAGCCTAGCTGCTGGGAGAAGACTCCAGTGGGCTCTATCTGATGAGAATATAGTAAGATCACAGATGTTCAAGAAACAGGAGTTGGTTGGGAACTGATGTCTATTTTTATGAGATGGTCCCATGAAGGTTTGAAATTTAGAAGGATTTGAAGCATGAATTAGAACTTGAAACTAATATAAAGAGGGAGGACGAGTGGACACTTCAATCACAAGATGACCACCGAGCATGGGAAACAGAGAATGCCACTTGTTAGCATTACAGACATACAGCAGTGTCCACACTCAACGGACAGATTTGTGATAGGAAAGCCTTTATGATAATGCTGTTCATAGGGTAGCTATTCCCTTCACCCTGCAAGGGGTGATTCCTACGTTTGGGAAACCTCATTGTTGACACCTTCGAGAAGGAGACAACTACACAATTAGCCTGAGGTTCCAAAGGAAAGCAGCGGAGATGCATACGTTAGGAGCAGAAGTTAATTACTCATTGGGTTGAGAGAAGTGAGGTCAGGGCAGCAGACCCGGGCAAAGCCGGTTCCTCTCCAGGTCTCAGGGAGCCTGAGCTGTGTCTCAGGTGTGCATCCCCCAGCTGGGCTGGTGTGCGAAGGGATTAGATCCGCAGCACCTGTGACTGTCTGAGCGCCGGCTGACCGTGGAATGCAGGAAGATAAGCCTTTCCAGTAAGGAATTCTCACTTTCGACTTGCTTGAACTGAACCCAATGTGACTTTTCCTCACCCCTCACTTACCAGTAAGCCCCCTCTCTCATCTGTTTGTAAAGGAACTTTCTTGGGGTCTCAACCTGAACCCTCTCCTGAGTCACTCACCCTCACTAATCTCCTCACTCACAATAGTTTGAAGTCCTGCGAACCTGGAACGCTAGCCCACCTGCTAATCGTTAAAACAATTACATGGTCAGGAGCTCACAAACAAAGCAATTAATAATGCACCCGGGTCACGTTTCCTCCTGGTCCCTTATGCAGGGCGATGAATTATGTCCTTGTCCCACATAGGAGGTGTGTCTCTGGAACAATGGCACACACTCAAAAGAGGGAGTCTTTCTGCCTTCTCGCGTCTAGACATTCAAACCCTCACCTGACAATAGACCCTTGCTCCCAGTCTGTCCATCATAATTTACTTTTAAAATTCTGCACCTGTTTTTGTGGGGTTTTTTGCTCCATTGCATGAAAATTAATTTTAGTTCCTTAATTCAATATTTCGCCCATTTATTGAGCCCTTATCGTTCTCACTGCCAGCGTGCCGCAGTAAGTGGACAAGTCCTTATCTGGAGCTGATGTCCTCCTGACTCTGTGGTTTGCTGTGTCGGCACTTTGCAAGTCAGATGAAAAATTTTATGAGGATAAACAGGATGCTTTTTAGTCTCCGTTTTGGTAATAGTTTGAATTTTGATGCCAATGATCATTTGTGCCATGCTTCAAAATGTGTGAAGCATTCTGGTCCTGTCACGGGGGCTAGCATTTTGTAACAAGACTTACTCTACCATCTATTTCTTAGAAGTCCTCAGAATGTTCCGTAGCACTACACATAGTATGGCTCCCTTAAATGTGTGTGTGTGTGTGTGTGTGTGTGTGTGTGTGTGTGTGTGTGTGAGGTGGGTTTTTGTTTTTGGGGATTATGTGGGGTTTTTTTTTTTAGCATTTCTTACAATAAAAAGTCGTGTTAGACTAAAACATTTAAATGTATACAGCAGAGTGTCAACATTAAATTCAGAAAACATGGTTCAGTCCCTCGCTGGGGATGTTTGTGTTTTGTGATGAGTTGCTCTTTCAAATGTTATGAATTTCTGTCTGAGGGAAGGAATGCTGCTAAGATTGTTAGACCCATCATGGGCAGACTAGGTTAGCAATTCCTCCTGTAAAACGCAAGGCTATTCCACTCTGTGACTACAAGACAAACTCTGGAAACACTATCTGTTTCCCTTTTTCAATAGCACACATTGAATATAAGATTATTTCTCTCCCTGTGTTTCTTTAATATTTTTTGTTTCAGAAGATATTTTACGTGGATGCTTAGCGTGGCTGGAACTGGAGACATGGTGTTTAAATCTTAAACGTTCACTTCTTAAGTTTGCCCATGGCTGACTAACCAACCATCCTGGTTTGCCCAGGACTGAAGGGTGACCTGGGATGCAGGATTGTCAGTGCTAAACTTGGAAAATCCCGAGAAAACTTGAATGTTTGGTCTCCCAACCTGCGGTTACAAATGTAAAGGTGGTTTTAAAGGTCTTTGGCCTTCTGATAAACCTACCAAAATATTTTTTTCTCATTGCTCAATCAGGCTTAAAACAAGAATACTTCTGATAAAGGTAAGGCAAGTATAATCCAAAACTATACAGGAGTCTTTGGAAATTAGTTAGCATTGTGTAGTGCTTAAAAGCTGACGCTGGAGTCAGAAAAACCTAGATTCAAGTTCCTGGTACTGTTGCTCAGACAAGTTAACGAGTCTTTCAAAGCTCTGGTCGCCCCATGAATGAAATGGCATGGACCTCTCTCTGATGGTTCTGAACATCACCTAAGGTAATGCATGTAAAGCACAAGGAATAGCTCAGCAACTGATAACTGTGATGTTAGTATTGATAATTATAAGCAGACATAAGGTAAAAACATCTGAGTTATGCCCAATTCCATTCACTGAAAACTTGACTTGTACTTCTGTTATTCAGCAATGCAATGTCACTGATATTCTCATGACAGACTAGAGACAGATACATTCTATATCCTATCTGCATAACTGAGGACAGGATAAATCATATCAGTATGTTTTAATGTAAAATAGGTGGGTTTTTAAATTTTTCTTAATTAGAAATAGTATGACATTATGGCTCAGAATACAGACTACTTGGGCTTAAAGCCCAACTCTACTACTTACCAGCTGAGAAATATTGGGCAAGTTATTGAACCATCTGTGTCTCTATTTCCTCATCTATAAAATAGTAATAACATCAATGCTTACCTCACCAGGTGATCTGAATACAAACTGGGATAAAACGTAAAATTTAGCACATAGTAGGTACCAGCAAAGGTACCTACAACTATCCTATTGATAATGGTAGTTCAAAATGGTATTTACACAAACCATTACTTATTAAGGATATTTAATTCCATAGTGATTTTACTATAGTTAAAATCAAGAAAAAATAAATATTAATTAGAAAAATATAAGAAATAATGCTAATTGATGTAATAAACCAAAACATGCACGACTGAACACCAACAATCTATTGCTTATCCCCCTTTACAGATATACTAATTCAATTTTGAAAACCTGAAAGTACTATTTATTATTCCAATTATTCCATACTTCCAAAATAAGAAAAACATCTCTTAGTTCTAAGGTTATTAAGTTAAAGGTATAATATATACTAAGAGCAACATTGTTTATATTTTTTAATAATATTTTCCTCAAACCAACCAAAAGAAATATTATATTATTGCTGAAATATTTATAATATATAAAAACACACACAAAAAAGAAAATAAACTCCACCTCAAATCCCATTACCCAGAGATTAATATTTTATATGCACTTTCAGTGTTTTTTCCACACACACTATGGTTGATATATTTTCCTTAACAAACTAGACTCATACTATACACATTATTTTGGAAACTATTTTCTCCTAACAATATAGCATGTATCTTTCTCAAGTCATTAAATATTCTTCTAGTAGAAGCCCGATGCACGAAATTTAGCAAGGGGCTTTGCCGTCACAGCCCCAGCTGCCTCAGCCAGCCCTCGAAGCCTCTGCCGGCCCTCACAGCCTCGGGCCCTTGCAGCCCCTTGCAGCCTTGGCCAGCCCTCGCAGCCCCAGTTTCATCAGGAAGGTAGTCCAGAAGGACTTCGGCTGTTCGGTCTAATTAGCATATTAGCTCTTTATTATATAGGATAATATAATCAGTGCATATTTATATACCACAATACACTTAATCTCGCTATGATGTGCATTGACCACCAGGGGGCAGACAGTCGACCAGTTAACCAGTCGCTATGATGTGCACTGACCACCAGGAGGCAGACAGTCGACTGGTCGACCAGTTGCTATGATGAGCACTGACCACCAGGGGCCAGATGCTTTGACCAGTAGGTTAGCTTGCTGCCGGGGTCCAGCCGATTGGGACTGAACCAGAAGGGCCAGACATGCCCTGAGCCCTCCCATGGTCCTTCCCTGGCTGGCCAAACTCCCACATTTCTCCCCACCCCAATCGTGCACCGGTGGGGTCCCTCGACTTGGCCTGTGCCCTCTCGAAATCCAGGACCCCTTGGGGGATGTCAGAGAGCTGGTTTTGGCCTGATCCCACAGGCCAGGCCGAGGACCTTACTGGTGCACAAATTCGTGCACAGGGCCTCCAGTACTTCTATAATATTATCAGTGCATATTTATATACCACAATACACTTAATCTATCATAGCTTATTGAACATTTAAGTTTTATCTGATTTATAGCCTTAAAAATAAAGCTACAATATCTATTCAATAACTTCAAAGAATAATTCAAAAAATTTTGTTTTTATTTAAAATGAAATATTTTAATTAATGAAATTGATAGTGAGATAGTGAAAAGTTAATAGCCATAAGATAATACAATGAAAATTTAATGAATTTGTAATTGTAGCACCTTAAAGAATGAAATACTCTAGATCTCTCTGAAATTCTTAACACAATAAGCTAAAACATGTGTTTTAAGTTCTCTACTAAGCTGGATTTAAGATGCTTGGACTCTGGACTTTCTACTGCACTTTTCTACCAACAGTGACTTCTAGATGTGTCTTTTTAAAAATATATTTTTTTATTGATTTCAGAGAAGGGAGAGGGTAAGAGAGATAGAAACATCAATGATAAGAGAGCATTGATTGGCTGCCTCCTGCAAGCCTCACAATGCAACCCGGGCATGTGCCCTAACCAGGAATTGAACCTGTGACCTCTGGATTCATATGTCTACAGTCAACCACTGAGCCACGCCAGCTGGGCTGGATGTGTCTTAACATTACTACTTGACTGGACATTGCAGAACTCTGGGGATCATGTTGTCGAGCTGTCTTTCCCCTGTGGTACCACCTGGCCCAGAGACAGGCACTAGTGCCTGAGAACTAAATGGTAGTCAACCTGTAATAATTTAAATCACTGTGAATGTTTGCAATGTTTCTTTCCTTCAAAATGGAGGTGAAGGTGGAGGATATACTATAAAGAAAATGATTTAAAAGCTTTCCAGAAAAATTCTCTAAATGATGACGACTAAAATGAATCAAAGTTGAAACATCAATGAGGGAAAAGAAGTTCCTATGGAAAAGTGCTCTAAGATTTTACATTAAAAGCTGTCTAGCCAGGCTGGTGTGGTTCAGTGGTTGAGTGTCAACCCATGAACCAAGAGGTTACCTGTTCAATTCCTGGTCAGGGCACATGCCCGGGTTGCGGGCTCGATGCCCAGTAAGGGGCATGCAGGAGGCAGCTTATCAATGTTTCTCTCATCGATGTTTCTATATTTCTATCCCTCTTCTTTCCCCCTCTCTAAAATCAGTAACAACACATTTTTATTAAAAAAGTTGTCTAAATGAGACTAAGAGGCATAAATAATGCAATGTGGGATTCTGGATTGGATCCAGGAACAGAAAAAGAATATTATTGAAAATCCAGTGAAATCTGAATAAAGTCCGTAGGTTAGATAGTAGCACTGTATCAACGTTACTTTCTTCATTTTGGTAACTGCACCATGGTTATGCAAGGTTTTAATGTTGGAGAAAGCTACCTGAAACTGGATGGAAGTATATGGGAAGTTGGGATTATTTTTACAACTTTCTCTAAGTCTAAAATTATTTCAAAATAAAAAAAGTTTTAAAAATCTCTAATGATAAGCATAAAGCAACAATCAGTGTTGGTCTCCTGAAATGTTAGAAGATCCAAGCAACATGTTGTAACTGTTTATTCTGAAGCTTTTAAAATGAAAGAGAAATTCGAGCACTGAGACATCAAAGTACAGAATGGCAATCAGCATGGGATGTTTAAGAGTCCATCTCTATTCACTTCTAGCTCAGTTATAATTTTTTTAAAACGAAATTGATTCTGTGCTACTGAGGCTGTATTTAAAAATGGTAGTGAAGAGTTGCTCTGTAATATTTACCTCTCTTAGCTGATTCTGACAATGTGGCCTGGACTCAGAGCCAACAAGTAGGAACCGCTTTCTTCTTTTCTTCCAAATGTCTGAAAAAAGGGGCATAAACCTCAGTGAGTTTTGTCATTAGACTTATCCAGGAGCTACATATACCTAAGAAAATGAAGTTTCCACATAAATGCATATGAGACAGTGATAAAACGAGAAACATCTAGATAAGACTTAATAAAAAATGCCCAAACAAACCATCTAAATTACTTTAATCCATTATGGGCTTGTGACCTTTCTATCACATCTATTAAATAGTTGCATTTCATTTTTAAATTTTATTAAAAGGTTCAAAAGCGCAGAATTTATTAGTTTACCCCAAGGCTTGTATTTTATAACACAAGTCAGGCCAAATAGAGAAGTTTTATGAGATATTCTCAGCTGCCATAGTGACCTATTTTTTTTGGGGGGGGGGGGAAGCATTATCACCTGATAAATAAGAGGGGGGAAAATAGACAAATATTTATTAGAGTTTTGTGAAGCAAGAAGGTAGCTGACAAGTACTTACAATATTTTTCTCTTCAAATTACATCTTAGAACTCAAATGATTACTTTCCATTAGTATAAATATAGTAAAATATTAGTAAAATATTAGTAAAAATATTTCCAGAAACTAAAAAAAAAAAAAATAGAAGATTGTCATGCTCTACTCTAAATTTTCCTAAAATTCTGCAACCCTGCAACTGGATATTTACTTTTTTTTTTTTTTTTGACAAGCAAATGCATCCATCCTAACAATAAAGAAAACTGAAATTGTCTTGGTGGTATTTTCCCCGTATAACTAGTATTGAAAAAGTAAAATTGCTCAAGGTTAATCAGCCGAATCTGGGGGAGAGGAAGTTTACCCTTCATTTCCCAGCAGATTCTCTTTAATTTGGAAGCACACTGACAGGTGGCCTCAACACGGGGCATTTCAGACCACCTTGAAGGTCTTGCGTCCGGTAGCCTTTGAAGTCAGAATAATCAACAAGCCATTTGATATCCGATCAGACAAATAGCCTCATGGACAAGGCCATCTCTCAGGTAGACTGTCTATCCAATAGGAATAACTCAATAAAGTTTGCTGAGCAAATTTATAGACTTAGTAGAACTAAAAAATGGAGATAAATGTGCATTATAACTGATTTTCAGTGCTCTTACTTTCTATGTGTTAATACATTTTTTAAAGAGTACATAAGCATCTTCAAAAAAAGTGATCCTTTCCTAATAATAAAGAAAAAATGTAGTTTGTATTTTATAAGCAGATAAAGCCCCCATCCATCCCCTTTTCTTAGGTAAATGGTAAATTATTTGATCAAATATTTTAAATAAGAGGCTGTCTAAAGTCATGTATGGTACAAACAAAAAAATAGATTATTTTTCCATGATGAGTGAATAAGATGAAGAAGAATTCCCATTTTGGGGAAGGTATTGATGTTTTCCCATCAGAACAAAATAACATTTTCTGAGCGTTAAATGTTCTCTCTTTTCTGATGCTAGTTATTAAGATTTCTATTTCTCAAAACTGATTCCAATTGCATTTATTGAGTTCCTAGATGGGTTTTACACTCAATTAAGCAGATAAATTCATGTTTTTAGTTTATGCCAGCAACCCTTCCTGTTCCATTGAGGAGTAATTTATAGCTACTTTGTGCACCCAGGAAAGGACCTCACACCATTACATGTGCATTTGTGACACGCATGAAGCCAGTGCTCATGTCAATTCATCTTAATACAATAGTTTCTGAGCCCCTCCTTTGCTTCACGCACTGGACCAAGTTTTGTAAAGGGGATTCCATGGATTGTAGTGGTTTTCTCAATGGTACTGACAAATGGCATGGTAATCTCCCCAAAGTGAATGATGTGTTTGACCAGTTCCCAGAAAACCAATTTACTAGTTTGTAGGAACGCTTAACCTTACAGAATATGAACAGGTTCCCACTGACACTGGGGAAAGCCCTCCTGTTGCTAACCTGGACCTTAACTGCTATCACCTCCCAGCCTCTCAAGAAACTCAAATGTAGTGAAGGAAGGGAGGAGAATGAAAGGTATACAAAGAATAATTCTTTGACTCTGAATCAGGAGCATTGGGAATATTCCAAAGAGCAGAGGCTCATCTCCGTGGGACAGCTGGATTCACTGACTGCCGCCTTATCACTGGTGAACATTTGCCAGGTGATCAGACAAATGGCCTCATGGACAAGGCCGTCTCTCAGGTAGACTGTCTATCCAATAACTCGATAGACAGTTTGCTGAGAAAATTTATAGACTTAATAGAACTAAAATGTGGAGTCACACAGAACCTGGAGTCACGCTATTTATCAAGTTCCAGCTCTGCCACTTAATAGTTGAGTGACTTTCAGCTGATTACTTAAGTTTTCTGTCTCGGTTTGGTCATTCGTGAAATGGGGGTAATAGTATACCAACCACATTCTCAGAGGCTCCCATGAAGATGAATGAGATCATGCATGTACAGTGCTGAGCACATAGCCTGGAACAGAGTCAATGTTCAATGTCTCATAACTTCTATTTTTATTTGGAAATGGTGTTCAAGTTTTCCTCAGAGCTGCTTGGCAAAGTATATAGCATTTTTCAAAGTTCTCAGTTTTTATTCCTATCATGGTTACTGTTTAGCTATTAAACCACTATTGTTTTTCATCTTCCCATTACATCATAACTTCCAGAACTCAAAAAAGATATTTAATGAGCAGATGAATCCAAACCATTCAGAATTTTCTGTCACAAAGTAGGAGATGATGTTTGTAAAGACTGTCTTGAAAACTACTCTGCAGAGGTTGTCTACAAAGGGTTCTCATCTGAGTCACAGGGGACAGTTGTGGTTTCGGAAAGCTGGCTGAGAATAACATGCTGAGCACAAGGCCTGGAGATCAGCGGCCAATGACAGACGTTACAGTGATCCAGGTGTCAGCTGGAGGGGAAGAGGGCAGGCATCACAGACAGCGTAGTGAAAATGGATACACAGTTTGAAGAAATGAGCCTCAAAAATTAACCCCAAAGTGGTACCGCTTACAATAGCACCAAGAAACATAAAATATTTTTTTTGGGGGGGGGATATAACAAAACACAGTTTCCCCTCACTATCCTAAAGTAGAATGCTCCTATGAAACCTTTCATAGCCGAAATAGTGTCAAAGAAGCACTTACTGCCCCTGCCCGGTGGCTCAGTTGGTTGGAGCGTGGTCCTATATATGAAAAGGTTGCAGGTTTGCTTCTCAGGCAGGGCATCTACTTAGATTGTGGAGTTGATCCCTGGTTGGGTTGCATATGGGAGGCAATTGATCAATGTCTCTCTCTCTCCCTTCCTCTATCCCTCCCTCTCTCTCTTTCCCTTCCTCCTTCTCCAAAGTCAATTTAAAAAAACACACACATATCCTCGGGTGAGCATTAAAAAATGAAATTAGATTTAAAAAGAAGCACTTAACATTAATTTATATGGAAAAAGTTTAAAGCATTCCCAGACCCCCCAAATAACCTACCAAATAACATATAAAACCTAAAATAACACTAACATGTAGGTATGCTGCCTCTGTAACTGCTCATTGCAGAACAACTACTGAACACTATTTTTGCTTTTCTGGAAACCCACTCCTACATACAGAGAAGAAACTGATAATTTCCAGAGGGGATGGGGATGAGAAGATGGGTGAAAAAAACTGAAGGGTAGTAAGAGGTATAAACTTCCAGTTATAAATCAGTCATGTGGGTGTAATGTACAGCACAGGGAATATAGTCAATACTAGTGACCCGGTGCACGGATCGTGCACATTGAAAGGAAATTAATTAGAAGAAATATTTTAATATCGCTATTTGCCCTTTCTCTATAATAGAAGTGTCAACCAAATTCACGATCGACAGTGACAGACAGAAATGCACACGTGCTATTGGTGCCAGCGAGAGCTTTATATGTATGGCACATGCATGAATCAACTTAGATATATATATATAATAAACTTGCTTAATTAGACCTGTTTTCTGATGTAGCTAAACTTTTTCCAGCCCAGTGAAGCACCACAACTTCTCTTTCAGGTAATTGTCAGCAACACAGCAGTAAATACCAACATGAAGCAGATTATTATTGTAGATCACACAGAAAGAACAAAGGGTGAAATATGTAAGTGCAGCAGTGTTTGACTATATTCTACACAGTGAGAAAACCTGAAGTCACTTTCAAGTTCCACCATTTCTTGCTTCTTTTCAGTTGGGTCAAACTTTCTAAACCATTTCTAAACTTTCTAAATCTCCGTTTTCCGGCTAATGTAAAGAAGATAGGATTCTACTGAGTCTCCTATCTACCTACTCCAGGACTTCTGTGAGGATCAAATGAGATGAGGCATGGGAAAATGCTTCACAGACATTTGGTTAAAGTGTAAAATGTTTGCACCTGGCTATAAAGCAAGTCCTGTTCCTGGGCTGAAGAAACTGCAAGGAGGCTAGTTGCTAGGGAGAGGAAGCCAGGCATTGCTACGTGACATCATTACCCGGCGCCCACAGTGACCATTTCCAGGCTGGGCTGGGCTGTGGGCCACATTTTGTGTCATGGGGTCTTGGAAGCATTGGCTGCGATTTGGTGGGGTATCGTGCCAGGATGGTGGCAGGGCCTGGGTCCCACTTGGGGGAAGTCAAGTGTTAGTTTGTTGGGGCCAGGTCCGTGGTGCTGTTTATTTTTAAATGGCCAGTGCACGTCATGGCAGCTCCTGCTTTGAGTGTCTGCCTCCTGGTAGTAAGGGTACATCATAGCTACCGGTCAGATGGACACTTAGCCATATATATGTGTGTGTGTGTGTGTGTGTGTGTGTGTGTGTGTGTGTGAAACTGCCAATTAGGAAGGTGTAGCAATTTTCCCAAGATCCATCTAGCTAATAATTAGGAGAAGGTATTTGAACCCAGCTCAGCCTTTCTAAAAAATCTATACTCCTGGCACCATATTATGCTCTCTCACACAATGGACATAAAACATTCTTTCTAATATACAAACTCAAGACCTAGATGATCACAATATGATCACTTTATAAGGTATAGAAATGTTGAATCACTATGTCATACACCTCATTCAATATGTCAATTATCTATAATAATAAAAGGGTAATATGCTAATTAGACCAGATGTCCTTCTGGATGTCATTCCGGATGTCCTTCCTGACAAAGCCGAGGCTGGAGGGAAGCAGCCTGGGTCCTGGGTGCCTGCCAATGGCTGGAGGAGGGAAGCCCAGGTCCTGGTGCCGGAGGGAAGCCAGTGCCAGCAGCCGGGGGAAGGAAGGACTACTCTTGCATGAATTTTCATGCATCGGGCCTCTAGTACTTTAATGAATACAAAGTCACTGCATTAAAAAAAAGACCTGGCATGTAGTATGTGCTCATTAAGTACTAAATGAATGAATGGCTTTAGAATAATAAAATTCATATACTCCGTATTAGTAAGCCCTGTCTCATTGAAATAAAATAGAAGCAGAAATTCGCATTAAAAATGTTATAGTTTTTACAAGAGCAGCTCTATCTTTTTCCTGAATAAGCTTAGAATTAAGCATTAGGTTCTCAGATTCATCTTGGATTTCAGCAAGTTTGATAGTGTACATTTGAAATGGACACTTTTTTCCCCTTTTTAGTAAAAGCAGACATCCTCTTTGGATGATGATGATGATTATTATTATTATTGTTATTATTTTGTTAGAGAAAACAGGTATTAATGTAGGTCTTTCATAGAAGTGCCAAGTAGTATAAGGCAAACTTTCAAAAAGTGGTGGGGGTTACCTGTATATGCAGGATCCACATTCTGAGGACCACAGAACACTGATGAAAGAAGTCAAAGACCAAAATAAGCGGACAGAGATATCATACTCATTTACTGGAAGGCTCAATATTGTTAAGATGCCAATTTTATCCAAAATGTTCCACAGAGTCAATGCATTCCCAATCAGTATCACAGCAGGGTTATTTTGTAACTATTGGCAAACCTTCAAAGGGGGGGAAATAACCCACCCACCAAACACTAAAATAGCCAGAATAATTTTGAGAACTAAAAAGATAGTTGGAGGATTACCTGATTTCAAAAATGACTGTAACACGGCATTAATCAGGACAGTGGTGTTGGCAAAAAGATAGACACACAGATCAATGCCACATGAAAAATAACTTAGAAGTAAATATATACTTAAATGGTCAACTTTGGCAAATGGATTTTTACCAAAGGTACAAAGACAATTCAATGGAAAAAAATATAGCCTTTTCCACAAATGTGCTGAAACAACTGAATGTCCATAGGTAAAAAATATGACCTTCAACTCATACTTTTCATTATACAAAAATTAAAGTAGATTATAGACTTAAATATATAAAGTCCAAAATGACAACCTAAAACTTCTAAATAAAAACATGGGAGAAAATGTTGCCTTGGTTTGACAAAGATTTCTTACATATGCCACCAAAAACACAACCTAACAAAAATTTATGTCGGACTTTATAAAAATTAAAAAATTCTGTAAAAGCTTCCCTTAAGGGAACAAAAATAAAAGTCACAGACTGGGAGACAATGTTTGCAAATCACATATTCAGCAATGGACTTTATCCAGTATATATAAAGAAATCTCAAAACTCAACAATAAGAAAAATATCCTAACTTCTTTTTAAATGAGCAAACGATTTGAACTGACATTTCAAAGAAGATAATAGGTTGGCCCATAAGCACATGAAAGGATGCTTAACATCACTAGTCATTAGAGAAATGCTAATTTAAACCACTATGGGATACATTACAAACCTATTAGAATGACAAAAATGAAAAAGACTGACAACACCAAGGAATGAAGCACACTGGAACATTCCTTCCTACATTGCTGGTGGGAATGCAAAGTGGTGCAGCTATTTTGGAAAAGAGTTTTGAAGTTTCTTACAAACATATAATTACATGATTCAGCAGTACCATATATATATATGAAATGAAAACTTATGTATACACAAAATTCTTGTACATAAATGTTTATGGTGTCTATTTATAATCACACACACACAAATAACTGGAATGACCCCAAGTACCCTTCAGCTGGTAAATGGATAAACTATGGTTCATCCATACAATGGAATACTTGACACTCAGCCGTAGAAAGGTACGATTTTTTGATAAATGAAGCAATGTAGATTACATGAGTGGGGTATGCTAAGTGAAAGAAGTCAGACTCAAAAGCTACCTACTGTATGATTCTATTTAATTACAGTCTGGAAAGAGGAATTTTTAGGAACAGAAAATAAATCAGTACTTGCCAGGGGGTTGGGTGGGAGAAGGGGTTAATTACAAAGGGACAGCGTGAGGAAATCTAGGGAGGTGATGGAACGTTTCTGTATGTTGACTGAAGTGGTTGCTACACAACTGAATGCCTAGACTTTATGTCTACACCTATAGACCTATATGCCAAAAAGAGTTCATTTTACTGCATGTGCATTTTTTAAAAAGTGAATATAATAAAAGTAAACAGAAAACAAAATCAAGTTTTTTGAGCTGGAGGTGCTTAAAGGAAAAGGATTACATGAGGAAAATCTAGGGAAGACACCTCACAGAAGTAGAAAGAATACCAAAAATATGTAGAGTCATGGAAGGGAAAGGCAAAGAAACTTTCTAGAAGCAGATGATGGCAAACATAGTGACTGTTAAAGTTACTGATTTTAGAATGAGCTGTTTTAGCCAAAGTGCGACCCCATCTAGAAACTACTTTAATCTTTCTTAGGTTGACAATATACTAATTTAACAGTTAAATAACCACTCTGTAGAGGTCTGGTAATGATAAGAAAAGACCAAGATAGTTGCTAGATGGGGTTCAGGTTCAATAGCTGAGCTTTTGAAAGATGGAGATAGACTTGGGAATGAATGTTTCAGCATCATTTGTGAATCGTTGGGCAAAGGATTCACAGAGAAAGAGGAGATTGAAGATGTGAAAGGTGAAGAGAGATGGGCATGAAAACATAGCCCCTTTGGAGATGGGAAGAGATAGAGGTTAGTCTTTTTAAAGGGGACTGGCCTCTTTTCCCTTGAGTCAAAGAAAAATGCCAAAGACAGTGGGACTGAACCACTGAATGGCAGAGATACCCCACACGGTTTGTGAAGTCCATTCCTTCTCTCTAGTGGTGATGAATGTTTAGATAGTGCAAGAGATTTGTATACAGTTTATTCCTGTGTTACTTTCAAAATGACTTTGACTCTATACTCTCTTTGGCAAGTTTGCCCCAACTCAGCTCTACATCCAGGAAGATGTTAAACTAGCGCCCCCTTGTGGGCTCAGGGAAGCATGAGGCCCATCGTGCATTTGCAAACACAAACCCCTGGACTGACGGTGCTCTATAAGAGGAGTATGGAGGTGCTATTATATCCACCAAGCTTTTCTTCTCCCTAAGGTAACCAAGGTTTAGTCAAGTCACTTTGAATAAATAGTCAGGGATAATGTGCAAGTAGAAATGTTAATAATGAGTAAAAATAATGTCTGAATGAATTCTACTTCCAGATGTGTTCAAGTACAGTTATAGCTTTCATTCTGACAGGACTTGTATGTATGTAACTTTTGGCATCAGGAAAAAAAAGGAAAGTTAAAAATTTTCTGAAATTGCCTGACTATTCCTAAGCTGTTACTCAACGGGTATCATTCATAAATCTATTTGTAAGGCTTTGGACCACTGACAGTGAAGCAATTTGCAATGATGTTTGGAATGGGAGAGTTGGGATGTAGATGTTAAACATCTGCAAATTCAAAGCAATTTTTTATGAAAAGGCCTAAGAATTGATGAAATTTGACATATATCACACCATATTTTCCAATTAAATGAAAATCCTATAGAGACACACATAGTGCTTTAATTGCAAAAATAACACCTCTGCTAAGGAGAAGTACAGTAAGAATCCTCATGATTCCCATTACCTCTAATTGGAATCAAACAGCAAAATCCCTGGCCTCCATAAGGGGTATTCATTTCACAGCTGACATTTGTCTTTTTCTCAATTGATATTTTGAAATTATCACATAGGAAGGAAAATGTTGTGGGACTCTGCGTAGTTCACTGTTCCAGCCTTGGTCTGCAGGATTGCATTCAGAGGCCACGTTGAGCCCTTTCTCCACACTCCGTTACAGCCATATGGCAAGACCAAAATAGAATCAGGTAATTGTAGCCTTTCCTTCTGAGCCATCCTGTAAGTGGGAAAGTGCTGTGGTGAAACAGCAGTGTGAATTTCCACACTCGCACTCAGTAAATAAAGAAAGAAATGACTTTATGGTTTCCATCCTCAAAAGGAAACAAAATGGCTTCACCTTTGACTCACAACAATTTTGTCCGTTCCATCAGAGTCCTCCCCAGAGGCCAAGCACTTCCAGGTCTGGAAATGATTCAACCCAGCAACAGTCAGCGGCAGGATGTGCCCAAATGTCTATACTCAGGTTGACTGTAAAAGGCTGATATCCTGAAAGCTGAAATTTATAAGGGCTTCAAAGCTACATGGTATTTATGTATTGAATTTGCCTGGTTGGGGATTAATAAATTTACTGAGAATTACTATGAGAAATTCCTTCCCTGGCTATTTGAGGAGTAAAGAAAAATTAAAGTAACATGTCTGAACGACCAAATGATATCTGGTGACTGTTCTGAGTCTATACAATGGCAAATACTTGAATGAAAACTAAAACATGCAATACATTTCCCTAGATATGCAGCCTCTCCAATATCCAAATACACAAAAGTATAGACATCATAACTTCCTTAAAATAATGTCCTCAGGATCCACTGAAATTTCCTATGGGGAAACTATAATAAGGTCTACTTCAGATAAAACCCACCAGAAGAACGAAATCACCCCTGAGAGTAATGATGAAACAAGAAATAGAAAGGAATAGATGTAGACATAAATTTAGAAATCAGCCTTATGGAGGAACTGTGGAGCAAATGAATTTCCCAAATATTGGAGCCTAGAGACAGACAAGCAGAAGGTCAAGGTGGCTGGCAGATGCGGGTGATTGACAGCACCACTCTCTTACACGTCTACCATCATTCTCTTTCACCTCAGCACCTGACATCCTATATAATAAAAGGCTAATATGCAAATCGATCAAACGGTGGAAGGACAGGTCGCTATGATTCGCACTGACCACCAGGGGGCAGATGCTCAATGCAGGAGTTGCCCCCTGGTGGTCAGTGTGCTCCCACAAGGGGAGCAAAGCTCAGCCAGAAGCCAGGCTCAATGGCTGGTGCAGGGGTGGTGGCCAGTGCTAAGCCATCAGTTGGACATCCCCTGAGGGGTCCTGGACTGCGAGAGGACACAGGCTAGGCTGAGGGACCACCCCCCTCCGAGTGCACGAATTTCGCGCACTGGGCCTCTAGTATTATATACTTGTTTAGTGTCTGTCCTTTCAAACCCACCACTGTACATAAGCCCTATAAGAGCAGGTGTTTTGTACTGCTCCTGTTGAAGTCCCAATACTTAGACCACTGCTTGTGATGCAGCAGGTACTCCAAGGGAAGCACACACACAGCGAATGAGGCAGAGAAAAACACAGAGAAAAGAGAGAAGAACCAGCAGAGAAACGAGGGGAAGAATCTTCAGAAGTAGGTGGCTCATTGCAGTCCAGTGAAGCTGAAAGGCAGAGAAGCAAAAAATCTAGGAAGTGACTTTGTATGAGGATAATGCATTGGAGACAGGGATAGTGGAGTCAGGAGCCAGGCAGGCCATGCCATGAATGGCGCAGCAATCCCCCTACTGAAAACTGTCCCTGCTAGTGGTTGTCCGTAGCACCCGTGAGTCTCCTTTGAGTTAAGACAGAGCATCTGTTAATTTGTAGTGAAAAAAGCAGGAAGCATAACTGAATATTAGAAGCCATTCATGTAGATTTGTTTCTCACTGTCACTTTCCTCTTCATTATGAGCTTCTCAGATGACAACACAAATGTGTGATGTAATATATGATAAATACCTTACCAATTATTTGGAAGATTGTCTTCCAAAATTAAGATTGTCTGTAGATATCTGGATTGAAATGTATTTGGAGTACTCAATGTAGATATCTTTTTGAAGAACACTAAATTTGCTATTTTGATCAGGTTAATATTTACATAGCTTTGTTGTCTATGAGTATTTATCATGCTGATGGTAGAAAAAGTGACCCTAGAGCAGCCGTGGGCAAACTACGGCCCGCAGGCCGGGATCCGGCCCATTTGAAATGAATAAAACTAAAAAAAAAAAGACCGTACCCTTTTATGTAATGATGTTTACTTTGAATTTATATTAGTTCACACAAACACTCCATCCATGCTTTTGTTCTGGCCCTCCGGTCCAGTTTAAGAACCCATTGTGGCCCTCGAGTCAAAAAGTTTGCCCACCCCTGCCCTAGAGGTTAATATGGTACAAAAAAAGCAACTTGAGATTTAAATGTTCTCTGAATATTCTACATACAGCCAGCCACCTAATATTTCTGAATTATAATTACTCTTCAAGGGCAGCCAGCCAGAGGGAATATGTGTACTAGAATTCTATGGAGGTCTGGTTTGCACCTGAGACAATTTAACTTTTTAATCAATGATGCATACAATCTAATAGAAAAATATTGTTGTTGACTATATGGATGATCTAAATTAGGCTACTATGATGCTATAAGGAACCAAAATGAAAATAGCAAAGCAACCTTGTTAAATTGTCAGGTAAGATGAGAACATATTGAACAAGACAGAATTGAAAGTTAAGAAACAATTTGACAAGAATTGAATCAATAAAGAGGAATGAGGAAGGAGTAGGAGAAGGGATAAGGAGGATCCATTCTGTGCAGACTGGGCAGAAAAAGATCTGAAGGTCACAGTGATCTGCAAAATAAATACTAATCAGTAATGTAAAAAGTATTTTTAGTGCTTTTGGGAAGATGCTTTTACCATAAATACATGAGTAGGGATATGGGGGTGGGAGAGAGTACTTATATGAGTTTTCCTCATTTTAAAAATTCAGACTAAGATTGGAGTCAACCAGCCAGAGCAAGCTGCCTTTGCCACTCAAGCCCACCACAGTGGGCTGCTGACACCTCCTGGACTGAGGCCATCTTTTCACAGATAACTTTTCCCAGAGTTACTGCTTCCCCTGGGCAATGGAGGCCATAGGTCTTGAGCATTCTCTCCCAACCTCACAATTATGTGAGAGTAAAGATTTAGTGAGAAGGAGGCCCCCCATGAGGAGAGCAGCTCTGAGCTGTCTGGGGAACTAATAACACTTTGGTCCAGTTGCTTTGCTAACAACACCTGGAAATTAGGGGCCATCCTTTGAGCCAGAACAATGAATCTGCTCCTTACCTAAGTATACTAGTACTTAACCATATCTCCATCCGACATCATGCCCACAGCCCCCAACCAGTCATTGTTGTCTCCCCCGCTGTCATCACCAGTAAGAGATGGGAGCTGACTGGCATGTAGAGAATGAGCTTGGACCCAGGCACCTGGAACACACACACACAGGTCATTGGAGTCCTGATTGCAACTTCCACGTGTGGTGGAACAACTTGGAAAATGCTCAGAAACAGTGTGTGTGTTTTAATGGTATGGTTATGAGTTTGGGAACTTGATCTGGAGAGGAAAAGAAAAATGAACTGTTTGTCTGTAATGACCAGAAGAGAATCATGACTTGGGGCTTGATTAGTGGAATTGTTCCTGATGGTTAGCTGCTGTTTTCTGTGCACTTGAGAATGGCTCAAGAGCCTTGCTCTGCAGCATGACAGGTTTAAGTTAGACATTAAGCTAGTTCATCCCCTCAATGAACTATTTACTGAGACAATGAACTTCGTTGGAAATTTTTCAGAAGAGGTGTACAGGATTTTGGAATGTTTGAAATCAATTGCACTAAGGATATATGAAGGTATGTGAACTTTGAACTATCACCAGAAGTATGTGTATATCAGGAAGCATGTGCATATTTAAAGGGGGAAAAGCACACACTAATGTTCCAGGAAAGCTAGAGTATCCAGGGCTTTCCAGTAGATTGGCCTTGAGTATTGTCTTGTTTTCTCCATTCTGCAGATTTTTTCCCCTGGAACCATATTTAAATTAGGGTCATCATTAAAGCTGAAGGACTTTTAAAGTAAAAGGAAAGGGGTTTGGAGAAGGTTGAGAAGGGATGGAGGTGTGTCCTTCTCATATTGACCCTTTCTACAAAGGAAGAGAGACACCAAAACAGGCAACCAAATTAATAAATTTGGACCCAGATTAGTGACTAACTAGCTCTGTGGCCCTGAATTAATTACCCTTTCTGAGCCTAATATTTTTATTACATGTAAAATAGGGACAATGATAATCTATTTTTCAGTGATTAAGGTCAATAAGGTCAGTGATTTAAACAAAATTCCTGATATATAATTGGTACTGAAATTGCAGTCATTATTACATCTGACCATTCACATTCCCTACCCAGAGCTATATTATACTGTATTGCATTGTATATATTGTGGTGTTTACCTCTATTACCGTGGTAGCCAGGAACCCTGCTAAATTTGATCTGAAATTTAAATTTCAGATAAATAACATTCTTTTTAGCATAAGTATGCTCCATGTATTTTTTGGACATACTAATACTAAAAAAAAATTTATTTATTGCTTATCTGAAATTCAAATTTAGCTGAGTGCCTGGCATTTTTACTTGCTAAATCTGGCAAGCCTACCCACTCAGCATTTATTTCCTATTTACCACTTCCTACCAGTATGTAGGTTTTGACCCCCAGGTGGGCTATGCATGGTTTAAGTCAATCAACATATTTCATCTCCCTGGACAAAGTTATTTGGTTAGGCATGTGACCTAAGTCAATACAAACCTAGGGACTCTTGTGTGGGACACCAAATTAGAAATACTTGCTTTCTCTTTGATATAGATAAGAAGTCAGAGCTCCCCACATTGTTGATAATCTTTTGGCTACATGAGAAAAGCTGACCCACAGAAGATGCAAAACCAGGCCTACAGTTGGGGAATAGCTCATCCCTAGAGTTAGCAGTGGGATTCATTTTTCTTGAAGCACATGGCTGTGTGGAGAAGAAATGGACACCTCTGTTGTTTTTTTTTTCAAGGAGGAAAGAAGGAGCCATTGATGCATCATAGGGGATTGCCGGCATGTACTACAGGGTGAAAAGAGGAACTAAGAGAAAATGTACCCTATGAATTACAACACTTTAGTTTCAAGTAATAGAAAAAGCTAACCAGACAGGTGTAAACAATAAAGGAAATTTATAGGTTCATGAAACATAGAGTCCTTAGGCAGGTGAGCTTCCGGTTTGTCTTCAAGGTTCTCTCTGGGGAAGTTGTTTATCTAACAGTGAAATACAGAAACAAAGAGAAAGGGAGGCTTGCTCATTTTTTTTTTAAAAAACTTAACCATTACTTCTATTTTTATAATTCTATGATGATTTGGCAAACTCAATATGCAGCTGTACTTATCCAAATTAATATTTATATAATTTGTTGCAGAATCCAGGGCCAAGTTTTTAGAAGAACTTCACAAACATTTCATTGAATTTCAGTCTTATCTGCCTAGAAATGCAAGCATCACATTTTCCTATACGCATCCCAGAATTACTTCTGCCAATTCAAGATTTCATGATAAGTTTGCATGGTAAGTTTACATTTGTAAGCTTCATTTCCTGATTACTCAATTGTGCCCTTGCAAATTATAATTCTGTGAATGTTCAGTAGAATTAAAAAGACAATAAAAAAGTCTAGTCATAGTGGCCTTTGCTGCCTGATATAAGATTTCAGATTTTTTAAGATAACATTTTTCCAACAGCCGACTTTAATAAAATGTATAATGATGATTTCTATGAGAATAAAAGACATGTGATAAAGAATTTTTCTTTCAATTAAGCCAATATGCTTTGAACACCTTTGTGTCCAGCACTAGAATATTCTTACATACGTGAACTATTTGTATGCATATGATAGAAGCTCTTTGATCCAGGAGTCTGAACCCTGGAAAGGTCCAGACAGTGAAACTATTGTGAAATAATGTTTTAAATGACCATCTATTTTACAAACTCTATATTGAAATGCTTGAAAATAACATAGATACCTCCCAGGGAGCTGCAACGCTAGCTCAGCGTTGCCCCGTGGCCTAATAGATGCCAGGATGGCAGTCACAGTAAGGTTATCACCTGGTGAGGCTTGTGGGTACTATGCTTCCTGCCTTACCTCTCAGCTGGTACATAGTTCAGAAAGCAACAACTGTTTTAAAGGGCTATTTTCCAATCGTGCAAATATGTGTTACATAAAGCATTTTTTAATTAGTATAATGGAAAGAAATACCAGTATGCATCTAGTAGAATTCAGCAAGTCTTTCCCTAAGTGGTGGGCTCCCGTTGAATTAAGGTAGCTCAGATCCAGAAATACCACCTTTTCAGATTCCCCCCATATATTAGCCCCTCCTGGAAATACCACTTTCTTCATAATGACAATCAGAACGGCTAACATTTACTGAGCTGTTATTATGTCAGGAGCTGAGCTAAGACTTTTGCAGTCACCGCCCTGCCTCCATTTGGGGGGTGAGCATTTTGCTGAGTCCAGACTAATGAGGGGCCACTTGGCCCGAGTTTCTGTAACAGCAGAGCCAGCTAAAGGGCACAGGTCATGCTGGGTTCTGTGGGAGATCGCAGACAGTCGGCTACACCGGTTAGTATTTGGGCTCTGTGAGACAGGCAATGGTGTTCCCATTCCGAAGGACAAAGCAGCTCGCCATTTGCCAAACACACAGCTGAGAAACAGAAAAACTGGATTTAAATCAGACTTGTGGACTTAATGTCCTTGCCCTTTATACTGTAGATCTGCTACATTCCTAGCCAAATACTTTATCCACTTTTATTTAAGCATAAAAAGCTCAAGAATATAGATGGCATCTCCCTTCACAAGAAGAAATGTTTAATGACTGAGCAAAGACCAGTCAAGGAAATTTTGTGGTATAATTGCTTTGGAGAGTACATTTTTCAGGGAATATTAAGCCTCAAAAACACCTCCTTTTAAGACAACATAAGGAAAAGTAGTTTAATCCAAGTAATAATGTTCTAAATCCATATGTTTCTTCTACTCCTAAGACAAACAAATAAAGCCACACCAATGACATGAACTTTGAGAGCCGTTTTAGTCACCATGCATTCACATGGCATATACAAGCGCTGTTATTGGATTTGCTGAGGAACTGCTTCTTTTATGTAATTCAGATGACTTTACAGTCTTCCCTTGGGGTCTGGCTTGAACTCAAACAACAAACTACAAATGAGGACCTCCCTTTTCAAATTATCCTTTTGTTCTGCAAGGCTGGAGCTGGCCCCAAGTCAGAGGGGTTGGCATTCCAGCAGCAGGCCTTCGATATGGAAAGATTCTCCCTGAGATAGCTGAACATTCACACTACCACTCCCAGCCAGCTTTGTTATTGCGACCCACCCCTGAGAAATCTCCCTTTCACGGCGAGGTCATGAGAGGTATAGAGACTACTCTAAAGGTCAGTTCATCGTTTCATGCTCCGTTCTGTTCTCCTCGTACAAAGGCTGGATCGGGCAAGGGTTCTTGCCATCCTGCCTATGGGGCCGGTTCCAGGGCACAGTCTCCCTAACTACACGGGACTAAATGTCTATGTGCATACGTGTGTGCATACATGTGTGCATGCGTGTGTGGGGTGCATTTTGACATCTTTCCACCTATCACCTTTAAAAAGGCCACTTGCCCTTCTAGGTTTCCATGTCCTCGTCTACAAAACGAAAGCATTGGACTAGATCAGTCACTCTCGAAGAATAATCAGGGAGCATCAGGGTTGCCAACGTCCTTCTAGGTGGTCCTCAGAGAGAAACCATGTTTGTGATGACACGAAAGGCATTCTTTTCCTTTTCACTCTCACGCTCTCACCAGTGTGCTGTGGAATTTTCCATAGGCTCCATGACATGTGATTATGTCATCACCCTGAATGTATGTCTATACATTCTTGGGTTTTAAAATTATTTTTTTAGTTCACATTTCCTATACTATAAATATCAATATAATCCACATAAAATATACTGGGGTTCTCAATAAATTTGAGGAGTGAAAAGGGTCCTGAAATCAGAAGTGTGAGAATTGCTGGACCAAATCAGCTCTGTCTTGGTGGACTCTCACTGCTAGTGCCGAAGTTCAAATGACCTTTTTCCTTTTTGAATGGTGGTGATGGTAGATGTTAAATACTTTCAAAATGTTTCTGCTTGGTAAGATAGAAAGTTGTAACCCTTTGTCAGTCCTTCCATTAAAAAATAACTAACTATACTTCCAGTTTATACATCATCAGCCCTATGAACCATTCTGGTTACCTCCTATGATTTAGAGAAAACCATTGATTTCTCAGTAGATTGCTAGTACCCAAATGAGTCTTATGTGATGGTCTATGACACTGTCTTCATGCCCTCAGAGCTTTTATGTAAAGTTTGTACTGAGTAGAAAACCTAACCAACAAGGATACAGGTCTCCCTTTATCAATTCTCTAGTGTCACGTTCTACCCTGTCTTTTCCTGGGCTTTCCTAGGTTTCCCTCAATGGATTTCAAGTCAGATCCTGAGACGTGAACCAAAGGCTCATTCCTCAAACATTAATTTAAGGTGTCAGAAAGAATTAATCCATGTGAACTCTCCCAATAGGTGTTTAAAAATTGCCTGTGAGCAAACTCCAAGGGGAACATTTCTTATTCAATCAATAGCTCTCTCTGGAATGCCATTTATGTCGTTAACAGATTACTTCTGGACAAGTTACAAGACTGAAAGTTCCATTTTCAACCTCGACTAAGAATTTTTATGCTTAATTAAAAAATTGCAACTCAGGATGGCATCAACGGATATTTCTTTCCCAAACCAATTACATGGTAAAATAGGATTATCATGTTCATTGAATCTATATAAAGCTTATACCATTAAATGATAGATCAGCGAATTAATTGCTTCCAAGGCACTTTGGTAGTGCTGAAGAATGCTTTTCTTACTCCACTCTCTATTTAATTGGCTTCCCAATATGTGGTGCACTTCCTTGATTTTTTAAAAGAACTTTTTCATTCTTCTCCATTACCTCATCTTTTTTTTTCCTTCTTGTTGGTCTAAAGTGACAAGAGGCCTTGAATTCATGATGAAAGAAGATGTAATTGAGCCTAGTGAACTAACCACAGGAAAATCTGAGTTCAAACCCTGGCACTGTCTCCCCTTCATTATCAAACCCTGGAGTTTCGTAACTGGAACAATGTATATTGTTAGAATATTTCATGGAGGCGTTGTAAAGATTACTAAGTACATTTCCTTTGCCATCACTAGTCTAAAGAGCCTTGCAGAGATAAATGCTTTTTCCAAATGCACTCCTCTTGAATGAAAGCGCAAGGTCTGGGAAGCAACTCTCTCCCCAAATGCCAATCAAGTCAATAGCAGTACAAGCAAGGTGATTAGAAGTATGCTTTTTTCACTTGCAGGAAGTTGTAATTAGCCTAATTTCTTTTGCAGGGAATCTGAAGGACCTGTCTATGGCCTGGGAAGTAGAACCTGTTCTTCTTGCTGTGAAGTTGACTTCGTTCTAGTATTGGTTTCAAGGGCAGGTGAAAGCAGTGGGGATCTGAACCTCCACACGAATCTATTAATTGACCCCTCGTCTTCTCATTTGCTCTCTGGGAAAGTGTTTCAGTGGTTTTCCGTGCAGAACCCCTTTAATCATTGCAGAGCAACAGAGCTCCCATGGAAGAACCTTCACAATAGTGATATCTCTATAGCAGGGCTTCTCAACCTCAGTACTATTGGCATTTTGGGGTAGATAATTCTGTTTAGGGGTGAGATGCTGTCCTGTGCATTGTAGGATATTTAATAGCAACCCTGGCCTCTACCCACTAGATGCCAGTAGCATTCCCTCACCACAGTGGTGGCAATGAAAAGTATCTCCAGACATTGCCAAATATTCCCTGAAATCTCTCTCACTTGAGAACTGTTACTCTACAGAGTCATAAAATATCAGAATGAGAAGAGTTCGTATCATGTAGTTCTTCCCCTCCACCCCTTTGTAACCTATTGACCACCTAGGGCAGTGGTCGGCAAACTCATTAGTCAACAGAGTCAAATATCAACAATACAATGATTGAAATTTCTTTTGAGAGCCAAATTTTTTAAACTTAAACTAAGGTAGGTACATTGTTATTAACTTAATTAGGGTACTCCTAAGGCATAGGAAGAGCCACACTCAAGGGGCCAAAGAGCCGCATGTGGCTCGCAAGCCACAGTTTGCCGACCACGGACCTAGGGTATACTTGATGATTGTATATAGAAAACAGCACTAAATAACATTGAATCACATAGTAGAAAGTAATTGACATTTAAGTTGTCTTTCAGGGGTTCTCTGTAATCAAGGAGAAAGTGTCTGTTTAATACTAAAGCATTTTTAGTATTTGCATATGATCACAACCAAAGCATGTGAGGCCTCTGGCGCAGAGCCTTCAGCAGACATATATAGCTATTACTTAGTAATATAGTTTTCTTTTTATGTTATTTTTTGTATGGTTATCTTCTGTTTATAATAAGGCACTGGTCCTCCAATTGTTCTACTGATATAAAAGTTTCTTTCAAAATTAATGTACTTGGTAACCACATTGGAAAACATATACCTATGACTCAGCAATTCCACTCCTAGATATTTACTCACAGAAACATGTTTTTATATTCACCAAGAGACCTGTGAAGAATGTTCTAACAGCCCTGTTTATAAGAGCCTCAAGTTGGGTAATAATCCAAACGGTCATCAACCAATATACCATGCATGCTCCCATAGTGGGATTTCTATAGCAGTAAGAATAATAAACCAAGACTACAACAATATAGGTAAAGCTAACAAACAAAATATTGAGTGAAAGAAGTCAGACCAAAAAAAAGTACACAGTATGGTATTTTATGTATGTGAAGCTCAAAAACAGGCAAAAATCAATCTATTCATTTAGAAATCAAGAGAGTAGTATGAGGCATGAAGGATTTTCTGGGGTGTTGCTGATATTCTGTGTCTAGATCTGGTGGCATGGGTGCATTCCAACTGTAAAAGTTCATCTAGCACATGGCTATGATTTGGGCACCTTTACATATAATTTTTAAAGTAAAATAGTAGATTGAGAGAAAATATTAAATAATTGCACATGTCAAGTGTCAAATATAGGAACACAATTATATATGTGTTTTGTAAATGACAGAAGTAGGAGAAACCATGGTTTTGTCCACCCCTTTGTGTTAAAGATTAAGACTCGTAGGGCCAGGGAAAGGAGTGACCTGCCCAGAGCCATCAGGCCATGAGGAGCTGGTGGCTCTGCAACTATAACCAATGTTTTACCTCCCAGTCCAGTGCCTTTGGTGATGAAGCAGGCACAGTCCTGGTTTCCTACCACCTGTATCCACCCTCAGTTTCTGGCATCCCCTTCTCTCCACCTCCTGCCACGGTCACACCAGAACTTTGGAGTTGACAGTTCTGAAGCACTGATATGATGCACTTCACCTCCTTTGCACAGTTTCTCCGGAACAGCTGGGTACCATGGGTCTGGGACAGGCACTTGACCCCTTGCCCTTGCCTGGGGCCATCCCCTCATCTTTCTCTACTGGCTGAAAGAAATGAACAAAACAAACTGGGAGGACTCCCAACCACACTTATTATCTTAGTAGAAACTACATTGGTCATTTCTAAAGCATGACATCATTTCAAAGCATTTCCACGTATCATTGTTTAATCTGAAAGCAAAATACACAGCACTGATTGTGAAAAGGGAGGTGGGGGGGAAGCATAAAAGCACTTTCTTCTTTCTGGAAAAAAACCCACAACTATCAACTTGAAAAGCTCCTCAACAGGCCCATATGGGGTCCATTATTATACTTTGACACTTAAGCGTCACCTTCTAAGAATGCTGCTCTGGAGTTCAGAACTACCAAGGTGAGGTGGGCGAGGGGCTGGATTTGATGTGGTGTGTTTTCAGGGAGGGCATTCATCTCACAGAACTTTGGGTTCATTATCTAGGAAAGTATGTCCTGTTTATCCTACAGGGCTGTCACTGGAACCAAGTGCGCTAAAGCATGTGACAGTTGCTATGAAATGTGAAGTAAGGTCTATTGTTCCCTCCATTAAGCAGCTCAAATACTTTGCTCTCTAGTGGGCATTATGTTGGGCACATCTCAATATTAAAATTAAAATGGTAAGGTTACTTTGCCTCCGTAACATATTTTAATGTGGCTGGATAAGACATGTTGCAATCACCTCATTTATAAGAGCATGATCCCAGGCTTAAAGTTTATAAGTCTTACATTTTGTTGCAATGAGAAATTTGACTTTAGTAGACTTACAACTACTGTGTCACCAGGAGGATTATTTTTCTAGATAGAAACACTTTTTGTGCAGTTTCCCCATTGGTAAGCAATGCTGCATTCTGGGAATATACCCACCTCCAGTGGAAAACTAGGCAATATGGAAATTTCAATGTGCACAATACACAAAGTGAATCTATATCAATATTAGAAATTATGCAGAGGTCACAATACATGAGCTAATATTTCTTCTCAAATGCTACTCAATCTCTTTGCACACTAAATCAGAGTGAGAAAAACATTGATCTTTGGCTTGCATTACTGAGATCTTACTTCGCAAAGTGATTTTCGAGCCTAATATATTTGATTTTTTATTTCATAGCCCAAAATTATGTCAACAGAAAGGGCTTTATCACTGTCTTGTCAATGTGTTTGGGTTCAATGAACAGCTCTTGTTTTTACTTATAAGTGACAGTTACATCAACCTCAAGAACAGGAAAGGCTATTATGATGAGAAACTGCAGAGGAGGCACCCAACCTTTGTAAATTTACAAGTTGTTGGATTTCAAATGGCATGAAAGAAAGCCCTTTGGGCCGGAAGTTGACATGTCATTCTGTAGCCCTTAGCCTGACCTTCTCCAAACATCAGCTCAGACACAAAAGACACTGTGCTCCAAATGACTTCGTACCTCCAGGCTGGTAACCCTATCATCTTCCTGAGTGACACCTCCACCACATCCACTCTTGTCAGGAAGGAAGCCTTTGAATTCTTTGAAGCTCAAAGTCAGTGACGTGCTTCGCAGTGACCTTGAGGGACTGCTCACCTCTTGGTACATGCCAACTATAGATTAATTTCTATTGTTTAGCCAGAGAAACCTGTCAAGGAACTATGGATTCACATAAGCCTCCTTGATGGGCTAAGTCAGTTTAAATTTACTTGCAGATGAATTTGCTTGTGGTTGATATTTTCATGGGAATTACAGAACATACTAGGCATTTAAAACTCTCTTGATTAGAAAAATAGTGTAAACTATCAGTAAATATGAAGATACTTGCCTCCATGTAAAGACTGCAGAATTGTTTGTTTTTTTAAAGACATTAAACTGTTCTACTTTGTTAACTAAACCAAAAGAAACAGAGCCAAAGACTAGGTTTGAGGGTTGGCTTCAAATAGTTTCCTGTAATGAAAATTGGGATGAGAGAAACGATCCAAATGCAATGAGAACCAACTTTGATTTCAATAAAGCTGTTGGGAGCTCTGAGAGAGTACTTTTCCTTACCTTGTTTTCCATTCTAAAAAAACCACCACCCTTTTTCTCACTTAGGCTGCATGAGAAATTGCCCAGAGATTATTGAAAAAAACTTGATATATCAGCTGTCTGTAAGACACTTTCCTTCCAAGCAACAAAAGAGAAAGCCCAGGGGTCCACCAAAGATCTCCGTCAAGAACAGAGTTGCTGGGAGTTGAATTTGGAGATGCATTTTACAGTTCTGTGTCTTGGCATGGAATTGAAATAGAAGAAGGTCTTTGGGAATGCCGGAGCCCCATGCACTTGTGCTGGTCCTCTGTGTTTTAGGGCCTCTGCAACCCTCAAATGTTTAGGGGTCTGTGTGTGTATTTGCGGTTTTGAGATAAAATTCACATACCAAAAATGAATCATTTTAAAGTATGCAACCAGGGCCACAGGGCTGTGCAATCATCATCTCTATCTACTAGTAATCCCAAAACATCATAACCCCCAAAAGAAACCCCATATCCATTAGGCGGTCACTCCCCATTCCTCACCCTGCTAGCCCCTAAGCAACTACTAGTTTGCTTCTTGTCTCTGTGGATTTGCCTATTGGGGGCATTTTATATAAACAGAGTTAGGCAGTAAGTGACTTTTCGTGCCTGGCTTCTTTCATTCAGCATCATGTCTTCAAGGTTCATCCATGCTGCAGCATGTATTAGTACTCCACTCCTTCTATGGCTGGATCACATTTCTTTGTATGTATATACCACATTTGTATGTATATACCACATTTGTTTGTCTATTCATTCACTGATGGACATTTGGACTGTTTCCACCTTTGAGCTATGTGAATAGTGCTGCTATGAACATTTGTGGACAGGTATTGAATACCTGTTTTCAATTCTTATGGCTCTATACCTAGGAGTGGAAGTGCTGGGTCATATGGTAATTCTAAGTTCACACTCTTATTTACTTGTGTGTATATAACCCATCTTTTCTCTTTTAACATCTTTTGGAACTCAAGCAGAACAGATAAACCTTTAGGTAACCTAGTCCCCTTGAATCTCTTCAATGTGGAGTGGAAGCATCAGCCGTTATCTGCTCCATTTGGAAAACCTTTCTTGGGGCCTGACAATATGGGGAATTTGTTCATCCTGATTTGTGAATCGCCCCAAACTCCAAGCCCTTCTCATCAGGGAAGACAGCTATCATATTTGGGGAGGATTAATTACAGTCAACACTTATTGTGAAGTGGCCCTTTAAGGCCAGGATCTGAAGTTGAACATCTGACCCTTCCCTCACATTTGTGTAGAGCAGCAGGAGACTTTGAAGTCAGAAGACCCAAGTGCCCGAGGACACTGAAGTCATTGAGATCCTTGTGTTCTTGTGATGCCTCCCAGGTTACACTATATCCTCTTCTCATTCTACTCACTGACATACTAGTATCTAGGGGCTGGGTCCCTGCGTCTTGTGAGATCAAAGAAGTTTGGCAGGTGGATGTAGAGAGGAAGGCAATTCCAGGCAGAAAACATGGCGCATGGAAACACAGACATCGGGAAGGGTGAATGAGGGCAAGGACTCGAGAAAAATGCGAAGCATTTGCAACATTCTCAGAGGGAAGTGGAACAGGCAATCAAAAACTGTGGCGAGGAAATAGGAACCCCATGTAAGATAGGGACTGACTCATTTAAAATTTCTTTATCAGTTTTATATTTTGAATTTTCATCCAAAGTTAAAAAGAAAGCTCCTTTACTCTGTCAAAAACCAAATGAACCCTACACATTGCCAGATTTGTACATGGCTATACAGAAAGAGGAGGTTTTGACGTTTTGGAAAATCATCCAAACCATTGTTTAAATGTTGAGGACATACTTGTTTTCACTCAGTCTTTCCTGGAGGCTTCCAAGTTCTCCAAAATGAATAAATAAATAGAAGTCACTCAGCCATTTCTTTGAACTGCTTATGCTGGAAAGACATCGTCAATTTAGTCTCCAAGTGTCCCTTTGCTGTTTGCAGTTGTCTATTGATACAAACGTTCTCTGCTTCCCTGAGTGTTCATCTGGGCTAGAGTTTCTTGTCAAACATGGATTCAAAGAGGAGTTCATTCTTTCTGACTTCAAGTCATAATGAGTTCTCCATCTCTGCTTATTTACTGGGGAGACAACTTCCTCTTGGAACCATTTTTTTATTATTATTCTTAAACCATCACTGAGTTAGGTTCTTACTTGCTCCCTCAAGGCTTAAAAGGGGCATGGTTTGCTATTATGGGGCTCCTGGTGGCCACAGAGGTCTCAGTTGAAACTCCAAGTAGTTAATTTGTGACTCAGGCTAACTTGGACCCATGAGGTGGCGATATCAGTCTGATTTTTTGACTGATATAAGCCTTTTTTTTCGTTACCAATAGACCATCTTTGTTTGTACTGATATATTCTATGTTGCCTACTCTTTCATTTTACCATTATATAATACAGTCTTTGAAAATCTTGCCTCTATATTTTCTCTTATGGAGTAATATTACTCATGAAATCAAGAGATTTTAACAGTGTCATAGATATCACTTCTTTTGCCTATTACCTAAAAACTGGAGGGCTCATATTTAATCATGTGTTTCCAGTAACTTCAACAGGCAGTGATGTTAGAAGGAAGGGGTTGAGAAGGAACAAATCTTCTCTCAGGTCTTCTGGAAGAGCCGATGCAGTGGCGTGTGTGTTTTTCCCAAAGAGGTATAAGGTTGAGCAGTGGCAGAAGCCATGCTGGAGATAGGCTGGGGTGCTGGGTCACCAAAGAGCCACTGCTGAGCTCCCTGGGAAAATTTAATTAAAGAAAATAAGTTGAATCGGCTATTTTTGAGATGCAGTGCTAGATGACAGAAGTGATGTGTTGAGAACTCCGGTCTAGGGTCATGTCCTGTGAGATTACATGTTTTAAAATGCAGTTAAGAGGCTGGTGGTATGAATAGAGGAACACCCCTCAAAGGAGAACGCAGGCTCCCAAACACCATGTCGGAGCTCTTTTATGCACTGCCAAGCCAGGCCCTCAGGCTTAGCCTGATTTGGATGTCAGACAGTCTCCTTTTATTTTAAGGGGGCATACACTCTGTTATGCTTTCCATGCTTTTTCCTGAAAGGGTGCCATCGTGTTACTGTACCTTTCCCTCAAGTGAGTCAGATGTGCTGACCATTGGAACACCAAAGTGGTGGTTCCCATAGCAGCCAGAACCACATGGAAGCAAACAACAAAAGAGCAACACTGTTCTCAGACCCAGCGGAGAAGTAGGATCACTAGAGCAAAGCAAGGACTTAGTCAAAATGCTGTGCCTCCTGAAACTGACATTCCTTTTCCCAACTGGGAGAGTTGTGCCTCCCTCTCTGAAGGCGTCTTCACAAAGTGAATATTAGAGCCACTCAGACTTTCCGTGGAAGGATGGTCTTAAATTTCCTCTTGGATGCACGGTTATGGCTAGGATGACGTTATATGGTGGACTCACAAACAAGACCCTTCTGTGGACTTTCAAAGTAAAGCCAGATGTTGGTTGCTGCTTCCACAGAGACTAAGTGAGGTTTCAGGTAAATCAGATATATGCATGAATATGACATTGCATGGTCCATTTCATTGAAATCTGTGCTGGTACAACCTCAAAAGGTTGAGCTGAGCATTTACCTGGAAATAGTTTCAACTTCCATAGAATCATATTTGGGTGAAATACAATTTAGAGGGACTTGCCAGTTTTAGAATATTGACCTTCAGAGCAAGGAGACAGAAGAAACACATGTTCTTAGACATACGACCAAAAAAGATTTTCTTGATTCTGGGTAAATAAGACACAGAAGACATGGACAAGGAGACAGAAAAGGAAAATTTCTGAACTGATTCATTTGCATGCACAATAGGGAGATAGGATGCTTAGTGGTTAAAAGCATACACCCTGGAGTTAGGCAGATCTGAGTCTGTGACCTCAACATTTCCAAACCTTGATTGCATTTCCCAAAGAGGGAAATTATACTGATAGCTATAGTTTCCATTTGCTGAGCATTTCCTATTTGACAGCACTGTGTGGATGTTTTATCCTCATTCAGTCCTCAAACAACTTCATGAGGGAGGTACAGTACTGCCTGATTACAAATAAAGAAACAAGTAGAAATAATTTAAGTAAGTTGCCCAAGTACCTCATAGAGCTAACCTGTGTATTAAGCGGTAACTGCAGTGTCTGATGATACCTATGATGGGACTGGATACAGCAGTCCCCCCATTATCTATTGGGAATATGTTCCAAGACCCCCAGTGGATGCCTGAAAGTGTAGATTGTACCAAATGCTATAGATACTATGTTTTTGTCCTATACGTGTATACCTATGGTAAAGTTTAATTTATAAATTATGCAGAATAAGAGATTACCAGCAATAACTACTAATAGAATAATTATGACAATATGCTGTAATAAGGTTATGTGAATGTGGTCTCTCTCTCTCTCAAAATATCTTATAGTACTGTATTCACTCTTCTTCTTGTGATGTATTGGCTATAACCCATGCTTTCTGATTATGTTGCCAGAGATAATTATGACATATGCTGTAATAAGGTTATGTGAATGTGGTCTCTCTCTCTCTCAAAATATCTTATAGTACTGTATTCACTCTTCTTCTTGTGATGTATTGGCTATAACCCATGCTTTCTGATTATGTTGCCAGAGAAAGGCAGATAATTTTTGGTTTGGTTTTGAGAGCACATGGGTTCTTCACTCTGTACACTGGCTATACCATATGCCCTGCAGCCTGGCCACATATGAAGCCGAGTTCATCTGTTCTGTGTTTCACACCCTTCTTGCATTTTTATGAACGTAAGTTCTTTTGGGTTTCTTGTACTACAAGAGCCCAGTTTCATCTCAACTGAAGACTTGCTCTGGATGGTATCCATTCTTCTTAATCAACTTCTTCAACTCTGCCAGAAATGCAGCAGCAGTTTATCAGCAGATAAAACCTTTTCAGTAATTTCTGTAATTTTTCAATCCCAACTGATTCCTGATTCTGTGCAGCCATCTTTACTTGTAGTAAATGGCTTGCGGTCACTCGTTTCAGGGGACTTCTTGCTGAAATTTTGATTTGGGGCACATCACATTGCCATCAGCAGGAAAACATTCTGTTTGTTGCTTCCACCTACAAGTTTAATGCCTTTTCCATCTTCACTAAGCACTTATCACACACTGTGGCCATAACTTTTGCAGCTTGAAGTGTGACAGCAAAACTCGCAGGGATTTCTTCTTCCTTCTCCACATTTCACAGATAGAAGGTTCCTACCACAGATCTCAGCAACCACAGCACAGGGGGTTTTTCTCTTCTCACTGAGTCAAGAACTTTCCCCTTTTCACTTCAGGGAAGCACTTCATGGCTTCTCTTCGGCATGTCACTATTCTTGAGTTTTGGGGCCATTATGAAGTAAAATAAGGGCAACTTTAACACAAGCCCTGTGATACCCCAGGTCCATCTGATAACCTAGATCAGTGATGGTGAACCTTTTGAGCTCCACGTGTCAGCATTTTGAAAAACCCTAACTTAACTCTGGTGCCGTGTCACATATAGAAATTTTTTGATATTTGCAACCATAGTAAAACAAAGACTTATATTTTTGATATTTATTTTATATATTTAAATGCCATTTAACAAAGAAAAATCAACCAAAAAAAATGAGTTCGCGTGTCACCTCTGACACGCGTGTCATAGGTTCGCTCAGTTGCTGAAGTGTCATCTCCTACACCCAAAGGTTGCGGGTTCAATCTTCAGTCAGGTTCTTATGGGAGGCAACTATCAATGTCTCTCTCTCTCACACACACTGATGTTTCTCTCTCTCTCACCACCCCTCCTCTCTCTCTAAAATCAATAAACATATCCTCAAGTGAGGATAAAAATAAAATAAATAAAACTACCTTCTGTTTTATTTTGAAATGCATTTAAAATTTTTTTCTCCCCATCTCTATTGAGGTATAATTGGTATAAAAAAACTGCACATAATTAATGTATACAATTTGGTGATTTTGGATATATGTATATATTTGTGTTACCATCATCACAACCAAGTAAGAAATATATCCATTATCTCCAAAAGTTCTCCTGTGTCCCTTTGTTGGGATTTTGTTTTGTTCTGTTGGGGGTGGGGCTAAAAACACTTGACATTAGATCTACCTCTCAATAAAATTTTGAGTACACAATGCCTTAGTGTCATAAGTATTATTGTGTTATACTAGTAATCACTTATTAACTAGAGGCACTATGTTGTACAACAGATTTCTGGAACTTACTTGTCTTGTATAACTATCTTTTTACCCATTTCAAATGTCAAATTTTAAATCCCAGAAACTGATCTTTCTCTATAAAAAATAAGCAATAGGTCCTTAAAGAAAGATTTTCTAATGCCACCTTTTCCTCTACCTGGAGTCACTCTTAAATGTCAAGGGGCAGCTTTACTTTTAAAAGCAGTTTTTATACTTTCAAAAATGTGTTTGGGAAGGCATTTCATCACTGGTTTATAAAGACTTGGTTTCTCACCAATATGGGGAGAGTATAGAGCAGAAGTTCTTTATGGAGAATATTTTTCCAGTGAAAAGGAAAAACCTAAAAATAAATCTGAACAATCCAAACATCCATTAGTGCCTTAAAAGAAAATATTAGGATCCCAATATTTATACACATCCAGAGATATACATATTTTCCTGAAGGCTGGACAAAAGCCCAGCTCTGACAGTTTCTGCAATGATGAGAGAAAAGCAAATGCATATGGAGCCACAATAGAGTGAACACTCTCTTAAGCCTATTGTTTCATGCCAGATAAAATACAAGTGAGTTGATTGGGAAAGAATTCCTAATAATGCCAGTGTCATCAAGAAATAGGTTAAAAGATCTCGTAGTGAAATAAGGGCCAAAACAGATAATCATGGACTTATTACATAAATAATGATCTGTCCTTCATATTGTGGTTGTGGCCCATAAATCTTGATTCATTTTTCTGGCAACGAGGATGAATGTGCAATGAACCCTCCACACAGCCTTGTCTGGACCACCTGGTGATGAGGGCTCAGGAATTTATGGACAGTGGGTGGGGCTTGAGCACAGTCCAGAACATGAATCAGGGCATGACTGGCAGGTCCAAACCCTGTCCTGGCCACGCTGACGTGGGGCTCTAAACCAAATGAGTCCCCACAGGAAACTGACAGCTTCCACACAACTTTATTTCCAGGGTTCCAAAGGATACTTTATTTACCTTTATTGAACTCACACTACTAAAAGGGTAACTCTTGTTAAGGTGCCATGCAGCAGGTATGCACTGGCGCCCAACATTTCTCCTGAATACGGTGTCTATGAGTTACAAGTTAGTAAATATTCTGAATATCACGCTGAGTGGTTGTGTAGTACAATGTAACCTGCTACTGCAACCTCCCTATCAAAAGTCTGAAAGCATATCATATTTTTTAAAGAGATCAATGCAAAAATCAGACATTCTGAATTTAATGTCTAAAATTGGCCTTCTTCGGTCCACTGAGATATGAGAACTTTAACTTTTTGCTTTGCAGATGAACCTCTTTCCAGAGTTTCTAGTTGAATGTTGGTAAATGATTCCTACATAAGGCATAGGCTTTCCCTGTCAAAGAAATGATTTAAATTAAGCTTCTATGACTATAGGATCTTCCTGCTTAAGCCAATGAGTCAGAATCTAGACTTCACAGCAGTTTCAAAGTATACATTTAGACATCACAGTTTTGAAAAACTTCCAATACATTTGCCAAGTGCCTTTCCCCACCACCTTTTAATATTTGAACTGATTTAAGCAAATCTAATCCATATGTTTCTGACTCATTTACACTTGAATCAAAAATATATTATTTTTAAGAGCTATTTAACATCCAACAGCTTTTTGTCACTTGCAAAATATATTTTTTAGACCTTTTCCCCCTTAAAAAAGTCATCTTTGGACAAACTAATATAGAAAAGAGGTATAATTCTAGTTCTAAGTTTTACCATTTTTGAACGCATCTTTAAAAAAAGTTTTCATTGAATTTTTTTTTTCAGTGAGAGGAAAGGAGAGGTAAAGAGAGAACATCAATGTGAGAAACAGCAGTTGTCTCCAATACGCACCCCAACCAGCTGCAACTTGGGTATGTGCCCCGACCAGGAATCGAACCTATGACCTTTCGGTGTACAGACGACGATCAACCAACTGAGCAACACCTGCCAGGACTGAGCCCATTTTGTCTGCATGCTGATTTTTTATTCTTTTACTATATAATTATCAGCTTTAGTGCCATTGTGGTTCCTATTAATTCATTTCACACATTGAATATCCTCTGGAGACTTTTATTTTTCAAGTATCTTTAAGCTCAGGTCGTTTAGGGCTTAAGGAGTAAAATAAATGGGGTGGGAGCAATTTTGCTTTTTTTTTTTTGAATGTGAATAACTTCAGCAATAACTTCTTAAAAGGCATACACACTATGTGATCCATGTCCAGTGCTGAATTATTTTCCTTCATTTTGAAAACAAATAAATAAAATCCCAGAGAGCACAATCATTCTAGGAAAATCCTCCAAGGATGCCAACAGACATTAACGCAGTCCTTGAATTTAAGGTGACTCAAATTAGAATCTGCTGTTTCCAATGTACTCATGCATAAAGAGAAACGAAGGACTAGGGACCTCAGAAACACTAGCATCACCTACTGCTGTATGACAGCCAAAAGCTTTTTTTTTAAAGAAAATATTATTTTTTCACTTTCTCCAAAAAGTTCATCTTGTTTAATGCATTTTAGTAATGGCCATAGATATGTTTCTATTTCTCACTGAAAATACTTCTATTAATCACTTCCATGTGTTGGTATCCATGCTGAGGTAAAGTTGTCTTTGCCGTAAACCACCCACTTATTTACTTTGACGTGACATTTAAAGTATCCTGTCTTTTCCTTACATTTATTTAACAGCTTCATACCCTTGATGTAGTACAATTGCTCTCAGATTTATAGATCTATTTGAGAAATAAAATGGAGCCCAAGAGTCTTCCAGAGAATAATTACCGTGGGCTCCATAAGGCATTTCACGCATCTGTGTGTGATCTGGCAACCTATCTTCCACAGTATATTTAACATGAGATTTAATTAACATGTGGCAAGAACATCCAGGCTCCATGAAGCTATTTAACTCAAGATTTTAAAATTCGCTTTTCATTAAAAAAGAACCTGTAAGCATTCAAATACATCCATGAAGGTTAGTTTGGTTAGGAGGTATATCAGAGGTTATTAGAGGATATGACAGTTCAGATGATGTCTACATGATAAATTCATTGCCTTAATACAGTGCATGAGTGCAGCAATTCATGGTAGATACAAAATGAATAGCATGATCAAAGGAATGGTTGGTGTGAGTGGCCTTATCTTTGCAGCCAATGGTTTATTGGTCCCACCCCAGGAGCCATTTCATCAGCCTCTGCACTTGACTGAAAGCATCTCAGGACTTTCCTTTCAGTTCTCCCACTTCCTTGCTATTCACCCCAATGCCATCTCTCGCTTTCCTATTGCGTTTAAGATGCCCCACACCCTCCCATGACTCCCATCAACAAGTATGGAGACCTTAGCTTGGGATATCTACTTGCACTCCTATAGAGAAGAGGAAGTCAATATTTTTGAAGAACTCACAGCAATTACAAAGGCATTTGCTCTCAATTTCCATGATTGATCCAAGTTAGAGAACATAGGAACCTTTCAGCGGTCAATAAAATCCTAGGATCATAATACCTTGCATACTTAAACATGCTTTGGAGAATCAACTGCTCAGTGCTAATCTACACGGTGTAATGCACCTCTACAGGTTGGGTGTTTTAAGGAGACACACACAAAAGGTTCTGCCAACTCCTTTAGTAGCTGCAGTGCTTAAATGTGAATGGCACGTGTCAAATAAAAAAACTCTAATGTGAGTAGTGCCAGTAATTGCCAATTCTACAATTAAGTCCATGTTCTTAAGCCCCTGTTCTTGTCTTAGAAATAAAAATTACTGCTTTGATTCCTACTTCAAGCTAGGGAAGCAGAACACACATCTGGCAGTATTGGACAGTGCAGAGAAAGTCTCCAAGCAAAAGCCAACCCCCTTAGCATTAACATTCCAAAGGTTATTTTTAAGGACACATAGTCAAACATGCAGAGTATTTATGTTCTGGAATCCTGATTCTGTCATTGGGCACACCACTTGGATACCAAAGGATTGTGAAAAAGAAATATGTTGATCTGCATGGTTTAAATAAATGAGAAAATCTGAATGAAATTTTCTTTAACATATATCTATAGAAAAGTAAAATAAAAAAGAATATTAAAATGAAATGGGTGTGTATATAGAAAGAGGCATTTGCAGAATTATATGATATGGTTTAAAAGTAGTAAGTCTTAGAAATGACACCAAAAAAAAATGGTAAGTTGACTTTCGCTTAGATGACAAAGTTAATTTCTGTTAATGTGAAAGTTCCAGCTGATGTTCACCACTCCCACATACAAGGAGTCTTTGATGAGGAATCGCTGGGTACAGGCCAAGAGTCCAAGCTCATGAAATGGAAAGTTCAGGGCCCACAATCTCACCCTTGGGGAGGTGAGCACTCTATGATAATTCATATCACCTCCCATGAGGGGCTGTCTCATGCACACCTGCTGTAGCAGATATGGTTACAGGATTTGTTGATATGCCTGCTTATGGTTTCCTACAAGAACAAAAACATTTCGGATGTTGACTCTAATGGACTAACAAACCAGTCCTCCTGGCATTGTTTGAATAGAGTTTGAGTCCCAGAAACATAACAGGTTCTGAGAATGGGGAAGCAGTGCAATATAATGGGGGGAAAACAAGGGATTTAGAGGTGAAAACTTAACTTCAGTTTGCTTCCTAATGCATAGCTGTGGATTAGTTACTAAAATTCACTAAGCTTTGAATTCCTCAGTTTTAAAATGGTGATAATATCATTGCCCTGTGAAGGACTAAAGTCCTCTGTATATAAATAAAGCACTGTATAATTATCAAGCATTATTGTTATTCATTTATTTTTTCAACAAATATTTAGTGAAAATCTCTTCTAAACCATGCAAGCATTATTACATATTCTCAGCAATAAGGTGTATGGGTTCCAACCTTCAAAGAAAGGATAGGCAATCTAATGGAGATTATAAGTGAGAAAATAGCCAATTTCAATAGAATAGAATAGAATAGAATAGAATAGAATAGAATAGAATAGAATAGAATAGAATAGAATAGAATAGAATAGAATAGAATAGAATAGAATAGAATAGAATAGAATAGAATAGAATAGAATAGAATAGAATAGAATAGAATAGAATAGAATAGAATAGAATAGAATAGAATAGAATAGAATAGAATAGAATAGAATAGAATAGAATAGAATAGAATAGAATAGAATAGAATAGAATAGAATAGAATAGAATAGAATAGAATAGAATAGAATAGAATAGAATAGAATAGAATAGAATAGAATAGAATAGAATAGAATAGAATAGAATAGAATAGAATAGAATAGAATAGAATAGAATAGAATAGAATAGAATAGAATAGAATAGAATAGAATAGAATAGAATAGAATAGAATAGAATAGAATAGAATAGAATAGAATAGAATAGAATAGAATAGAATAGAATAGAATAGAATAGAATAGAATAGAATAGAATAGAATAGAATAGAATAGAATAGAATAGAATAGAATAGAATAGAATAGAATAGAATAGAATAGAATAGAATAGAATAGAATAGAATAGAAATCAAAAAAATATTAGCTAATGCCTCAGGGTGGGAACTGTCTTTGTTTAGAAAAAACACCTTGGAGGTGAAGAGGGAAAGGGGGTGTGAGTACTTCATGGATATTTCTTCAGAGTCTACTATGTTGCTAGAATCTCTTGATTCTTGGGATTCATCAGTAAACAAAACGCAAACCTTGCTCCCAGGGAGCTTACAGTCTACTGAGGGGGAGATGATGGCCATAGAGAACAATTTAGAGGGCAAACGTGATTGGGGTGCAGTTCATGAAGGCTGGTCAGAGTAGGATTTATCAAGGAATAGTTGAGAAAAGACTGTTGGATGTAGGGCAATTAGCTATGTGGCCATTTGGGAAACAGCATTCCAGGAAGAGGTACCAGCCAGCACAGAGACCTAAGGAGGAAGCAAGGCAGCCTTTCCTAAGAACAGGAAGACCTGGAACAGTGGGGTGGAAGGAATGCCTCAGAGAGTAGTGGAAGATGAGGTCTGAGAGGTTCCAGGGCCCCTATAGGTCCTTACTAGACTATCAGGGGCCTGGAAGAATTTGACTTTTCTCTCCTGAGTAAGGTTTTGAGTTCATGGAACCATGACTTGTGTTTGAAAAGGACCACTCCGATTAGCAAACCATCCTTTTAAAATAAAAGAACAGAACTGGATTTCAAAGGGGAAAGGAGGGCAATGAGGAGAGGGTAAGGTGAGAGAAAGCATACAGGCTCCATGGAAGTATCAGGCGGGGCGGGGGGGGG
>NW_005358649.1:3838425-3860231 GCF_000412655.1 Myotis brandtii
TAGTATTTAAATTTGGCTCAAGCTGGGGGAGCAGTCAGGGCACATGCCCAGGTTGTGGGCTCCATCCCCAATAGTGGGTGTCCAGTAGTGGGTGTGCAGGAGACATCCAAAAATGTTTCTCTTTCATAGATGTTTCTATCTCTCTTTCTTCCTCTCACTTCCTCTCTCTGAAATCAATAAAAACATAAAATTTTAAAAAGAAAAGAATAGTCTATGTCGCCAGGTAGCTCAGTTGGTCAGAGCATCATCCCAATAAACCAAGGTTTTGGGTTTGATCTCTGATTAGGGCACATACAAGAAGCAACTAATGAATGCATAAATAGGGGGAACACAAATCAATGTTTCTCTCTCTCTCTCTCTCTCTCTCTCTCTCTGTACTTTTCTTTTTCTCTCTAAAATCAATAAATAAAAATTTAAAAATAGTCTAGTACCAGTTTTTGCTACTTTATTAATCTTTAATACTGCTATTTATAGTTACCAAATTACCAAGTATATGCTAGACGATAGTAAATGGAAATCATTCACTTTCTAGGTCGTCTTTGGGAGTGAGAGACAAATTAATCAAGTTCTCAATACATTCTTGAGACATCCTAATGTGACAGTGACTGTGAACAAATTGCTACTGTCACTAGGTGACACATTTTCTTTCATTTCAAATAAAATATTGCATCAAAGCGGCCATTCCTTTGAATCAATTCAAAACCTATTCCTGGATCACTCAGTTTCTTTAAAGCCCACCAACCTCATCAATACTTCTTTGACTATGGCACCTAGAAGGAGCTATTGGAAAATGTGTTCTGGGGTCCAGAGAGAGAAAAAACAGGAGAGAGACAACGTGAGGGAGGGACTGAGGAAAGATCAAGTGGCAAGAGAGATACATTCATCTGCAAAGGGAATTTTTCTCCGGGGAGAGAGAGAATTAAATTTGGCTCAAGCTGGGGGAACAGTTGTTCTGTGATCGCTCTTACATCTTATTGTAGAGTTATTCTTCACAGGTCATACATTCATTTTCCACTGGAAAAAAATATTCCACTAGCTGCTCCATAGGACGCGACTAATAAATAGTAAGTGGAAACAATAACTCCGTTTGGTACAATTTATTTCAGTGGGTCAAGGCACATTTTTATTGCTTGCTGTCGAGGGCCTTGTGTTCACAGTGTGTTCCTGGGCCTATTTATCAAGACACAGGTACCAATATTGGAGGAAGAGGGGGACCAACAGGAACTAATCAATTCCAACCTCGTGGTTTCTCTCATGTTCCTCAACTGCCAATGCACAGGCTGTATTCGACATTCTGAGAGCCTAGGAAACCACAAGCCAGCAAAACCTGCTCTCCCCGTGCAGTTATATATCCTGTAGGAGGACAGATTTCCCTGGTTTGGGTGCACCGTGACATGCGGTGGTGAGAAGGAGGTGGGGGCCAGCACTGGCCTTCGGAGAGGCCTGGCACTGTTGACTGTTGAGCCAGCTGTCTGGCATCACATTACTTGCAAAACAACCCTTCATTTTTCACTCCCCTAAAGCTGGAGGGCGGTAATTCCTGGGATCATTACCCTTGTCTGTAAAATATAGGAATGTGAGAATGTGCTGGAATAGGTTTCAAAGCCGGTGGACCTTGTGGTCTTGATATCAAGTTGGGTGCCCAGCTTTTCGTTTTATAAAACCATCGCCTATGCGCTTGTGGGCATCATGCTGCATAAGCACTTTGCTGCTGCCAGAATGCAGAGGGACCTGGCGTGACCAGACTGTTATACGGCCTGTCATTACAACTCCGATTACACAGAAATATTTCTGGGCTATATATTGTGAAATGAAGAAAAAAAACAGGTAATAAAAATGTATATAAATATATATGTGTTTTAGATATAATATTCATAGGGGGAAATCTGGAAAAGCTACACAACAGTGATGTTCCCAATAGTTCCTTCTGCGTAGCAGGACCTGGGTTCTTTTTCATGTATTTATTGCCTGTACTTTCTACTCTTTTAAGAGAACAGACGCTGGGCTTGGGTTCTGCCTCCAGCACTCAATAGCTGGGTGATTTGGGATGTTATTTCACTTCTCTAAATTTCAAATGCTCCATTTGTACCAATGGAAATAATAATAGTATCCACTATTAAATGAAAATAAATGAGGTTCAATATATTAAGAGCTTGGTTCAGGTTCTGGTTCACAGTAAGCACTCAACAAATGTTAGTTATTAGTCATGTGGTACAATTATGTTAGCGCTGTTGCTATTACTGATGCAATATATATGCATTTGGTGAAACTAACAGAGACCTTTCCTGAGACCTGTGATTACCTGCTCATGTGTGTGTGTTCCTCAGAGACCCTCTGGGCCGGGGTCTTACTTGCACTTCTCAGTAAGGGTGGGATTTGTGGGTTCCAAGCCCACCCACACCACTCATCAAACTGGCTTGGTCCATACCTTACCTAAGAAAACTGTATCTTCATGTTTTTGCCTTACTAAAAAGAAAATAATCTGCAGACCGTAGCTACTCACCGAGATCCTCTAAGTCAGTGGTTCTCAACCTTCCTAATACCGCAAACCTTTAATACAGGTCCTCATGTTGTGGTGACCCCCAACCATAAAATTATTTTCGTTGCTACTTCATAACTGTAATTTTGCTACTGTTATGAATCGTAATGTAAATATCTGATATGCAGGATGTATTTTCATTGTTACAAATTGAACATAATTAAAGCATAGTGATTAATCACAAAAACAATATGTAATTATATATGTGTTTTCCGATGGTCTTAGGCGACCCCTGTGAAAGGGTCGTTCGATCCCCAAAGTGGTCGCGACCCACAGGTTGGCAACCCACAGGTTGAGAACCGCTGCTCTAAGTTCTCTTGAATGCCACTGGCAACTGGATTGAGAGCATCCAGAGTGAACATCTCACTGTTGTGATTGAGTCCCTTGTCATTCTGAAACAAGGAGAAACAGTACAAGATGCTGCAATCTCAAAGACCCTGAAGAAAATTAGGCAATAGGTGAGAATTGCATACTTAAAAACTATGTTTTGTTAGGATGCTGGAAAGCCTTATGGTTAAGGGCTGTTGAAAATTTGGACTGGCCTCTAGGTATTTTGAGTTTCTTCAACAGGATTTGAGATATTATAGCTGAATCTCTAAAGACATGTAGATGAAGCTCTGTGTTTTAGGGGTTTTTTTGTTTTGTTTTGTTTTTTAATCCTCACCCGAGGATATTTTTCCATTGATTTTCAGGGAGAGTAAGAGAGAGAGGGAAAAGAAAGAAACATTGATGTTAGAGAAACACATCAATTGGTTGCCTCCCACACAAGCCCTGACCAGGGCCTGGGCTGGGGAGGAGCCTGCAATCAAGGTACATGACCTTGACCAGAATCAAACCTGGGACCCTCTTGTCTGCAGGCTGACACTCTATCCACTGAGCCAAAATGGCCAGGGTAGCTCTGTGTATTTTTATAAGGAGAACTGACCTTATGTCAGAGCATTTGCCTACTGATGAGATGCCCAAAACTTCAAAGGGTCCTGTCTTCCAAGAAGCAGTCACCCCATTCATCTACCAGGAGACTGCTATCCCTTCTCTAACTGGGTCTGAAATCCCCCAGAGGAATCATTTCCCTGGGTTGGTCATTGTATCTAGAACACTGACATTTTAATGGCAACAGGTTAGGACTCTGGCTCAAAGAGCACTCTCAGCTTGCTCCCTCTCCCTGGCCTGGAAGCTCACTAGATGGGCACCTCCGATCAGTGCAACACTTGGTCTCTAAAATTTTTGCTTTCATCAGGTTGACTGGCCCTGCACATAGTGGCAGATGCAGAGAGTGTGAGAATATAATTGCAAGCATGGCTAATTAGGCTTAGTGAGGGCAGGAAAAGAGGGCAACAAGCTCGGACAGGCTGGGCCTTAGACCCAGGAGGTGTAAGGGTAGGCAGTGGTGGTAGGGGAGGTAGAGGAAAAATCAAGCCAGGGATTGCTGGGGAAATGGTGCCCAAACAGAGCGAGGAAACAGAGACCATCCAAGGTTACTTTTGTCTCTGGTGAATTCTGCCCAATAATTATAGTGACACAGGGAGCTTGAGAGCATCCTGTCTGATGATTCCTGATGTGTTATGTGCGTCAAGAAGGGCCTGGAGAGCTAGTAAAAAGGCGGTTCTCCCAGTCCACTTCTAGATATGATGGCTGGCCTATCAGAGTAAGGGCCTAGAATCTGCATTGTAAGAATCCTAGTGGAACTTAAGGTGTAGGCCTGTGAAGTACATTTCTTAAAACTCTTCTAATTTTAACCATCTCATTTTATGAATGAACAGATGGAAGCCCAGAGAGGTCACGTGACTTACTCTATGCTGCACTGACGATTTGGTGGCAGACTGGGCTAGAAACTAGGTGTCACTTCCTCACAAACCAACTGTGTGCCGGAGACTTTTCTAATTTCAGACCAGGCTGCCCCTCTTTAAAAGTAATGATCTTCATTTCCTGGAATGTGCCGTCTCTTTCTGCCACCTGGAGAGTCCTGCAAATTCCTTGTATGTTTAATGACAGGTCAGAAATTTGTGTCTAACAAAATATGGCAGAACTAAGATTCAAGAAACATCAGTTGGCCATATGGCTACAGACTGTGTAGCTATAGGTCCCCCACCCTCAACGCTGCACACCCAATGCCATATAAACAGAAGGTCCATATCTGCAATGCTCTGGAACTTGGTCTCACAGACCCTATCCAGAACCAGGTACAGGCAGGATAATAACGGCACAACCATGAGAGCAATGGTCCACAGAGGCCTCTTGCTCCACCTCCTGTCCTCCTAGGACGAGCCATCTGCCATGAAAGTAGTCAAAGAATCCTGATCCCAGTGGAACAAGCCACAGCAGAGTCACTCCTCCCAGCCACCCATCATCTAGTGCAGAGACTCATCTTCAGCTTCTACCTGGGATAAATATTTAGGTGAGATGACTCTACTAGTTTTATATTTAAGACCATATGATGTTTGAAAACATCATATTCTTTAGGTGAGGCCATCTGAACATACTTTAGATGATCTCAAATAGTTTGCCATTCTCCCGAGCTTCTCAGCCAGAGTGACTTCCCGTCAGGTTGGTCAGTGCATTGAGCCTGGCTCCACAATAGCACACAGCAACAGCACCACCCCAGCCGTTCCATGGGCAAGGCCTTGAAGTGCACTGTGAGGGCAGGACACGAGGTTCGAAGACTGAGAGGACGGCTCAAGCTTGCTCTTTGACTGAGAGGTCAGAAGGTACCAATGGGCAACCTATCAGGTCCTGGAATCTTGGGCTCCCCAAAGGGAACAGATCCTGTATCTGCAGACATCATTCAATCCTGTTAATCCCCAAATCCTTAGATTTGACTCAGACAAAGGCAAATAGGCAAGACGGGTCAGAAGCTTCAAGCTTCATGATTATGAAAATTAGAGAGTGGCATAATAAAACTAATGGGATTTTATAGAGAGAAACTTGCTCTAAAAAAATCAAGCAGTTACATAAAGTAGTCCAACATGAAGTCAGTCTCGCTCTCCATCCCCATCCCCTGGCTACACACACACACACATACAGAGAATTGGCATAATATCAGAAGTAAAAAAAAAAAAAGTCAAAACACTGGATAAGAAACAAGTCCAGAGCAACTGACTTAAACGTTCAAAAATATTAAAAGATGTAAAAACAGAGTGAATGTTTCCGTTTGCAGATTTTGGCTGCCAATCCTGTCATTCTGAACTTTGCCATATAGGTCTCCAGAATTAAAAACTAAGCTCCCAACTTCGCTTTTCTTCATGTTTCACCCTTGATTATAAAAATGTTTTAAATATTGAGAGACAGCTTTGCTCAGAGAGATTAAATCGTAATGCAAGACTTTGTGATAGCATAGTGAGGTGCCCAGGCAATGAAGCATGGAGGCAGTCCCATTCCTTCACCCATCACTGCCTTCATCAATGCATCCTTTCATTCTCATGCATGGATTCATTCACCTGCCCAAATGTAGATGCTGACTTCCACTCTGAAATGATAGCATTTTCCCCTAACCCATGGTCAGCAAACTGCGGCTCGCGAGCCACATGCAGCTCTTTGGCCCCTTGAGTGTGGCTCTTCCTAAGCCTTAGGAGTACCCTAATTAAGTTAATAACAATGTACTTACCTATATAGTTTAAGTTTAAAAAATTTGGCTCTCAAAAGAAATTTCAATCGTTTTACTGTTGATATTTGGCTCTGTTGACTAATGAGTTTGCCTACCACTGCCCTAAACCATCCTCTTCTAAGTTATTGACTACCTCTGTTAATGGCTTTATTGTCCCCCAATCTCTCCTTTCCTCACTAGCCAACCCTTTGCTACCACCATGAAAATATAAGTGACTAAATTATCTGCCCCTCACACACAGCTGATTAGGGGTTCTCTTTCTCTTTGAATTCCCATATGAGGCATCCCATAATTTCTTTTACATCCATATCCTCTTCCTACCACCGGGGTCATAACTCGGTCTGTAACCCCTCTGAGTAGACCACTGAAGTCACTTCCTGCCAGTCTCCCATTCCTATTTCCTCTCTACCTCCATCCATTCCCTGCACTTGTCAAACAGTGTTCTGATCTCATCACTCCTCATGAAGTCTAGTAGAGTCCTTATAACTTGGCACTGTTTGGCTCTAATTTTTTTTTTGGTCCTATCTCCTGCTGCACCCAATCCTGAAATTTCCACTTAAGCCAGTCCAGACCACAAATATGGCCTTGCCAGTTTCTGAACCTGTCTGTGCCTAGAATGTACCTGTCTGTATGCCCATGTTCACCCCATCTCATCTTATTCAAATTCTACCTACTTTGAAGGCTCATTTATATAGTCTTCATATCTTTCTCTACCCCTCAGAGCAAATGTTACTTACAGCATCCATCATGTTCTTTCTTACATTTTGGATATTTGTAACCATACTTTTTCCTCTACTAGGTTATAGTCTCAGGATGGGGAGAATATGTGTCTCATTTATCTTTCCACACAGTGGCTACCAAGTGCCTTGTGCATTTTAGGCATACAATAAATGATTCTAACTGAAGTGAGTAGAACACAGAAACACAATACAGCCCTCACCCTTAAAAGAACTGAGGAGAGAACTACATGAAAGAGCATGATAGAGTGAGAGTCACCAGCTTTTTGCTGTGGAGGTATTTTACCACCCAAACAGATAATGCATATTTATATCATGGACCATCAGTGTCTCTTAGGTGGCTGACACCAAGAGTATAGGATTCTCTCTGCTCCAATACCTCCGGCCCAATCAGGGCATTAGCAATAAAACACACATACACATACAGTTTGGCATTTTCAATTGATAGTGGACTCAAAGATATCTTCTGAATCCCTCATTTCAAACATGAAGAAGTTGAATAAAGTAGAAGGGTGCTGATAATGTCCTTGTACATTTATTATGTGCCAGATGCTGCACTAAATGCTTTGCATGCAATTCACCTTGAATTCTTATCACCCTACGAAGTGGGCACACTTATCACTCCACATTTCATAGGGAGGTGGTAAGGCTGACTATGGAGAGGCTGCATAACTTGCCCAAGTTACATAAAGCAAGGAGTGGGCAGAATCAGGGTTAAAATCTACATCATGTGACCCAACGATGTTCTTTGTTAGGTAGGTAACGCAATGTTTACATGATCTTTCAATGAGTAAGAAATAGGTGTGAGACGACAGCTCCAAACTTCTGACATCTGTTCTACATCACCTTCATTCATCACGTCCATTCAGATTTCGCTGGTCAATATGACAAGTTTGCAAGTGCTTAGGGAACGCAAATTAAAATCTAATACTACTTGCTTCATATCACTGAGTGGTGGCTACTCCTTTATCTGTCCTAATTAATGTCTTGGTGCTTTTTGACATGTTTGAAATTTTCTATAATTTAAAAAAGTCTATGGTTTAAAAAAAAAGACAAAATAAATTAGGATTTCTTATTCTCCAACACTAGAGAACATTCTCCAGGGAAGGGCCAGGTCTAAAGCTCCTTATCAGGCTATATATAATCTAACATAATTTTTTTCAAGATGATTTTCCACTGAGATTCATCTAACAACACAATTTTACATTTTGGTAGTGTAAATGATACACTTTGGTAGAAAAATGTATCCGAAAGGAGTGGGAAATCAGCATACTTTTGAAATTGGGGTGAGGGGATCATATTCCTTTCATGGGCATAGACCGCCCTCTGCTGTAGAAAATATGCTTTTACAGCCCTTGTCTTATCTAACAGCACAGCTCTTATAGCAGATATGCTTCATAAAACAAGATGGTAATTGAGTGCAGCATTATACTCATTATGCCATAAGCTTATTGCCTTGGACCTTAAAGGCAGAATGTGGCGTTTCAGGTTATGAAGTTAGTGATATGATTTTCACGTGTGCTTTAAAAAGAACTCTTTTTACTTTATAATAATTCCTTGAATGGTCAAATCTTATTTAGTGGGAGGTCAGAGCCACTGGCCAGAGCAATTCTTTTACTCTCCTGTGAGAAGAAAGTGCCAACTGGAGAGAGAAGTTCCCACCACAGGACTGTGGTCTGGATTGAATGACATTTGCAAAGCACCCAAGCACAAAGTAGGGACATGGTGATGGCTCAGCAAACAGAAATGTCCCTCATTGTCGTTATCTTCACCATAATCACATTGAGAGGAGTGCATTGTCTGCTAGGGCTGCCATAACCAAGTACACAGACTGGGTGGCTTAAACAGCACACTATTTTCTCATGGATCTGGAATCTGCAAGTCCCAGACCAAGGTGCAGTCAGGGCTGGATTCGGTAGAAGCCTCTCTTCCTGGTCCTCACATGGTCTTGTCTCCACATGCGCATGAGACAGAGAGTTCTGGCATCTCTACCTCTTCTGATAAGGACATCAGTCCTACTGGATTAGGTCCCAGCCTTATGACTTCATTTAACCCCAATTACCCCCGTAAAGGCCCTATCACCAAAATGCTGTCCCTTTGGGGGAGACACAATTCAGTCCATAACAAGGAGGGTAGTAAAACATCTCTTGGCACATCTTGAAATGCACAGGCTGCGTGCCTGCCCTTCCACCAGGAGGTCTGCGACTGCTTGACATGAGCATTCAGGCGTGGTGGTGTGACCCTGAAGCTTTGTGCACTCCACTGGTGCCTTCTGCGTGGAATTCCCCAGGCGGTTCTCCCCAATTTGGGGAAGATTGTCAATGAAGCCTAAAACAACTGATGTTTCATGCCAAAAGGAGTTGGACAAGCCTCAACTTAAGCTGAAAAATCAACAAGAAAAACCCAGTCCTCAAAACCATCTGATTAATGAAGTTTCTCTCTTTCTCCATCTTCAGTGATTTCATCTCACATCTTTAAGCCAGGACTATTCCAGCACTGATAAGCAGGAGCAATCAGCCTGTGCTTGTTGACGCCAACATTCTGAAAGGACCAAAATGACTCTTGGCCCTTAGAAGGAGGTCACTTTGTACTGGCAATAAATGTTATGTTATGCTCACAGGACTACTTTTTGGCCTCCCAGATTGCTATTTCATTTGCAAGTCATTTAAGATCCAAGGAACTATTTGGCATAGGTAATCACTATAGTAGAAACACTGAAAGTGCTAAGATCATTGTGGATTTAGTAAAAAAAAATATATATATTTGGCCAGAACAACTTGTACCAGGCCCACCGCCACATGTTTTCAAAGACCAATTCTGGAAAACAGGAAAATGCATCAACATCATTCCTATTTTGCTTGCTAAGGTTTAAATTTTTCTTGTGTTTGGGAGTATGAAAACAAGTAGGGAAAGAGAACAAAAGAATACAGAGAAGACAATGAACTTATATATTTAAACAATAGGCGGCTGGCCTTCTCCTTCCTCCTTCCCTTACTTTGGAAAATATTTCATCCTTTGTCAAGTAGTCAAAGCTTATTGCCATAGATTGCATTCTTTAGAGAAAATAACAATCTTTGTGGTTTTAAAAACTTCTTTGTCAACCTAAAATTATTCCCACTGGTTTTTTGAGGTGTGGCCAATACTTTTATAATTTCATTAATTGAGTGATCTCACGGGACTTGCTAGGAATGAATCTTCTTACAAGGCCCAAAAAACTCCAGATGCCAGCCTCAAGCTCCCTCTCCAAATTTATCTTTTCCTGCTCCTTCCAACCAACCAACTTGCATATCCCTTAACACACTGATTGCTCTTTTCAGTCTCTGTGCTTTTGCATAGCGGTAACTTCTGTCTACTATGCCTCTCCAACCCCACCTTGTTCGATAAACTTGTAATCATTGACATTTTGGATATAAACATTTGACAGTTTGGAACATCTTTGTAATCACTACAGAATTCATTTTCATAGTGTGTACCTCTATTACAGCACTTCTTGTAATGAAAGATAACTATTTCTTTACATGATAAGAATAGCTAACATTTTTTAGTACATATAATATGGTGGAAATGTTGCTATATGTCTTACATACATTATTTCTACTCCTATTAAACATGAAATTGTATGATGTGGAAACTGAGGCTTAAAAGAATTACATGGTTTGCCTGTAATTGCACAGCTTGTGTGTGTGGAGCTCAGATATAAACCCACTTCCTTTCTGCCCAGCCATGCATTTGTCACCCCATTCCATCACCATTCCATTTACCATCCCCACTGGACGATGAGCTGCCTGATGGCAAGCACAAAATTCATTCCTTCTGATGTTCTTAATGTCTAGCGTAATATCCTACATCTAATAGTTGTGTAGAGATGCATGTTGAATGAATAAATGAAACTAGTGAATCATGCAAAACTGTTTTAAAGCAAAGACCAAATAGTCAGGGCTCTACTTTCAAAGGCTGAGAAAGGAGGTCCTCAGAAGGAGTCAACATGAACTGCTCTTGGTCCATCCCATATCCTCATCTCCTGTTCACTTCCCTGATGTTTCCCTGCCCCCTGTATTTTGGTCTAGCAGAGCTGTTTCAGGTCCACTTCCTCAGAATCGCCAGTACAACTGCCCAAATTGCATTGAATGTTCTCATTCTCTCACCTTTCTCACTAAGCCCTTTATCTTTTTCATCCATGCAACTGTGAAATCCAAACTCCCTGAAAACGATACTCCCTGGACTAATCAGACAAGAGGAAAACTACAATAACTAAATGTTTTCAGTGCCTACTCCATGAGGGACAGCAGTTTGGAATGGTCAGATGTGAGGGTTCTGGAGTCAGTCACACTTGTGTGCATTAAATGGTCCTCACACTCACTGCATCATCTTGGGAAAGGGGACAGAGCAATCTCTTCAAGTGTGCCCATCTCCTAGGGTAGTTCTGAGAACTCATACTTCTGAAGCTTAGGATTTGGTACAATGCAAATACTCAAGACATTTTAGCTAATATTATCAATAAAACAGAAAATCACAATAAAAAGTAACCTTTGGTAGATGAGCAGCAAGCAAAATAGGAAGGGAGGAGTGATTTTTACCCTCTCTCTAGGTTTTAAGGCCCAACTTTCAGTGATCTGATGAAACACATCACTCCTGGGCTACATCCTTGGCTGCCCATTGAAATTTGGGATCAGGAGCAAAAACTATAGTCCTGCATCTATGAAACCAGGTAACAGCTACACGCGCTGTGGTTTTTGGCAAGGGATTAATTCAAGGGAAACTGTTCCGAAAACAACAAGCCATTTCCTGTTTTATGGAAATGGCTCATAAACACTTGGGCTGTAGTCTTTGAACAGAAGCATGCCAGGTCTCTAGTGACTGCTGTTCATAGAAATTATTAGTTGCAAGGCAGGGACACTTTACAAGTGTTGAGTCTTATGGAAAATTAATGGTGATTCTTCAGAGGTGCAAATGGGGAGCAAATGGATAAGGGAGAGGAAAGGGCTCCAACAAGGAGCAGGGACAAGTGGAGAGACAAGAGTGAAGATAATATTGCCCAACTTACTTAATTTTAATTCTTCTTTCCTCATGAGAAATACACTTCCTTTACCCCTTTGCCTGTAAATTTCCCAACAACTTCTTTGACAAGTAAATGTAACATTTTCTCTTCCTAAGTATTCCTCTGAACTAAAGGCTATGCACAAAAACAAAATTTTGTTGGGGAGGAAAGGTTTGAAGGAAGTAGTAGAGTGTGACAGTCAAGGAAAGCAAAAGTAGCCCTGGGTTTCAATCCCAATCTTGCCAATCATTAGTCATGTGACCTTGAGCACTTCATTTAACCTCCCTGACTATTGTTGTTTTTCACTGTAATAATGTAGATAAATTATTTCCACTTGGAAAAGCTGTTGTGAGGATTCAAAGAAAATACCTATGAAATACCCTTGCTATGATATTAGCACTCAAGATTTGCTATTAGTATTTTAATTATTATGTATATATTTAACAAAATATTTGTAATTACGTAATCAAAATTATATTTGTGGTAGATTCTCAATGGCCTATACTACATCTATTTTAAGTGCTCAACAAAATGAGAAAGTCCACCCATGGTCCATCCATTCCCAAAGCCATTTTGCCACTCCAGAGATCACCAAAGCTGCACTGATGTGTCAGATCGTAACGTATTTTTCATTTAGAGCATCTTTCAATTTAGTTACAACCAATGGCAAAATCCATGTAGTTATTCCCAGGGAGCAAGCCACTTGACCAAGTTAAAGCTGAGTCTGATTTGCCTCATGAGCAACTCAGGCCACACCTGAAGGGAAAAGGCTATTGTGTGTAATTGCTAGAGATAGTGTTATACTTTGGATCCCTGCCCACTTAGAAGTGAGAACACTGCAGGTCACTTACTAGCCATTGGACAAGCATCCAAATGTGCTTGAGAATTAGCCAATTTTCCTTCTAGTAGAAGAATAATCTTAGATAAGGAGGAAAGGCGGGAGGAAATAAGAAAGAATGGAATGAGCTCAAATTCAGCGTATCTCCCTTTAAAGGAATTGCTGTATACCTTACCCTGCCTGCCTCCTTTAAAATATATATATATATATATTATTGATTTTTTACAGAGAGGAAGAGAGATGGACAGAGAGTTAGAAACATTGATGAGAGAGAAACATTGATCAGCTGCCTCCTGCACACCCACTACTGGGGATGTGCCCGCAACCAAGGTACACGCCCTTGACGGGAATCGAACCTGGGACCCTTCAGTGCGCAGGCCGACGCTCTATCCACTGAGCCAAACCAGTCAGGGCCTGCCTCCTTTTCCCTTAATTAGAGTGAAAGCTCCTGAGCACAGGGAGCAAATCTTCGGCTGAGCACCACAGGCAGCAGGTACTCCATTCACTTCTATGTAATTGTCGAGTTTAACTCACTGTGACACTCACACACAACCATTAGCGAGGCGCCTGCTCCTGCTCAGTCTTAGGGGAGGAGTGCCTGTCAAGCCCTACTTGAAATTAGAGTCAGGAAAAAATATGTGAGCATTTCATGGGATGAGAGCCCATTCTGAGAATGGCTCAATCACAAATAGTGTATTTGCTAAGAATGAATAAAAACAAGGGGGTAGCCCTAATCGGTTTGACTCAGTGAATAGAGCATCGGCCTGTGGACTCAAGGGTCCCAGGTTCGATTCCGGTCAAGGGCATGTGCCTTGGTTGCAGGCACATCCCTGGTGGGGAGTGTGCAGGGGGCAGCTGATCGATGTTTCTCTCTCATCGATGTTTCTAACTCTCTATCCCTCTCCCTTCCTCTCTGTAAAAAATCAGTTAAAAAAATAAAAATAAAAACAATAAAAACAAGGGGGGGGAGATGAATTATTGGTATCAATATATATATATAAAACCCTAATATGCAAATAGACCAAACGGCGGAATAACCAAACAAATGAACAACCAGTCGCTATGATGTGCGCTGACCACCAGAGGGCATGTGCAGAACATGGCAGGCGTCAGCAGCAGGTGGCAGAGCACAAAACATGGTGGGTATCAGCCGTGGTGGGATGGTGGAGCAGGTGAGCGGGGGCACCAGACCAAGGTGGGGCACCGGTCACTGTCATCAGGGCAAGCCTCTGGTGGTTACTGAAAATTCTTTGCTCCCGCACCATGGTCCTGCTGGGCACTCGCACCTGCTGCTGGTGCTAGCCCCACTCGCACCTGCTGATGGTGCCGAGCGATCAGGACTGGCGCCAGGCACCAGCAACGGGTGCAAGTGGCAGCTCTAGCGCTGGCTGCAGGTGCGAGGGGAGCCATCGCCAGCAGTGGATGGGAGAGGCAGCTGCTGGCCCCCATCACCCATCAGGGCTTCTCCACCTCCCCCTGTTCCTGAAGGGCAATCAGGGCAGCAGCCAGCGCTTGCACCCGCTGACGGCGCCAGCCCCACTCAGACCGGCTGCTGGCACCAGCCCCGATCGCTCCACGCCGTCAGTGGGTTTGAGCGGGGCCAGTGTCATCAGTGCATGGCAGTGGCAGTGGTGGGAGCAGGGCTGCCAGCAGACAGGGGACCGGGGGCCACAGTGGGAGGGGCTGGGCGAGGGGCACAGAGGATGGGCAGAAACCCGCCCCTGTGCCCACCGCAGCCTCACGGCTCACAGTTCTTTTCAAGGTGCATGAATTCGTGCACTGGGCCTCTAGTATATCTATAAAATTTACTAGCAACTGATCACTTCAATTTGTCTACAAATATAGCCCATGATATTTGTGGAAGAAAAATTCCTAGAAGACATATATCAAATGGGCAAAGCTTTTTTTTTCCTTTCTTGTTTATGCCCCAACCCTCCCCAGTAACACAGGAGAGGCAAATGGTGGTTAAGTCAGTGCAGTCCTCATACTCCATCAGAATTTACAGAGAGCTCTTGCTGAGTGACTAGTGGTGAAATTGATTTTAATCTTGAAAGTGACATTAAAAATTCTGTAGGTTAGGGCAGTGATCGGCAAACTGTGGCTTGCGAGTCACATGCAGGTCTTTGGCCCCTTGAGTGTGGCTCTTCCACAAAATATCATGTGCGGGCGATTGAAACTTTGTGGCCCATGCGCAGAGGTCAGTATTTTGCGGAAGAGCCACACTCAAGGGGCCAAAGAGCCGCATGTGGCTCACGATCCGCAGTTTGCCGACCACTGGGTTAGGGCATTCTCCCTAAGTATAAAAAAATCCAGCAGGAGGAGAAGTGGTGGGTCCCAGACAACTTTGGTTTTGTGCCTACCATTCAGCTTAGAAAAAGAATAATATCACTAATGAAATCGGAGCCCTTTGTGTTTGTCCTGAATCCCACCCAATTCTTTTTTTTTAATATATATTTATTGATTTCAGAGAGGAAAGGAGAGGAGAAAGAGATAGAAACATCAATGATGAGTGAGAATCATTGATCTGCTGCCCCCCGCATACCCCCCACTGGGGATCGAGCCCACAACCCAGACATGTGCCCCCGACTGAATCGAACCCGGGACCCTCCAGTCCGCAGGCCAATGCTCTATCCACTGAGCCAAACCAGCCAGGGCTCCCACCCAATTCTTTCCCCCAAGGGATAACCACCGTCCTGAATTTAGTGCTTATTATTTCTGTGCATTGCTTTATTCTTTGCTACATATGAGTGCATCTCCAAGCCTGTATTTAAACTTTAAGTGGCATTCTGCTACTATATGTTTCAGTAATTTTTTTGCTGCACATCAAGAAAAAGATTTATAAGTTTGTCTACTTATTAAAATTAAAAACCTCCAATTATCAAAAGGTATCAATCCCTAAAGGCACAAATCTCAGACAGGGAAAAGATGTTTGTTAAAACTCCTAACTGATAAAGGATCACCATCCAGAAACTAAGCTCACAGTTTAGGCCAGGTTAAAACTTGAATCTATAACACTCACTTTTCAGGCCTCTGTACAAATGCAGCCTACGACACTTGAATTGGTAAGGCCATTAGCATTGGCCCCGCACAGCCTTCCTGTCACAATACAGCTGCTCGGTAATGAGAACAGAGCAGAAATCAAGATCCAGTTCAAATAGCTTGTTTGGAGACCACCCAGAAAATGTGTTGACTGTGCCAAGAAATCCAACTTCTCCAGCCCCAGCTAGATTAGACAAGTGAGCTGATGCACAAAAAGAAAAAAAGGAAACTATGGGGGGGATGGTGAGTGGTCGGTGAAAAAGTAAAACTAAAAAGCCAATGGAGTAACAACCAGAGTCCTTGGTATCAGGGACCTTGAGTTCCCACTGTAGGAGGTGGAATGGGGGCCCCCAAAGGATACGTCTACATTCTATTCCATAACCTGTAAATGTGACCTTATTTGAGAGAAGGATCTTTGCAGATGTAATTAAAGATTTTGAGATGACATCATCCTGGATTATCCAGGTGGACCGTCCAATGACAAGTGTCTTACAAGAGACAAAAGAGAAGACACAGAAGGGGAGAAGGCCGTGTGCAAATAGAAACAGAGATTGGAATGACAGGGCCATAAGCCAAGAACCACAGGAGCCACCAGAGACTGGAAGAAGCAGGGAAGGAGTCTCCCCTAAAGCCTTCTGAGGAAGCACCCTGCTGACACCTTGACTTCGGGTTCTAGCTTATAGAACCATGAGAGAGAAATAAATTCCAGTGTTTTCAAGCCACTACATTTGTAATAATCTGTAACAGTCCCAGGAAACTAAAATACCCATTTTCTACCAGAAAGTCAATGAAATTCTCATTATCTAGGATTTTCTTTTGATTAGGCCACTTGCAATATTTAAAGAGAGTTGGTTTCCTCTATTCTCTATTAATCTCTGGACCCCTTGAGCTATCTGAGTCTTCGGTGGGTGCATTCTCTTTCAGTCTCCAAACAGGGAAACAAATTTGAGAAATTAATAAAATCTCATACCCAGTGGCTAGCAACTCCCACAATAATTTAATTTGGGCCCACAATTTAAAAAATTACAGGCTAATTTTAATTTTTCTAGGTTAATGTTACATGGACATACATGCAAAGCAACAAATTCAGTAAGAAGAGACAACTGTATAAGCACAGATTAAATAGGTAAGCTGTTGGACAATTCAGCTCAATCAATAAGAATGGCAAGTAATGTGCTTGCCAACAGAAACAACCCTGCGCTGTATTCATTAAGATGTAATCAACAGAGCAAAGGCAGGGACAGTCTGGGTCCTCTACTCTACCTGATGCCACTCCTGGAACCCGCCCCATGCTGACAGCAACATCTGTAAACTTGAATTCATCCCAGGGAGGACAACTAGGAGTAATGACAGATGAAGAGCATTCGAAGGACTTCATGATTCTCAGCTTGCAGGAAATCTTTAGAAATGAAGGTGATGATGCCTTCATGCCTTCAAATGATGGTCATGTAAGTCTGAGTGGGCTCTGGGCAGCAGTGGGCAGAAAAGGTAGAGGAGGGTGAGCCCGCAAGAGACTACCAAGAAGTAGCCAGGGAAGGAGGAGAAAAACCAAGAGTGTAGGGATCACAGAAGCATAGCTCCTGGCCTGGCAGTGTTGGTGTAGAAATACACCCCTGGCACCGTGTGGACTGCCAGTTACCGTGGCAGTGCAAACTGAAACACAAGGAGGGAGAAATGGGACTTTTCTAGAAAGAGAAATGTTTGAATATGCCCACATTTATGTTCTGTGTCTTGTCACATATCGATATGGCCTTGATTTGGGCTAATCTGGAAAATAACCCAATACACCTATCCTCTGCCTTCACTCAGTGGCTCCTAAATGGTCAACCACTGCTCCGACCACCCGTAAGGAAAGTTCCTGAGGGCCATCAGAGTGAGGAAAATAAATATACTAGACAGCCGTGGGCAAACTACGACCCGCGGGCCCGGCCCGTTTGAAATGAATAAAACTAAAAAAAAAAAAGACCGTACCCTTTTATGTAATGATGTTTACTTTGAATTTATATTAGTTCACACAAACACTCCATCCATGCTTTTGTTCCGGCCCTCCGGTCCAGTTTAAGAACCCATTGTGGCCCTCGAGTCAAAAAGTTTGCCCACCCCTGAATTAGCTCAAAGAAATTTGTATTGAGGAAAATATAGCTCTTAATAAGCTCTTAATTTTTTTTTTTTGGTTTTTAAAATTTTTTTTTTTTTTTTTTTTAAATCATGATGAAACTTGAAAACCGACTTCTTAAAGTATCTGATTTGGCAAAATAAAATCTGACAATCCCATTTGTAAATTTAAAAAAAAATTATTCTGGGAACTCCAAAAATCTGGGAGCCAGGGCTCCAGAATATAATAGAAAAAAAAATAATAAGATTCATTTTTAAAAATTCAAAGACAGGAACCTAAAATTAGTGTTGAAGGGCTCTTTTTCCTAAGAGATTAGCAATAAAGGAAACAATATTTAGATATGTTACTTAGAGTTTGAAAATGTTTTAAAATTCATAGGATGTGTGCATTTTTATAGAATCAAATAAATTAGAATAAGACTTATACTAATTCAGTTAAAAGCTTTAATGTTCGCCCTGACCGGTTTGGCTCAGTGGATAGAGTGTCGGCCTGCGGACCGAAGGGTCCCGGGTTCGATTCCAGTCAAGGGCATGTACCTTGGTTGCGGGCACATCTCCAGTGGGGGGGGGGGCGTGCAGGAGGCAGCTGATTGATGTTTCTAACTCTCTGTCCCTCTCCCTTCCTCTCTGTAAAAAATCAATAAAATATATTTTAAAAAATAAAATAAAAGCTTTTATGTTCAGTGTTGCAGCTGCAGTTATTCCAGGTGACAGCGAGGACATCCCCTGCCCGCTTACCTGGGCCCAGGCACAGAGCCAAGTCTTCGTGCTTCATCTGCTCACAGCCACTCTCTCAGGTAGGTTCTTGCGTTCACTCCATTTTACAGAAAAGGAATCTGAGAGTTTGGAGAAACTAAAGGACAATGAAAGAATTAAAATCTGTGCCGTTGTGATGACACACATAGTACAAGCAGTTTCCCCAAAATAACCGCATTTCTTTCGCACCGCCTTACCCGCTTTCCTGTGATACTGCTATTGACCACAAGAGGGAAATATAAACTATTTTAATGTGGGTTCATTTTATTTTCTCCCCCTGCCTCTTCTTTCTTTCCTTTTTATTTTTTTTGTACACCCCAGTGACCAGACATTACAGAACTTAATGTGTGATCATCCCAATAAACCCCGCACCCATCCAGCACCACGCCTGGTTATTAGAATATTACTGACCGCGTTCCCTATGCTGTACTTGACATCCCCATGACTATTCTGTAACAACCAATTTGTACTTCTTAATCCCTTCACCTTTTTTCGCTCACCCCCCAAACCCCCTCCCGGGTTTTACCTATTCTCAGGTTAATTAAAACAGCTCAAAGTGCAGAAATATATGTTATCAAGTCTTTCAGTGCTCCTGTTTCCATCCATAATATTATCTGGCTGCAACACAGGAACAGTGAAGAGACCTCGATATTGCACTGGTTCTCATCTCAAAAGGCAGCCATGGAGCCGTGTGGATGTGGGTTTCCCACGAGGAGCAGAGAAATTCCGGTGTTTTCAAAAGACAGGGCGAGAGAATCTACCACTGCATACCTATTCTTAAAAACCAGACCTGAGTGTGTAACATTTATATAAAACGGAGACCATTACTGTAACCGTCCCGACTTAACCTCACACAGGACAGTTGGAGGTTCCAACGCTATCATCAATTCTGGCTCTTCTGTGAGCGAACCACTTCCCCTAAATCCTCTAAGAACTGTGTGAACCCAAATATCTAAAGCCGAGTTACCAACGTGAGGGGGCCTGAGAATGGAGCCACACTTGCTTACGTCAGCGCCCAGATGCCCTGGGGTCTTTTGGGCTCGTGTGCTTGCCATAGACGCACATCGGGCACTCGCCCCGCCCCCGGTTTCCATGCCAATGCTTACGTAAGCTTTGCGTCCTGGAACTTGGCCAATCCCTTATGCAGATTCCACCTGTTCCATAACCAATTCCAGCTTATGGATTTTGCATTTAGAAGGTCTGGCTTTGTCTCCCTCGAAGCGCAACTTAGGTGGATAACTGAATCTGTTATCTCCTGGGCTGCAGTTTGCTTTTGCCCAAGAATAAATGCTTTTTATTCTTTATTGCAGTCTAAATTTAATTTTGGTCAACAACTATAGCACTGCTTGTAAATATGACCCCAGTGACAAGGCAACAGAGCTAGCTGTGCATTTGTGTCGCATTAATAAGCAAGGTAGTCGTGAGTAACTTCCTTACAGCTGCATTCATGCTGGCGGAGCCGTGAAGGCCCACGACAGCAGAAATGGCGGCTCTCTGTGTGCGTGACCGAGTGCGCGCGCACACCGTGGACGCGCATGCGCAAGCCCCTGAGGTGGCCCTGCATGCAGATCCAGGTCACACGCCTTGGCTTCTCTCCAGCTGGGTTCTCTCTCTAGAAAGAACTCTTTCGCCAGATGCTTCCTTGAAGACTTCAGACGAAACGGTTCCATCACCAGAAAAGTAAGTTTTATTGTGCTTCATAGCTGCCTTCCGGGCGTGACCACGTGGCCCTAAGGGAATTATGACGTTGTGGTGGGCCCAGGTCATCAGGCAGGGCCTGGCTCTGCATGGTGCCCAGGGCTCCGGGGGGGGGGGGGGGGCGACTTTGAGGGCGTGGAGGAGGCAGGAAGTGCCCCCCCCCACCCCTGTCCCTGTCCCTTCCACCTGACCACCACCAGCACCACGGGACCCGGGCGATTGCTGCAGCCTCTCTGAGGACAGCCCTCAGGTCCCAAACCGTGACCAGCTGGGCCATCCGCCCCTCGATGTTTGCTCTCCCTGGTTCCCTGCCTCGCTGCCCGTTTCCCTCCTCTTTTGCTCCCTGGAGTGCAGTTATTTGTAAAGTGTTAGCACGCACACTTTTGCTTCAGGCTCTGTTTCCTAGAGGGAGCGGGACAAGATAGTGCTTTATTATTTCAGAATTTGAACTCTTCAAGAAGGCGGGTAACCTCGATACTTTGTTTTCATGACCAGTGACCTAAATAAACCACTTCAACCCAAAGAAAAGGCAGGAGTACTATGTGCTGCGATTCATCAATTAACCACTAGGTGGCCCGCTAATACCGTCCTTTCTTGACTGGGACAGGCTGCTTGGAGCCCAGAAACTTGGCAACTTTTTATTATTTTCCCCCACTGAATGCTGTAGTAAGGGCTGGAGCTGCCTAGAGTTCCCAAAATAGCAGAAACAGTGGTTACATAAGCAACTAATATAGTGTGGAACGTCCATTCACAGATGTATTTACTGTCCTTGAAGGTGGGTTTCAAATGACTCTTATTTTCTTATACTTCATATGTTATTTTTTTCAAAAGAGATTTTTGAGGTGAAATTCACATGACCATTACATGAGCAATTTTAAAGTGAACAGTTTAGTGGCATTTAGTACATCCAGGATGTTGTACAATCATTATCTGGCTAGTTTCAAAATATTTTCATTATTTTATGCTAATACCCCTTACCCATTATAAGCAATTTCTCCTCATTCCTCCTCACCCCAGCCCCTGGCAACTAACCAATATTCACTTTGTCTTAATGGATTTCTCTATTCTGGGCATTTCATATAAATGGAATCATACTATATGTGATCAGTGCATGGCTTCTTTCACTTAACACAATGTTGTAAAGCCTTATTTGTAGCATGTATGAGTACTTCATTCCTTTTTATGGCTAAATGACATTTTCTTATATGGATATATACTACAACTAGAGGCTCAGTGCACGAAATTCGTGCATGGGTAGGGTCCCTAGCGGCTGCCGGCTGGGGCCTTCCTTCATTCCACGCCGCCCCCTGGTGGTCAGCGCATGTCATAGGGAGCGATCAAACTTCCAGTTGGTCGAACTCCGGAGGGCACACTTTGCATATTAGGCTTTTATATATATATAGACTAGAGGCCCGGTGCACAAAAATTTGTGCACTCGGGGGGGG
>NW_005358649.1:3861547-3878017 GCF_000412655.1 Myotis brandtii
GCATGGCTGCCGGCTGCCATCTTGGCTGACAGTTAATTTGCATAAGGATATGCTGATTAGCCAATGGGAAGGGTAGCGGTCGTACGCTAATTACCATGTTTCTCTTTTATTAGTGTAGATTAGTTCATTCAGGACACTAGAGCTGTTTCCACCTTTGAGCTATTGTGAATAGTGCTGCTATAAAGGTGTGTACATGTATCTGTTTCAATCCCATTGGCTCCCCAAGGCTGTGTCCAGGTGCAAAGGAAAGCTGGTGGGGAAATGGTGCTGGGTCATACAGTATGTTTAATTTTTTGAGAAACTTCTAAACTGTTTTCCACATCAGCTGAACCATTTTACATTCACATCATCAATGGAGGAGGGAGGGTTACAATCTCTCAACATCCTCACTAACACTTGTTATTGTGCTTTTTAAGTTATTATTATAGCCATCCTAGTGGTGTGAAGTGGTACCTAATTATGGTTTTGATTTGCATTTCCCAAATGACTAATGATCTTGAGCATCTTTTCTTGAGCTTGTTGACACTTGTATATTTTCTTTGAAGAAATATTTATTCACATCCTTTGCCCATTTTAAAAAATTGAATTGTTTGATCTTTTGTTGTTGAGTTATACAAATGTATACACTCTTGTTGCTAGACCCTTATCAGACATATAATTTATTAATATTTTCTCCCATTCTATAGGTTATCTTTTCACTTTTCTGACAATATGCTTTGATACACAAAAGTTTTTAATTTTGATGAAGTCAAATGTATCTTTTGTTGTTCATGTTTTTGGCATTATATTCATTGCCAAATACAGTGCCATAAAGATGTACCCCTATGATTTATTTATATGATTTTTGTTCTTATATTTAACGAATTGATCCATTTTGAGTTCATTTTCATGAATGGTATGAGGTGAGGGGGTCCAACCTCATTCTTCTACAAGTGGATAGGCAATTGTCCCAATGCCATTTGTTGAAGAGACCATTTTCCCCATTGAATGGTCTTGTCACACTTGTCGAAAATCAATTGGCTGTACATGTATGGGTTTTCTTCTGAATTCTCAATTTTAGTCTATACATCTATTCTTATGTCACAGCCACCTTTTTTTAAAATTAATGTGGCTTTGTAGTAAGTTTTGAAATTATGAAATGTGAGTCCTCTAACTGTTCTTCTTTTTCAATATTGTTTTGACTAGTTAGGGTCCCTTGCAATTTAGTATTAATTTAAGTAATAATAATGCCTTTTCCTTTCTGCAATAAAGGTCATTGGAATTTTTACAGAGAGTCTATTGAATCTGTAGACTGCTTTATGTAGTACTGCCATCTTAACAATAATTGTCTTTCAATCTATGAACCCGGATGTCTTTCCATTTATTTAGCTGTGTGTTTTTTTTTTCTTTCAACAGTGTTTTATAATTGTCAGTGTATCAGTCTTTCATCTTCTTGGTTTAATTTATTCCTAGGTGTTTTATACTTAGAGTGCTATTGTAAATGAAGTTGTTTTCTTTTCAAATTGTTTATTGCTAGCATAATGTAACATAGCTGATTTCTGTGGGTTCATCTCATACCTACAACTTTGCTGACTTCATTTATTAGCTTTCTTAGCTTTTTGTGGATGCTCTGTGGATTCTTTTGTGGATATAGAGGATCATACCATTGCAAATGGACCTAGATTTCCTTCTTTCTTTTTAATTTGGATGCCTTTTATTTACTTTTCTTGTATAATTACTCTGGCTAGAACTTTGAGTACAATGTTGAATTGCAGTGGTGAAAGCCAGCATCCTTGTCTTGTTCCTGATCTTAGGGGGAAAGTATTCAGTCTTTTACCATTAAGTTTGATGCTAGCCATGGGTTCTTCATAAATGCCCTTTGTGATGTTGAGGAAGTTCCCTTCTTAATCTATGTTCCTGGATGTTTTTATCATGAAAGGGTATTAGATTTTGTAAAATGGTTTTTCTAGGTCAATTGAGTTTATCATGTGGATTTTCCTTGATTCTTTTTTTTTAATATATCTTTATTGATTTCAGAGAGGAAAAGAGAGGGAGGGAGAGATAGAAACATCAATAATGAGAGAGAATAATCGATCAGCTACCTCCTGCAAGACCAGGGATGGAGCTAGCAAGCGGGAAATATGCTCTGACTGGGAATCGAACTGAGACCTCCTGGTTTGGTCAATGCTCAACCATTGGTCAGTGCTCAATCACTGAGCCAATGTAATGTGGTGCATTACATTGATTTTCTCATGTTAAACCACCTTTCTATTTGAGTATTTATTACTTTTTAATAACTTTCTTTTATAAAAAATGAAGATACATGTAAGTTGTTGCACGAATATAGAAGAGGTAGAATTAATTCTGCGGGACAGGGAGGAATAAGAAGGAGGAAGAGGAAGACAAGCCAACCAGTAAAAGACAGATAAGAAATGACCTTGAATTATAAGGGAATACAAACCAAATCTGTAAGCAGAGTCTTTCTCTAATTCTAGATAGATGAGAAGCCTTAATCTAATTTCCAAAATCCAGCTTCACTTTCCTTATCTGTAAAATGAATGCATTCTTTTGGTTTTGATTATCATAATTGTAATTATAATTTCTTATCATGCTCATAGTATAAGCTTTCCTATGTAGTTACCCAGTTTGGGGACCATAATTTTTTATTGTTTCATATCAGCCCATGGTTAGTAATCACAGTAAGCATTTATTTATTTTTAAAAAAATATATTTTTATTGATTTCAGAAAGGGAAGGAGAGGGCGAGAGAGATCAAAACATCAATGATGAGAGAATCATTGATCGGCTGCTTCCTGCACACCCCTTACTGGGGATCGAGCCCACAACCTGGGTGTATGCCCTTGACTATAATTGAACCCAGGACCTTTCAGTCTGCAGGCCTATACTCTATCCACTGAAACAAACTGGCTAGGGCACAGTGAGCATTTAGATTAGTCTTTATTTTTTACTAGAGGCCCAGTGCATGAATTCGTGCACCAGTGGGGTCTCTCGGCCTGGCCTGCGGGATCGGGCCAAAACCTGCTCTCCAACATCCTCCGAGGGATCCCAGATTGCGAGAGGGCGCAGGCCAGGCCAAGGAACCCCACCGGTGTATGATCAGGGCTGGGGAGAGACGCGGGAGGTTGGCCAGCCGGGGAGGGACCGTGGGAGGGCTCCAGGGCATGTCCAGCCCATCTCACTAAGTCCGATCCACCGGACCCCAGCAGCAAGCTAACCTACCGGTGGGAGTATCTGCCCCCTAGTGGTCAGTGCATGTCATAGCGACTGGTTGACTGGTTAACTGACCCCTGGTGGTCAGTGTACATCATAGCGAGTGGTTGAGTGGCCTTAGCATATCATTAGCATATTACACTTTGATTGGTTGAAAAGACGACTGGATGACCGACACTTAGCATATTAGGCTTTTATTATATAGGATTATTTTTAGTATACCCCAGTGAATACAGAGTAAATTATTTGTCAGGCATGGTTTAACTCCCAAATGTTATGGCTTTAATCTACAAAATTTATACCACAAATTCCTAATCCCTCATCCAATATGGTTAAAAAAGCTCTCACTTATAATTTCATCAAGTCTACCTTAGTTCTCTTGTTTCAATTCAAACATATTTTCCCTTGTCCTGTCCTTGTAGAAATGGGAAATAGTGAATCACCCATTGCTAGTGGAAAGTTGTCTTTTCCTCACCTCACTTAAACAAGTATCTCTTAAGCACATCTATACCAACTGGCCATTGTAGGCAGAGTGGAGAGACCATGAGGGTACGGGGGGTGAGGTGGTGAGAGGGGCTCTTGGTCATGGCTTTTCCTGGCTGCTCCTCCTCATTTTCCCTCCAGCAGTTCTCTGATCTTCAGATGGGCTAATTCCTGCCTCCACTGCTGGGCTCTCCAGGAGTCAGCACAGAACTAGAAATCCTGGCTGAGGGGAGATCTAGCCTCTCTTTAGCTCAGCACATATGTATTGGGCATTTTCCAAGTCATCTTCATTAGGAGATAAAGAAGGAAACAAAAGGAAACAGATCTGCTTATACATGGCAAGTGCCTTCCTCTGGGTGGTTTCAGCTGGCACTGCCAGCTAAGCACACAGATCTTGGCTCCTCCCTTCACTTCTACACCACTTTTAAGCACACAGAACCAGGGATGACTGTGGCTCATCTATTGTCCCAAGTTAACACCTGGCTAAGGCACCCTTCCTTGTGGGTACCATGTTCCCAACAGCTTCCTTTCCACCTGGGAGATATCCCTGGGGAGATAATGGGGTGGGACAGGTTAGGGTTCAGATTCTGAGCTAGAGAGAGCCAGGTTTAAACTCTGACTTTGCCACTTATTCCCTGTGGAATCCCCAGGAAGTCCCTGAAGTTTTAGGAGCCTGTTTTCCTGTCTGTAAATAAAGAGAAGCACAGACCTACTAATGGTCAAATGAGAGACTTAAAATGAAAATAAGTGTGAAGTATATAGCACAAGGCTTAGCATGTTTACAGTGTCAGCGTGTCTCCTCCAATTTTAAAGGGTCTCTCCTTTATTGAACATAAGTTTCCTTTCTGTCTGAGGGATCCCGAGAACCATCAGACTGTGTGCAGAGCTGATGTGCTGTACGTGCAGCAGGAATTAGCTTAATTTGTCAAGCAGCAGTGACTCATTAAACCAGCGTCCTAGTTGTCTGTGATGACTTTGAATCTCAGGTGGCTCCCGAGAATGGACTTTGTCAAATCAGCATCATTTCACAACACAAACAAATTTAAACCAAATAGTAGCAAGAACTATTTTCTGTAGGCGTGATTTATTAAATATTTATTGAGTACTGCTTTGTGCCAGACAGATGTGGGTTATAATTTCACAAAGATACAAAATGAAAAACCGTGATGCCTGCTCTGAAGACATTTACAAACCAGTGATAGAAAAAAGGCATGTTCTTGCAGAAGTGAGGCCAAGACATTATTTCCAAGCTTTGTGTCTCTGAGCCAAGTAGTCCCTGTCTCTCTTTAAGTTTTGGTTGTTCGTGTACTCCCTTTGAATCTGAACCCCTAGAACCAGACCAAATTTGTTAAGAATCTTGTTAGACCAAAGGATAGCAGAGTTCCTAAATGAATGGTATGTTTCTAAATTCTGTACTCTTGTAAACTTGCCCTTTTAAGCTTTAATGACAAATGATGACTCATGATGACTCTACTGCTCACTGTCTGGCTCAAGTTGGAAACCTTGTAGTCATCATTAATTTCTTGTCTCTTATCACCCACATCCAGTCCAGAACCCACTCCATTCGATTCTGATAGTAAAGTGTCTCTTGAGTCCCTCCCTTGTGCTCCCACCACCACTCTCAGGACCTCAGTCTCTCTTGCCATGCCTGTCCAGTTGCCACCTCCTCAACCATCCTGCACACTCTGAGCCAGAGAGCCAAGAGCCCAGGCTCAGGTGAATCACATCTCCAGATATGAAACAAGCTTAAAGGTGGGATTCTAAAGCACCACAGTACCTTCTGAGAAATCATGGAGTGAGGTGAAAAACACCACAGGAAAGTAATGAGAAAAAGTTCTACCTACAGTGGAGAAACCCACTAGATTCTCAAAACAATAGACCAAATTTCAACATTTCCTAGGTTTCTAGGAAATAACCGTAGTTATTTATACATTGTGTTTGTTCCCGAGTGTTCTTTTATTTGGATCTGATGCTTTTATAGTATAGGTTTTTCTCTGGGGCAAGTCCAACATAATTTTAGAATGTTTGTGAAAGGGGCTGACAAACTTTGTCTTCTCATTTCTTAATATGAATGAAAATCTGCCTCTGGAAGGAAATCAATTTAAATACCACCATTGCTATGTTTATTTGATTTCTAAGTCACACTGAAGAAGCCTTTTTGTACTTTGGTAAGACTGAGTGAGTACTCACAACTGAAATTAAGAGTCTTTAGTGAGGTTTATAATCGACAATAAAATCACTTGGAAATAGCCAGCTCTTCCATGCAAGAGGTCACAGGACACCTGAGGGGCTGAGCTCAGGTGACACATTTACCTGTGAGTTGACTGTTCTCCTCTCAGGCTTCCAGCCTCCCTGTCATGTACACATAACAGGGCCCTTCTCTGATGCCCTTTGAAAGACCCACAAGAAACTGTAAGGGACTTAAGGCATCATCTAGCCCAGGACCCTTGCTTTAGGTGAGAAATCAAAGTTGGAGAAGCCAGCGATTGCCCAGGACCACCCGAGAAGGCAGCTTCTCACGCCATGGTCACCCCAGGCCGACTCCCGAGTCCTGGCTGGTGCATTTCCAAAGCAGCTGCAGAGCAGAGCTGTCACGGTGCCAAGTTCTTATCTGCCCATGTCCTGCAGATTGGGTGGCTGAGTGCCAGGGGGAAACTCAGAGTCTATGAATTCTAATCCTGGACACTTGTGGTCAGAGGATCTGAGATTTCCCTCCGGAGCAGAGGATCTGGGACAGATCACAGGGGAGTTGAAAGCGAGAGTGCTTCCTCCGTGCGCTAGTTGGTGCTCTTGTTAAGCCTGATATTGTCACAACAGCCATAGAACCAGTCTACACGTTTTCTCTCCAGCTGGCCTGACCATACAAAAATGCTTTAACTGTCTATCCTCACAACCCGGTATGAGCTAGGCGTGTTGCTCATCCTGCAGGTGAATGCCTTGAGGAGTTCAGGATTCTAAACAGGCCACCCCTTTGGAGGAGCACTGAAACACAATCACATTAAAGGCACAGAGTTTTCAGATTTAAGGAAAAGTAAGGGATCTGTTCAGGGATATGCCCTAACACCTTATCAAAGCATGCCAAGGCCATCTCAGTGTGAGGACGATGAAGATACTAATAGGCTAACATTTGTTGATGACCACTATGTCAGGCGCTGTGTTGAAGTGTTTGACTTTCACCATCACCTTTAATCTTCACCACAAGCCCACCAGGTAGCTTCTATCATATCTTCATTCTACAAGTGAAGACACTGAGCTTAGTGGTTTTAACTCAGCTGTTGGAGTCCATGCTCTAAACCACCATACTAGACACTAACACAGGGGTGGGCAAACTTTTTGACTCGAGGGCCACAATGGGTTCTTAAACTGGACCGGAGGGCTGGAACAAAAGCATGGATGGAGTGTTTGTGTGAACTAATATAAATTCAAAGTAAACATCATTACATAAAAGGGTACGGTCTTTTTTTTTTTTAGTTTTATTCATTTCAAACGGGCCGGATCTGGCCAGCGGGCCGTAGTTTGCCCACGGCTGCACTAACCTGACACCGGGCTAGTATTGGAAGCCCCCATTACTTATAGCTCTCTCTGATAAGCCCTTGCCAGCCCTCCTCTGATACTCGCCTCATTGTAGGCTCTCTGGGAAGTTCTCCATGACCATCTCAGGCTGGGTTTTGCGTCTTTCCCCCCAGAGCGCCACCTTCTCTCCTAGCGCCTGGCACACTGTACTGCAATTACTGAACCGTTTGTCGGTTTCCTCCTAAAAGCATGTTCACATGAGGCAGCTTTGTGCTACTCAGCACTGCTCCAGCTCCTAGCAGATGATCATTGTGGGTTTCTTGACTAAATGGCTGCTGTGAAAATTGACTTGGCAATCTGTTGTGGTTAGCTATTGCTGAGTAACAAACTACCCCAAATTTAGTAGCTTAACACAATAACTATATTATTATCTCTCAGGATCCTGTAGATCTGTAGGTGGGACAGAGCCCAGGAGGGATGGCTCACCTCTGCATCTGTCCCAGGTAGCTTCTTCACTCTCCACTAAGACACCTCCATGGCTGGCTATAAGGGCTTCACTGGGGACCACATGTCTGGAGCTGGGGCCTCTGGCCTCACTGACAGCTGGGCCCCTCAGCTCTCTTGGGTATAGACTCAAGCCTTTTCTGAGAAGAGATCGTTAAAACATATTTGTATGATTATAATCCTTGCCATGTGTTCTTTTCAGGAACATGGTTGAACTTTTCACCTGGAAGCTCGGGGCTACCAAATAAGCAAAAGCAGAAACTTGTAGTCCTTAAGGCTTTGACCCAGATCTGCCCATCACTTCTGCCACTTTCCATTGGTTAGAGCAGATCAATGGAGGAGCGCTACATGGGGCCTGGGTCGTGGGGACCATCTTTGGTGACTAGATCCTGTAGTTTAGTAGAGACAGTTCCATCCCAGCCAACGTTTCCAAAGAAGCAGTGTTGGTCAGATGAAAACTGAGCCAGAGAAGATGGCTAACTCAGCCTGTTTCGTCACTACAGTTTGGGGGAAGCCAATAATTAAAACACATAAAGTTTAGGGATTCCCAGCGAGTTTTGTGCATATAAACAAGCAGTGGCACAGTGTCTGGGCAGAAACACCTGAGAGGTTCTGTTTAGAACATTACAAGCAGCCTATGTCTAGCAATGCAGAGATTTGAGTATGTATTACAGCCACGGTTTGTCCTTATAGCTTCCTCCCTTTCTCTGTGTGTATTTGGTTTACCCACCTTGTTCCCCAGCCCCCTGCCCCCTAGGCCTTGACTCTGCTTCTTAGAGCATTTCCCTTGAAATGTGGATGCTCCTTAATTGGATTTAGTCTGAGGCATTTCTGTTGTTATCTCTGCACAGTGATACTCCCTCCCCACTCCCTAGCTCTTCTTGGAACACTTTCCTTAAGCATCATCCAAATTTCTTATGTTATGGGATCCTTTCTTTGCCCTTGAAGATGCTCATTTCCAAAGCATTTGAGGAGTCTCTTGGTTTTGTTGTTGTTTGTATGTTTTTGTTTCTTTTGTACTCAAATTGCATGTTAAGGCTTTTAGCAATTTCAATGTTGTACCCTGTATAATTTAATCAGCATTGTGGTTAATAAATATATTCGTCTGCTACTTGGAAAACTTACAGATTTTTTAAAAAAAAAAACTGCTTTATTGAGGATCATTGGAAATGATTCCCACATCTGCTGAAGTAAATTTCTTCACTAGGACTATATAATGCTCTGATTCTAAACATAGCCCTCAGAGACTATTAATACAGGGGCTAAAGAAAAGGGGTTTTACAATCCGGAGCTTGGGGCAGTACATTACATTTCACCTGAAAGCCAAGGTCAGCCTGGCTACAAAGGGCCTAAAGAGGATGCAGTAGAGATGGGTCTGGGGCAAGAGTAGAAAGTGGTTCAAAAATTCTTCTGAGAGCATCCTGTGTGGAACCAGCTCCGGCACTGGCCCCGCTGACTGCCTGCCTGGACCACAGGGATGTTGCATAAAGAAGCTCTGCCCCATCTAAGTCATCATCCTAACCTTTCCAGCCAATCTTTCTGATCACATGTTTGCTCCTATAGCCAACCTAGACATGTTCAAAAGGCTCCTGGCCCACTGAGATTGCCACAAAATTAAGAAAACATGGAATCGTATCCATGAAAAGGGCCCTGAAAGATATCTAAGCCAGAGGTTCTCAGACATTTTCTCGTCTCTTGACTCTTTATACTTTTAAAAATTATTTAAGACCCTGAAAAGCTTCCATTTATATGACTTTATCTGTTGATATTTACTGGATTTAAAATCAAACCTGTAAGTAAACATTTGTTAATTCATTTAAAAATACTAATAAAGTAACTATAGTGAATGTAAATAGCATATTTTTTTAAAAGAAAAAAAACTATGTTTTCCAAAACATTTTAATGGGAAGAGTGGCATCGACTTATATTAATGTAAATAGAAAATAGCTGGATTCTCATTTAGGCTTTTTACATCAATCTGTTGTGACCTGTTATTTTGGTGAAAGTGAATGAAGAAAATTCAGCCTCACCCAGATATGAAGTTGAACAGGGAAGAAGTGTTTTCATGGTCATTTCAAGTAATTGTGGATATTCTTCCATACTAGACCAGGACTCCACAAGTACAGTTTCTGAAAGGTTCGCTGCACTGTGGAATCAAATCATAGCAATGAACTTTTTGTACTGTTACATCAAAATTCATTGGTCTGTCTTGCACTCCTAAATGAGTTTGCTTTTTATTCCATGGATAATTTTTGATGTTGAGTGCTATGATCTTCACTTTTTAAGAGGAAATTAAATGAAAGTTTTCCTTGGTTAAAAAAGAAATCAATATAAGGAAATTAGATGTGGCATAAAAGAGCAAGGTAATAAAAGTGGCAAAGGGGAATGATGGGGCAGGTAGACAGGTAAGGATTAAAGACCCCTGAACTTTGGTCAAAGGAAAGGAAAGAAAATCAAGACTACAAATTTTATAAATTAGCATCTATGGAGCATTTCCAAAGTGCCTACACTAACAGAATGATCTCATTTAATCTATTTAGATCAGTCTGTGAGGTAGGATGTATGTTCTTGTCTCATAGTGGAGAGCTAGTCCCTGAAGTTACAGACTTAGGAAATGGGGGGACTAGACTGGAACCCGCTACATCTGACGTGGCAGCTTGCAATCTTTTAAAAATAATATGAGTTTTTAAAAAATCCAAAAATAACACATAAACTCCTTTAACAAAGAAAGAAAAGTAAAAGATAAAAGCCTCTGGCGCCTTGCTCTCCACCCATCCTCACTTCTGCCCACAGTAGTAGTCAGCACAGGTACTGGATTTGCACCAAACCCAGAGCCCCTGCTCATAATCGCTCCATGACCCTCTTTACCGCAAGGTGCTGGCAGGACAGACAAGGGCTGAGGTCATTCAAGATGACTAACACCTTAGTGCTAACTGTGCTTACACAATACACGGAGATTGCAGGTTCTGGCCACTTTCTAGACCTTCTTAGAGTCATGGATTCCAAGGAATTCTAGGGACCAATTTTCACAGTTGTGGGAGAGAGAAAACAACACAAAGAGCAGAACAGAATAGAAAAGGAGATAAAGGGTGAGTGGTGAGTACAGACAGTAAGCGCGCTGGCCACCCTTTGGTGGGTAAACAGAAGCGCCAGGGAAAGGAGAGTAGCGAGGTGCTCAGTTCCAAAGGGAGCCATCCCATGCCTCCTAGCAAATTTTCCTAGAATTAGCAGTGGGAAGTCAGTTATGAATTTCCCTGTTTGTTGCCCTTCCACACATCACTAAAACGACTTTCTCGGTTATTGTTTTAAAAATTTCAGGAGTACTAGCCAAACTATTTACCTATGCCTATTAAAATCTGATGTGTTCCACTTAGTTCTTTTTTATAGAGAGGTGATGTCTTTTTTTTTTAATGCATTTATTACGGGGATGGAGGAGATGGGAACTGTGGCTGTTAAAAACATCTGCTTTGTAACTTGTAATGGTCATTGTCTCACTGTCCCCTGAAGGAGCCAGTACACTAAAGTGAAGTTGAAGCTCAGAACAAAATATGCACAAAACCAATTCAACCTCCACCCCCAAGAGAAACACCTAAATGTTTCAAAATTACAGTGCCGAAAGCATTTCTTTTCAAACATTCATCTTAGGAAGAGTCTGTGAAAGGGGATTTTTGTTCTTTTTGGTTGAGTCAGTATTACTAATGAAAAGGCTTTGGTCCCTCAAAAAGCCCCCTGAGGAGTATTTTTCAATTTACTCATTTTATTTGTTTTTCAGTACTTTTTACATTATATTTCTTAGACTCCCTCCTCCCTCCACTTTTCACTCACAAAAGTATAATCAAATTGAGATAAACCTAAGGACAGGCTTATGTCTCTTTTTCTCTTACCCCTTCTGTTCCCCAGTCCCAGTTCCTATTTCTCCAGCCCAAATTCCTAAAGAAAAATTATGAAGGGGGAAAACGTAAGGAAGGCTTTAGGGTGCCTTTTTACTACTCAGAGCCCAAGATAGTCTTGGTAGATCAAGAAAAGACTGGCTCAGGGGGATTGGATGAGAAAGGTGAAGGGACTAAGAAGTACAGATTGATAGTTACAAAATAGTCAAGGGATGTAAAGTACAGCATGGGAAATATAGTCAACTAGAGGCCCAATGCACGAAAATTCGTGCAAGAGTAGGCCTTCCTTCCCCTGGCTGCCAGCATCGGCTTGCCTCCAGCACCCGGGACCCGGGTCTTCCTTCCTCCAGCCACCCGCAGGCACCTGGGACCCAGGCTGGCTTCCCTACAGTCCCGGCTTTGTTAGAAAGGATGTCCGGAAGACGTCCGGTCTAATTAGCATATTATCCTTTTATTATTATAGATGATATTATGACAACTGTGTATGACGCCAGGTGAGTAATGGAAATAGCAGGGAACACTTTGTAAATTATGTGCTTGTCTAACCACTAGCCTGTGTACCTGAAACTAATACAAAATAATATTGAGCCTAAACTATAATTTAAAAAGAAGAAATAAGGAAAAAGACTCATCCAAGGTGCTTAAGGCCTCTCCTAACAGCAACCGCTACCCAGAAGCTTGAGCAATTTACACTATTTAATGGACTTACTAAAAATTGGCCTCTTTCTTTCTTTCTTATTCTTTTTAAATAACATAATAACATATTGGCATCGGACTTTTTACAGAAACCATGAAGCAAACAATTCTTGAGAAAGTTTTTTCTTCTCTATAAATTATAGGATTATAAAGTGGCAATAGCAATGAGCTTGCAGGGTACAGCACGGTACCTGTGAGTCAGTGAATAGTACCACCTTAATGTGTGTGTGTGTGTGTGTGTGTGTGTGTGTGTGTGTGTGTGTGTGTGGCGGGGGGATGGGAGTGGAGTAGGGATAGAAAACCAGAGTTTACCCCTAAAGTATGTTGAGAGAATATAATTATAGAAACAAATATTTTAAATATTTTATTTATGAGGATTTGCCTTAATATTTCCTTGTTTATTCTTATCTGTATTCACTACAAATATAGCCTGTCTTTTCTTTGTTTTTGCTTTTGTGGGACGCATCTCAAAACCAGACTCAGTCTTGGATTAGATTCCTGCAATGTCCTACCTTTTAGAAAGTTCCCTTGTGCCAACACATGCCCCCCACCCTTTTCCTTCAGTGGTCAGCATTTAGGGTGCTGCTTATTGCCTTTTAGAAGGGTGGCTTAAGTATTGTTGGCACATTTTTTTCCCCTAGCAACAGTCTTCCTAGGTAGGCACTGGGGGAAACTGAGGCTTCGAGCAGTTGCATATGGTGACTAGTCTATGGGGGAGCAGAGCTGGGACTTCAAGCTGGGTTCTTTAGACATTTAGGCTCATCTTAACCTACTGCTATGCTGCCTCCTCCTTGCAAAGGACCTCATTTGCTGGAAGCTTTGGAAAAGACCTTGACTCAGAGCTTGCCTCCAGCAGACACCCCACAGCCAAGAAATGGGCCACCCAGAACTTAAGGCCAGCTAAAGTGCCTTTGACTAAACTAGGGTTTCCTGTCATTAGCTACTCCTGAGTTTTTGTTTTTTTGCTTTGTTTTTGTTTTTTTCCAGAGAGACCCTGATGCCACAGAAACTGGCTAATGTAAACCCTGAGCCCAGCTTTAGAGGATGAGAGCAGGCGGGAGGAGGGCTGCAATCCTCCGGGCTATAAACAAAAGCCCAGGAACTTGGTGTCAGAGAGCTTTTTCCAGAGTTTGGGGTTAGTTCAGTTCACAACAGGAAGTCATGTTCCCCACCTCGCTCTCACCTCTTCCACTCCAGCTGTAGGGCTCCCCTTGGTCAAGAAAACTGACTCGCAATGTTATTAAACAAAGGCTACCCCCAAACTGGGCAATTATTTAGGCAGGTTTATCCTTTACACTTTTCTAAATTTTCTACAAAGAGAATGTCGCTTTAAAAAGACCAGCATTTAAAAAAGTGTACGGTGGGTTTCCTAAGTTATTACCTCCTGCAGATTGCAGTGAAAAATGGAAGTAACCAGGAAATTGAGATGGTGTACCTAAAAAGTGCTATGTAAACATTATTTGAAAACAAGGAAATTCTACTGAAATACACATTGGTGTCTTGTATTATAGTTTTGCTTTGCCAATTAGACTAAGACCTTCCCCACTCCAGTATGTGGGCTGTAAGGGGTTTTTGAACTTCTTGCAATTGTAAGCATTGGAGTGTGTTTCAGGCTGGAGAAAGATTCGTGTGTGTGTGTGTGTGTGTGTGTGTGTGTGTAAAAGAGACCGGCACCTATATTATTTTGAAGAGCATATACCTTTCAACACACTTTGGCCCCATAAGCCTCCAATTCTTGCCTTCCAGTAACCCCACCTCAAGAAGAAACAGAATCAGAAATTAATGAGAATGACATTTGGAAATGCAATGAACAAATGTGATCACCACCACTCTGAGGACAATGACCCAATCCCTGTCCAGGGCCAGGAGGCCAAATTCAAGTTAACTTCCAGACCAGACTCAGTAAAGGACCACATGCTAATGCCAGGACACTGGCTTTTCACAATGTGTTTTATTATTCATAAAAAAATAAACTTATTTACATTTGTTAATTAACTGTGGTCGTGCAGCCTCCAGCAGCGGTTTGTTCCCCCTGAGCAGGGTCATTAGGTACCAAACAGGCTCAGTGCCAGGAGGGAGAAAGAAAGTGGGCCAGGGAGATGGTGTTGGAGGAGGGGTGACCCTTGCTGGGCGAGCAGGGGGAGGGGGTGGGGGACAGGTAGGGACAGTCAGGAGTGGAAGGGGACTCTGCAAGGAGGTGTGGGAGGAGGGGGTAGAGGAAAGCCTGAAGGACAGGAGCCTGGAGAGGTCAGGAGGGGGTGGATCACCCCTAGGAGGGGACAGGATAGACCTAAGCCTGGTTAGGAAGGGTAGGGAGCCTGCAGGAATGAGGGGTCTGCCCGCAGCACGGAGGCCTAACTGCGGGGAGCACTGGGGGCAAAAGGCTCAGGTGTTCTCAGACTGCTCCCGCTTCTGGGACAGAGAGAGGGCACCCACCAGTCGTTCCGCCTGGAGGGCTCCGCGCTGTGGGATACTAAGCTCACCCAGGAATTCACTCTCCTCTCTTTGCAACTTAAAAACCTGCCCAATGTGGGTCTCACGCGAAGATTCCTGTCTTTGAAGCCGATTGTCACGGAGAGAGCGTCCTAACCAGTCTAATGGTAAAGGCCGGGCTGCGCAGAGCAGTGCCGTCACGTGTGATGCATATATATAAATACATATATGGCTCAGCTCGGAAACTGACCCCAGGGGGCTCGGCACTGGGCTCTGATGGCAGCGTGAGGGTCTGCACTGCTGGAGCCGGAGGTCGGATCTGAGACGGGAGCAAGCGCTTCCTGGAGGGGTGAAGTGTCCTCGCCCAGGTCCGCCGCTGCAGCCGGTGCCTTGGGCGCCCTGAGACGACAGCAACTCCGCCAACTCTAGGGCTCTGCCCCCTCGCGCCCGCCACTTGTGTTGAAAATTCGGAGTGGGGGGTGTCTAGGAGAATCCAATGGAACTCCTCCCCCCATTCTCTGGGGGTTCTCACGTAGTCTCCCTTCTCTCCGTGGCCCCCAAACGCAGGCGCTTAACCAGTAACCCATGGCGTTCAAGTTCGACCTAAGCGGTGGTCCCACAGAGTCTGCTGGCAGCTGAAACTTCTTTGGTGTCAGAGTCGGGTCGCCCCGAGACCACAAACGGCCACGTCTGTAAAATCAAAAGAGCGTCAGATATACGAGGAGAAACGGCAATCTCAAACCGAAACTGCTCAGCTAAGCGGACCTGTGAGAGTCCTGGTTCTGAGTAGCTCAGACTTCATCAGCGCTCTGGAATGTGCCTGTCTTCTCTCTAAACTAGAATTTAAAATTTACTGGACTCTGATTGTGTAAGATGTGAAGGGGGTCCATCCATGCTTCCTGCTGACTATGCCCTCCCCATCATTCAGTGAAACTTGAAGGAATCAGGAATTTGGTCATGTAATCCCCTTCCTCCAACACACACACACACACACACACACACACACACACACACACACACCATCAGCCCTCCCCTCTCAAGCCAGAGTTGGCAGGTCAGAGAGGGACTTTCCAGACAGATCCCTTTGGGGGAAACTTCTGCTATTCTTCAAGAATTAAAAAATCCAAAGCCTTTTTAATAAAGCTCGGCCTTCCCTCCTTCTTTTCAGAAAGTAGGGCTTGTTCGATCAAACCTGTCAGACTCTTAGCTGGAAAAAGTTGCGCGAGGAGGGAGATTTGCCATTTCCTCTGCAGAGAACCCAGATTCACCCTGTAAGTAGGATATCAGCCAACAGTAGTCACTGGGCCAAGCACCGGGTACACGGATCAGAATGATGCGAACCCAGAGGGCGGCGGTTCTTCTCCAGGAAGATGGCTGGCTCCTCCCGTGCTTTGGGGAGAAACTAACCTGGCGTCCTCACCACCCGCACTAGAACCCTTCTTTGGGGTTCTTCCCAGCGGGCTGACTCCGCCCAGCTCGCAGGGAGCGCCGCGGGCACCTCCCGGCACTGCGCCCCTGGCATCTCCCAGCGCGGCGCCCCTACCAGGTTCACCGGGTGCACGTAGCCGTTCTCGTAGCGGTCCTCTTGCAGCAGCTGCCGCAGGTGCGCGATGTAGCTGGAAGCCAGCCGGAGCGTGTCCAGCTTGGAGAGCTTGGTGTCGGGGGGCACCCAGGGCAGGCTGGTTTTGAGCCTGGAGAAGGCTTTGCTCAGCACGCGCATCCGGGCGCGCTCTCGGGCGTTG
>NW_005358649.1:3878309-3967305 GCF_000412655.1 Myotis brandtii
CCACGCGCGCCCGCCTTCCTCCCCCGGGCCAGTCTTCAGGCCTCCGCCTTGTGCTCCTTCTCGGAGGCGGGGTCCGGGCCGAACTCCGAGGAGGACCAGATACCTGGGTCCCGAAGCGCGGAGTCGCCGGAGTAAGTCCTGCCGCTAACTCCGGAGAGCGGAGAGCACGAGGCCGAGAAGTCCGCGCCGGGCCCTGGCTCGGTCCGCACACCCGCGCGAGCTGCGCCTTTTGACAGGACTATTTATCTGTACTGCTCGGAACAAACCACCCCTGGCCAAAATGAGAGGGCGCGGGGGAAAGGGGGGGAGGAAGGAAGGGGTGGGGATCGCTTTTCTGAGCGCAGGGAATCTGCTGGTAGGGGCGGGGAAGGGGAAGTCTTCGCTAAACCGAGATTGGGCCCTGGGGCCCAAGGGACCCTTAGATGGTCAGTGTGAGATAAGTAAGTGTGTGTGTTGGGCGAGTGAAGGAGGGGACCTTGATCATAAGCATCCCACTCCCACCCCAATTTATCTTAGCGATCTCGAAGGTTGCCACACACTTAGAAACGTCAGGATCGATCCGTCTTTCTCAGCAAAGCACTGTTTAAAACACTGTTTTCCAAGTTCATCAGTCATATGATTTGTCTATCCAAGCGTTGCCCAGCAAAAGAATAAAAGCAAAACAACACCGAACAATCCAAAAGCTAAAGAATAAAAGCAAAACAACACCGAACAATCCAAAAGCTAAAGAATAAAAGCAAAACAACACCGAACAATCCAAAAGCTAAAGAATAAAAGCAAAACAACACCGAACAATCCAAAAGCTACCTCTCCCTTTCCTCCTTTTCCTTTGACATCGCTTTATGATCTACAAAGCACCCTTATCTACACTGGTTTGTTTCATTTCCAAACATCTATGACTTAAATGTTATTATCTCCACTTTGCAGAACTTGAAGTTAAACTGCGGGGACAGATATTAAGTAAAGGACCCCTAATCATCAGGTTGGTAAGTAGAAATGGCCTCAAAATCCATAGTTGAAATCCCTGGCTCCTCCATATTCCAGTCGTCTCCCCACCTTTCTAGTCTTGAGAGTTCCGTGCGTGATTTTGTTGTTATAATGCAATGCAGAGATGAATTATAGTCTAGGGAAGCGATTACTGTTTAGGTTGTGTATGGAAGAGTGCGCTCCTGGATGCTGAATGCTAAATCAGCACAACCATTCAAAGTAAAAAACGTCAAAACAGCCCCCAGAATTACCCTGACCCACACCAACCAAAAATTAAACACCCTGCCCTTCATCCCCAAAGGAAACAAAACAAAACTGCAAACTGCCTGCTGCCTCGTGGTTTTCTAACTGGAAGGAACTTTGCAGTGCGTGGTGTGGGGGTGTGGACTTCATTTGGAGGTGGACACCAATGGAGCGCCTACTGTGTGCCAGTCACTGGGCTCGGCGCCATGTGACTGCCTACTAAGTAATTAAGAATAAAATTTAAAACAACAAAATAATTAAAATTCTATCAGGTTGGGGTAGGTTTACTCCCTGAGCCTTCACACCCGTGTTAGGAGGTTGCTTGTCTTTCCTGTAAGGACTCAGGCTCCCAAGCTGAGCGAAGTGCAAGGAGAAGGATATGCAGTCAGCCCAGGACAGAGCGGTCCAGCCTCACTAGGCTGGCTCCTCCCGCAGAACAAATGTGCCCGGGCTCAGAGCCTGAAGTGCCACAACAGGTGGCTGCCTGGGCTGACTTCATCACTCAGGCATCCTTCCACCTTAGTCTCCCAGGCCACGTCTTTCTCCTGGGGATGTTTCACACAACCCGTCCTGCTCCACCCCCACCCCCACCCCCACCCCAGCTTTACAGAGGTTTTCTCCTGTATATTTATTTAGTCATTTTGTTAGGGGGAGGGAGGGGCTCCTTCTGGCATCAGTTGAGTAAAAAGAACTCTTGTCTTTCAGTTTTCTCTGGGCTGGGAAAATGCAGGGAGTATTTGACAGAGCATAGCAATCTTTCCTAGAGCGCTTGAACTTGAACTTGACTCTGGTGCGCATGAAGGTGGGAAGCAAAAAGGGAGAAGGGGGAGCAACAAGATGTAAAGGAGAGACCTCAGGCCAGCTTTTTGCATTGCCTATTGATGACTTGAGGCTATCAGTATAAATACATAGCCTCACACATTAGGAGCAGGCATATAGGTTTTAAAAATCTGGATTGTTTATACAGGTGCAGAACAAAGTCTTTCTTTAGAAAGATTAATGGTGGGGAGAGCGCTAGATTTTCTCTAAACAGTCGCAAAAACTGCACCCAGCCTCAGCGCTAAGCGGGTCATAGCCAGTTTCTTTTTCTTTAAAGTACCGCCTGACCCCAACAGTTTGTGCTTATGTTTTTCATAGCTCTTTCCTTTCCTTTTTCCTTCTTTTTTCTCTTCTCTTCTGTTCCCTTTCCTCTCTCCCTCCCTCCTTCCCTCTTTTTTTTTAAAGAGAGATGGTTAATTTCTCTATTTTTTCTTTTACCTTTCATTTCCCTTTCCCTCCATTTCTTTCTAGTTATATTTTACTCATTTTCCCCCCAAGTTGCAGACTCCTATTGAAGATTGGGACATGTGTTTTTGTGTACATTTCATATTAGTTTAGAACTGCAGTTTGCTTTAATATATCTGTAATAATATCTGACATTTTCACCTCTTTACTCTTTCAAAATACTTTTACTTTCCTTCTTTCTCAATGACTACAACAGCTCCATGTGCTGAACAATGCAAGCATAACTATTTCTTTTTGGAAGCCCAGTTGTTTTAATTGTTTTGGCAAGCTATCACACATTGCAAATGAATAATATTTTATTTTTATATTTAAAAATACATTAAAAACAATTCCTACGTGCCCATGTTTTATAGCCTTTTAGATTTGTAACATGAATATACAGTTGTTTATAGTATACATTGAGGGTCCTGAAACTCTTTAAGATTTTTCTTAAAGTATGCAAAAGGGGGTAGGGTTAAGTTTACATCATAAAACAAACATTAGTACATTTAATAATGTTTTCTATTCCTGACTCTACTGCTTATTGGTGCTATGACTTTAGGCAACTTACTTTATCTGAGGCCCAGATTCCTAATCTATAAAATGAATGGTCTATCTTGTTGTGAGGACCAGAAAGCATATGAGCAATTGCCTGGGCCAGAGTATGATACTCGGGAGAAGATCGATAAATGCTAATTATTTCTATTACTGTGAATTGCCTTGCTCAACATCACATAGCTAATGTGTCAGCCTGGAGCTGACCCTGATTTCGTGCTCCAGGGCTGGTTCTGGGTTTTACATGGCACCAGGATGTTTCATTCACTTTAACTGCAGGCTTCTAGGGTCTGAAGTCACAGTTCCATTGCCTGACATTTTCCACAGGTCCCGTTAGGGTCCTTACTGAGGGAAAACGTATGGGACTGCATTAGCAACTTTTTCTTTCTCCAAGTTCTCTCACCGTAAAGTCACAGCACTTCTCCAAGCTTCACTTTCTCTATTTGAAAAGTAGGATAAAACTCCTGAATCAGAGTTACTGAAGGACTAAATGAGATTGAGGTGCATGTGAAAGCAGCATGCTCAGGTGTAACACAGAAAAGGTGTTTAATATATTAAAATATTTTTTTAAATGTAGACTTTGGCTTTTAAAAAGGGAGGATGAGGTGGTATGATAATTATGGACCACAGAAAAGGACATTTATCACCACTGCCCGCTTCCAGCTCCATAGTAAGTACTGGATGAGGAAGTTGAAGCTGGGCAGGTCAGATGGGTTTAGGGCTTAGGGAGAGGAGGGGCTGCACCTATATTCTGTGAACATGTAGTAAAAACAAGTAGGTGTTTAAGAAATGGTTGTAGGAATGCATTTGGAAGGATGGAGCACTCCCCACATGACTTTCCTGGGGGTGTCCCCCCACAGCCTCCTAAAGTTCTGACCTGTCCAGTTGGCTGAAGAAATTGCCCAGACTGTCCATCTAAAAAAAACACAGAGTCTACCTCAGCACTGGCCAGCATGGATGCCACATGAGACTACTGAGCACTTGAAATGTGGCTAGTCGTATACAGTATTGCAAAATATACACCAGGGAGTGAGAACAATTTGAATAAAAGAAATATAAACCATCTCATTAATATTTTTAAAAATATATGCCAAACAATGATAATATTTCAGATAGCTAGGGTCAAAGGAAATATATGAATATAAACTAATTCCACCTGTTTCTTTTTATAAAGTGGCTACTACAAATGCAGAATTTCATATGCAGCTCGCATTATATTTCCATTGGATAATTCAGGGATTAACTCTGCAACTGTGCTTTGAGTGTCTCCTGTTTGCTGTGGCAGGTGTTGGTGAGCCTGACTCCCGCCCACTTGGAGGGCACATTCTCGTGGGAAAAAGCAGGATAATGTGGGAAGCACACACGACATCACGTCTCCTCTCGCTTGTCCTTTTCTGGGCCATCTCTCCTGCATCTCACCACGTGCACCCAGACTCTTCTCCTCGGCCCAGCCCACAACACGTGCAGAAACACTTCCTGTTTGGTTGTGCGCAGCCCTTTGTAGCCCAGGAGAGGGTGGCATGGACCCCCAGGCAGGATGAGCCAAACTGCAGGCAAGGCCAGGTCTCCGGTGCCCAGTTCAAGGACCTTTTCAGAGCAGACCTGGGTACAGAGTACGATGTCCAGGCCAGACAGACAGGCAGACAGACGCTCCAGTCTTGTGGTGTGCAGATCACGTGGATGTACAGGTCAACTCTGGGGCAGGTCACGTGGAGGCAGGTCACTGGGGTCACAGAGTTAGGCCAGCCTTTCCCCAGGCCCTGGCTGTGGCTAAGCCAAGCTCCGGCCCATCTCCAGGTCAGCCTCAGTCCGGGATCTTTGGGGAAGTCCTTGGTTTATACGAATGTCTGTTTCCCTCCCCGGGGAAGATAAGGAACACCTGCGGATTGGACACCCCCCCTCCCCTCAAGGTCAGACACCTGTGGAAATAGTTGTATTCCACTCGTGGAGTCCTCTGCCACGCACCACACAGCCAGTTCTCACTGCTGGTTTATTTGTCGAAGAATTGGGGCCAAATCTTTGCCTGCTGTGGCCCTGTGAGGCCTTAGTATGCAGAGCAGCCAGTGCCTGGGCACAGGTTTGCAGGGACTGAAGGTGGAAAAACCGGGATTAAGAACAAGAAAGGGGAGAGGGAAAGTGATAAGACTCAGACCTGATTTTCTCTGCCTCTCAAGAAGGAAGAACTCTTTGATTGTCTTGACAACTGAAAACGCAGAGGGCTTCGGGAAGAGACTTTTGGAAAGCACTGTCTGTGGGTTCTAGGGAGGCGGCCGATGCCAAGGCATCACTGGTCCACAGCCTTCCGTTTCCAATTGGAAGACTGTCTCCTGCACATGACTTTGAACCCTGGGCTAACAGAGTTTGTTTGCAGAATCTCTGGACCTCATTGACTTAGAGACTCCTGAATGGGGAGCTAATCTGGGCTGTGGCTGCAGCCTGAGAACAATATTATTTTTAAAAAATCGCTCCAGACAGCCTTCTACTCTTAGACAGAAGCTAAGAAACTTCTGATTCAGGAGATTTTCATTTCACTGTGGATTTTTATCGGCAGAACTCCATTATGGAACAGCTCAGGTCTCCAGTATGTGGCCCCAAGCCTTGTGGGAGAGATTGACATCCTGCCATGTGGCAGTAATGGAAAGAACCCGTCTGCTGCGGATGCTAGATCTCTGCACTCACAAGCCGAGTGGCCTAAGACCACTTGCTCGCCTCTTTGGAGCTGTTTCTCTGAGTATACCCTACATCCAGGTAGTCATGTGGTCGTGATGGTCCATGAGCCTTGTGCAGGCTCCCATGGAAACCACAGAACATTGTACAAGGTCAGTGATCCTGTTATTGTCCCCCTTCTCTCTCCTAGAGGCTCATTCTTTTCCTACCCCCTCTCCCAATGGTGCACCTGCTCAGGGTCACTCTCATTTTAGCAGCGCCCACCCCCATCACCACCCCCACCGCATCCACTATGGAACACCAAGTGAAAACTGCCTCCTGGCACCAGAAGGAAGTCCTCATGTAATAGATACTTTGTGGTGTCAGAGAGCAGGGATTCTGTACACTTTGTCAAGCAGTCCCTTAACTAACCCTTCTGTAAAAGAGGGCCATATTTATTTACATACAAACTTTGTTCCCCTTCCCCCAAGCCCCTCTGACCTCTAGTTCTCATAGATGACCAGAGACTAAGGCAGGTGTTTTGGGAAATGTACCCACTTTTCCTTGGTTTCCCCACCCCCCTTTGGTTTATTTGTGCTGCTCTGCCCAATTAGCAGGGATAGCTTGCAAGGAAAAAAACAAAACAAAACAAAACAAAAAAATCAAGAACAAAACAAACTACCCTGCTGCATTCCTCTAGGTTTTTGTCTCAAAGGAGAACTTCTTGATGATGTTGCAAACAGAACTAGACAAGGTATCCTCATCCCTTGTTTCATCACTATTCTTCTATGCCTTCTTGGATTGCCATATTCAGGCAACTTCCTTTAGGGAAGAGAAGAGCAGAATTAAAATAAATAAGGAGAAATGAAAACATGAGACTGTGAGCTCAATGAAGGCAGAGCCTGCCTTGTTCATCTAGGCAGCCCATGTCCAGCAGCAGCTTATGAAAGCCACTACTTGAATATTTGAGGATTGAAAACATTCACAGATAGATGAACACAATCCAGTCTGTATCCATAACTAATGGGAGACACTCAATCTATCATTTGCACATTCTAATCAGTGCAGTTCAATCCTATATGCTTTATCCTACTGTTAACACTCCCAGGGACCCAATTGCATTTATCATTTGCTGAATGGACTTCTAAATAATAATTCCTGTTTTCAAATGTAGCTTATATATCTATCTACTTATCATATACAGTACTATCCTTCCACAACCCCAGAGCTAATTCTAAATAACTGAAGAATTACATTTATTATAAACATCCCAGCAGTAAGATTTTCTAAATAAAAATTAAATGCAGCTTTCAAAACCATTTTTAACTATTTTTACTGATTGAAATATATTCAGAATTTTCATAAAGTTTCAGGGGATCACAGACCTACAAAGCCTCAGATTAAACCTTCAGTAGAGTAAGAAGATAATGGAGCTTTTCAAGGTCCACACATTCAATGGGTAGGCAGAGAAGGGGGATTCAGAGAAAGAAAGGCAGTTATCAGAAAGGTGAGAGGGAAACCAAGAGAGAATAGTGTTGTTGAAAGCAAGGGAGGAGTTTCAGGAAATAATGGGTGGGGACTTCCAGTTGAGATGGTCACCATACCTCACCGTAAGTCACACTCTGAAGCTTCCAAACACAGAACAGTGAGTTAAGATGTAAAAATGGAAAACTAAAAATACACAGCATGTTTAAAAGCAAGAAAACTACCTCTGTGGACCAGCAGTGGAAAGAAACTGAATGTTGAGTGATGCTGAAGTTCCTGGCAGGTCCTCGGGGTTTCCTTCGGGCAGAAGCACCCAGCAATTGAGTTTCTGCAGAGAAGGCAGGAGACCATAACTGTCCCATGTGAGGAGGGAGGCTGGCCTGGTCACTGCTCAAATTAGGGTGTTGGAGCAGGGACACCTCAGTGGATGCAGCCACTAAGGAAGCAAAGGAAAGCAGGTCCAGGCAGCATCTGGGCTCTGTGACTGGGTCAATTTCAGTTGTTTTTTCTCCTAATCATGGGTCACATTTTCCTGCTGCTTTGCATGCCTGATAACTTTTCTTTGGATGCCAGATGTTGGGAATTTTGCCTGTTGGGTGCTGAATATATTTGCATTCTTATAAATATTACTGTGCTTTGTTCTGGGATGCAGGTAAGTTACTTAGAAACGGTGTAATCCTTTTCAGTCTAGCTTTTTAAGATTGGTAGAAGGAATCAGAACAGTGCTCATTCTAGGGCTAATTTTTCCCCCTACTGAGGCAAGACTCTTCTGAGCACTGAACCCCCTACCCTGTGAATCAGAGATTTTTTCAGTCAGACTGAAGCAGGTATTATTCCTGGCCGCGTGTGAGTACCTGGCACTGTTTTCTTTCATCTGCCTTGGTGGGTCTTCTTCAGCCTCTGATAGCTTCCTCATATGCTTGTGTTGATCAGCTGAATGCTCCATGGGGACCCCCTGCAGCTCCCCAGAGTCCTCTCTCTCTGCAGCCCTCTTCTCCCTGGTCCCCTGTTCTGTGAACTCTAGCTACCCCATTCTCTCAAGTCTCTCAGCTCAGTCCTCCAACTCAGGAAGTCAGCCTGGGTCTCCCCTTTCTGCTCCTCAGCCTGGAATCCTCTGTCATGGCAATAACTGGGAGCATTCATAGGGCTTGCCTTGTTTGTTTCTCATCTCTCAGGGTCCCTGTCCCTCACTGTCTCATGCCCAATGTTTGGAGAACCAGTTTCATATATTTTGTGTGTTTTGTGGTTGTTTCAGGTGGAGGGGTAAGTCTAATCTCTGGTCCAAGTGGAAGTCTTTGGAATTATACCTTAGCAGGAAACTGTTTTCTTCTTGTCTTGTTTTTAAGAGTGAGTTGCTTAAGCATGCCTGTGTTTTGAGGAAGAGATTAAAGATATTTATAATATGAGAAACAGAGGGAATAGTGATGGGCCAAGGTCCAAGAGGTGGTGTTTCTCAGTATTTGCCACAGGCACTCACTGGCATGTGATGTATAGTTTAATGGGGGAGAAGATAGTAGGTCCTATTGGCCCCCACTCCCCTGATTTTCTCACTGTGCACATGAAATTTCAATATCTTCCCAAATGTTATGATAAAAGTATTGAGGTTAAGAGAGGTAAAGTTCTCCTGAGAGTCACACAGATAGTTCACTGAAGGAGAATTCAGATGACTGAAATAAGAGTCTTGTTACCATGTCATCCCTATGATGGTTAATTTTATGTGTCAACTTGGCTAGACCACAGGACCCAGATATTTGGTCATACTGTACATTATTCTAGATGTTTTGTGAAGGTATTTTTTAAAGATGAGCTAAAACATTTAAATCAGTAGACTTTGAATAAAACAGATTATTCTCCATAATGTGAGTGAGCCTTATCCAATCCAGTTGATGGTCTTAATAGAAAAAGACTGACTTTCCCAGAAGAAGAGGAAATTCTACCAGGAGACTGCCTCCAAACTTAAACTCTAACTCCCTCTGTTTTCAGCCTATTGGCCTATCCTGCAGAAAATACTCTTGGACAAAGAATGTTAAATCCCAGAGAACGTAATAAGCAGGATAATGCATAATGCTAGGTATTTTCTGCCTAAATTGGGAGTATTTATTAGGGGATAGTGAATTTCATAGTTCTTGAATTTTTGTTCTCATTTTAGAACTTATGGAAAAATTAGTCTAGCCAGAGAGGAAAATGCCCCAAGTAATTATAAAATATCAACACATTGACTTCTCACATGTTCTTTTAAGATCATTATGCTACCTGTTTGAAAAATATAAACTTTACAAATTTTTCTTCACATTGCTTGGATGGATATAACCACTGAATCTTCTCTTTAATAAAATATAATTCTCATACCATAAAGTTCACCCTTTACAAATGTGCAGTTCAGTGGTTTTAATATATTCACAAGGTTGTGCAACCATACTATTAGGTAGTTCCCAAACAATTTTATCATCCCCAAATGAAACCCAATAACAATTAGTAGTTGCTCACCTCTCCTGGGGACCACTTCTCCACAGCTCCTGGAAACCATGAATCTTTCTGTCTCTGTTTTGTCTATCCTGGACATGATTACGTAAATGGAATCATTTAATTCTATTTATAATCCATCCTATATAATAAACCACAGACCTTTTGTGCCTGGTTTATAAGGTTTTTCAGGGTTTATATATGTTCTAGCATATATTGGTACTTCATTTTTATATGACTGAATAATATTCCATTGTATGTATATATCAAATTTTGTTTATCCTTTCATCAATTGATGGACATTTGGGTTGTTTCCACTTGTTGGCTATTATAAATAATGATACTATGAGTATATGTGTAGAAGATTTTCTATGAACATTGATTTTCAAGTCTCTTGGGTATATATCTAAGAGTAGAAATGCTGAGTCATATGGTAATTCTATACTTAATATTTTGAGAATCTTATCAGATTGTTTACCAAAGAGGCTGTACCATTTCTATTTCCAGAAGTGATGTAGAAAGGTCCCAATTTCACTAAATCCTCACCAACACTTTATATTGTCCTTTGTTTTTAGTATAGTCATCCTAATGGGTGTGAAGTGATGTCTCATTGTGGTTTTGCATTTCCCTAATAACTAGTGTTCAGCGTTTTTTCATGTGCTTGTTGGCCATGTGTATATCTTCTTTGGAGAAAGGTCTGTTCAAGTCCTTTGTCCACTTTTTTTAGGTGTACTGTTTGTCTTTATGTTGTTGAATTGTATGTGGTCTTTTTTGGGGGTACTAGAACCTAATCAAATGTATGATTGGCTAATATTTTCTCCTACTCTGTGAGTTGTCTTTTTACTTGATAGTGTCCTTAAAAGCACAAAAGTTTTTAATTCTGACAGAGTCTAATTATTGTTTTCTTTGATTGCATAAGGTTTGGGTGTCATGTCTAAGAAATCATTGTGTAATTCATGGTTACAAAAATGTACCCCTATGTTTTCTTCTAAGAGTTTTACAGTTTTAACTTTTCTATGTAGCTTTAGGGTTGATTTTTAGTTAATTTTTATATATTGTGTGAGATAGGGACCCAATCCAATTTTTTTTTTTGGCATGTGGGGTATCCACTGCTCCAGTACTGTTGTTGAAAGGACTGTTCTTACCCCCACTGAATTGTCTTGGTACCCTTGACAAAAACAAATTGACCATAAATGTAAGGGTATATTTATGTACTCTCAATTCTATTCTATTGACCTCTATGTCTTTTCTTATACTAATACCATGAATTCCTGCTTACTATAGCTTTCTAGTATGTTTTGAAATTGAGAATCTTTTTCAAGATTATTTTGTCTATTCTGTGTACCTTGAATTTCCATATGAGTTTTATTATCAGTTTGTCAGTTTCTCAAAAAAAAAATGCCAGCTGGAATTTTGATAGGAATTGCATTAAACCTGTAGATTAATTTGGAAGATTGTTGTCTTTCCTTTAAATTTTTGCTTAGCCTAGTATATTCCACAACTGTAATTTGTCACCTTGGGCACTTCAAAATTAAACAATTGCCTATAATTGTTTTTGACAAATGTCCCTGAGGAAATTTTTTTTTCACCGAGTTCTGAGTCAGGTTACATACATAAGGACATCTTTATAAGTGGAGTCTTCCAGGGGACTAACAGACAGGTAAACTAATGACAGTTTTTTTGGAATGAAGCTTTAAAGGAGCATCACCCCATTCTACTCCTTCCAGTGCTTCTAGGCTGCTGATCTTCACTGTAATTGTGAGCTGTCAATTTTCAAGGCTGCTGTGGAGCTGGAGAGAGGGAATAGGAACAGGCAAGTTAAAAGTGACATAAAACACACTAGTCTTACCAAGATGTAACTTTTTAAAAAATATAAATTTTTTTAGAAAAACCACTATCTAGATTGCTGGGAGCCTTTGGTTAATTTCTAACATTCTGAAAATATTAGTTTTGACTATATCTGTGAACTTTCTTTTTGCTTTTATGGAGGGAAAAAATTGTAGCAGTCCTTACTCTTCCATTTTTGCTAACATCCCCTTTCCCACTGAATCTTGATGTATATTAGATATATTTTGAGATCCAATTAGAAGGGTGATAAATTAAGTGCCAATTCTCCTGATCATATGTAAGAAGGGGAATATTAAGATGTCCCACATATGTTGAAGAATTCGTATTCAATCTTTTCTAAAGTTTTCAACTTCTCTTGGTACAAGAATCAGGGCAGAGCAGGGGAACCAAGGAGCAGTTCATTACTGGGATTCAGCAAGATTATCTTCACATTTCTGTCTATCACAGCCTCCTATGTAAACCACACTCTTGTGCATTTGTATTTTTGCCTCTCAATCTTCCTCTATAGCTTCTCTGCGGTTAGACTTTCCATGGCAGGGCCTGAATCATTCCCTTGAGAAAGTCTGGCCTGGGAACAGCTGTGTCTGAAAGGCTCTGCTTCCACATCCATAAGGGAAAGCTACTTAGAGGCAGGCACGGGTGAGCTTAACTATTGCACATATGATGACGACAAGTTGATATTCTCTAAAACTTTTAAAACTTGTAAAAGCAGTTCCTAGATGAATAAAAATAAACAGAACATATGTAATTTCTTTCTTTAATTCTTGTCTCCTTAATACTTTCACATACAAGCACACTGTCCCACTACTACCATGTAGCAATAGTCATTTTAGCATATATTCAGTCAATAAATTCTGTAATGAATCCAGTTCATTTAAGTTCATTCTTTCAGAAAGTACATAGTGAGCACCTTCTATGGACTAGATTGTGATTAAATTTTTGCCATCATTCTTCCAGAATTTTCCTGTTCCTTCCATATCATGGAAGTGAACCATGGACTATAGAATTGACTTTATTTTTATTGCCCTGTGATTTTTCCATAAACACAGAACAGAGTGATTCAGATGTCACACAAAATATTAAATATTCTCTGTCTCTCTCTCTCTCTCTCTCTCCCCGCCTCCCTCCCTCTCTCTCTCTCTCATACACACACACACACACACACACACACACACACACACACACACACAGGAAATACAAAAGGTCCCTATAAAACCAAGGAATGTTAACTGAAAATAATTTTTTAAGCTTATACCCCTTCCTAGTATGAGATAGGGTGTACTAGAGAATGATCATCAGCTAGTTTTCTCTTCACTGGCCTTGCTCAACATCCAGAGACATGTTCAGATACTAATTTGAGATACCGAGATTAAGGGGAAATTCTCCTCTTAAAAGATTTCACCTACATCAAATATTTGTAGTGTAGCATTTAAAGACTATTTTATTCAGTTCACTTTGTAGAATTCAGAATCTCCTGGTTTAAGTATTGGAGGTAGAGAGATTGCCAAAGTTTCCCTATTTGTTATCTATCACCTTATTTCCTCTTCGCACATAAGCAGACATATTGTGCATGTGGCTTGATCCTCCCAGTTATGTGGGGGAGGGTGGGAACTCTAACAGCTGCCAGGACGGCTGCGCTGGTGGACGGCTGGATGCAGGTGCACAGACTGCCTCAATTTGACAGGCTTTAAGGCTTGCATTATCTCTAGTGATATCCAATAGCCTATCCAATAATGTCCTTAAAAACAAAAGAAGCATCACAGTTATACATATTCACCAGGGCATATAGCTCCATAATGTTCACTCAGATCTACACGGATGCAACATCTGCAATGTGTTAGTTTTGTGATCTGCCTGGTCACAGTGTCACAGCAGCTTATGAACTAAATCATGCACCTGACATTGTGAGACTTTGTGATCTGCATGATTGTATTTTTGCCTATACTCCGTATGTGGCATAAAGATTGGAACTCTTAAATTTACATAATAGTTTCTTGCCAAGGAGTGCAAGGGGCGGGGAGTAACTGCTGCATGAGTTATGTTGGTCATATCTGGAAACTGCAGAATGTCAGTGTGCCTCTCACTTTGAGATTCTCTCTTCAGTGTCTGATGACCTAGAATTAGTCCTACTCCACCACTAGATCATGGACTAATCACTTAACTTTTGAAAATCTCCATTTTCTTTGCTGTACATGGAGATTAATTTTTGCCTGGTTTTGAGAATGAAATGATAAGAATTCATGTGAAAGTTGTTTGGAAATGGCTGTTAGAGGCAGACAAGAGCTACAATTTACCCCCCAGCCCTGCCAGGTTCTCACCTATAGAGAAGAATCATTAGACAAAAGAGAGTTCAAAATATCATCTTTTTAGGAAGACAAGTGGCGAATGAAATTCAGGGCTCTGAGAAGTCTGGATTAGAGAATGTGGATTCTCTAATTGGGTCCCCTCCCTCCCAGCCCAAGTAAAAGTCCCTGTGTTTGTGAGGGAGCAGGCCCTCCAAGAACAGGTTAGTACTCAGGGACGGTAGTGCCGTGGCTCACATCAGAGTAGGGCATGGGTCTCACTGGAAGGGCACAGGACCCACTGGCAGATGTCATGTCACAGTGACTTGTGATCCCTTCCAGCAGGGAAGGCAAGCTCCTGCCAAGCAGGTAAGCGCACCTCTCCTGCCTTTGAGGAGGAGCAAGTAGTGGGAGGAAGAGACCAAGAGACCAGAGTGTTGACTTCATCACTGTTCAGAGTGAGGAAGAGACTGGGCATTTCCTCCTCTGTGGATTTATGGGGGAGAGCAAGAGTCCCCTCTCCTCACTAGCCATGGCAGTAAGATATTCAAATGGACAGTTTACCTTTAGAGGGCTTGCCTCAGTGAAAAGTCTGAGGAAATAAGGTACAGCAGAGGTCACTTAAACAGTCCCCTCATTTTATAGGAGGAAAGGCCGAGGGCAGGTCGGGGACTAGCTCAACTAGCTGGTGTCAGTTGTCTAGCTCTCAGACAGAAAACAGGACAGTCACCAGGGGGTAGGATTTTGGTGGGGGGTCCTGGGCTGCCAGAGAGCAGCATTAAGACCACTGGGCACTCTGGGGTGTGGGGAAAGCAAAATGAATGTGGAGGAGATGAAGATCATAATTTGTATAAAGCCATTTTTTTCACATATTTAATTGTAGCTATGATTCATTTATCTATCTATCTATCTATCTATCTATCTATCTATCTATCATCTTCTATCTATTTACTTAAATCCCATATGTGCCCAACCAGGGATCCAACATGCAACACAGGTATGTGCCCTGAACGGGAATTGAACAGGCAACCTTTTGGTGCACAGGACAGAGCTTAAACCATTGAGCCACTTTGGCTGGGCAAATTATAGCTATGATTTAGATAATCAAGATAAAATCAAGTCATTAGCATGAGTTTAATTGTGCAAAGAGGAGCAGGTGTTTCCTTCTCACTGCCCTTCAGAGGCTCATTTTCTTCTCTGTAGTATTTATCCTCCAGTCCTAATGATGGAAATGATACTCAGGGTTCCAGGTGGGAAGCACCACTTTCAGTCCACATGGTGAACTTGGAGCTAGTGGGTGGTCTGCTGACTCAGACATGGCCGTCCAGAATATTTCTTTTCCCAACTCCAAAAACTGATCCAGGGAAGGAAGGGTCTGTGACCCCTCCAGGCAAATGATACCTTTCCTGGACCTCTTGGAAATGAAAGTTCCCTCTGCTGGAGAGTTTGCAGCTGAGATGGTGTGGTCTAAACCTAGGGCTGCTATTGGCCATCTTGTCATCAGGAAGAGTTGGCTTGAGAATAAAGCCAGCCCAGAGGAAAACAAAGTTGAAATGTGAACAGAAACATATTCTTGAGCATCTTAATCAGCTGTGTCCACAGTCATCATCTCACTACAATTTTCAAATACATTTCATACTTTGTTTTTGTTTAAAGCAGTTTAAGTAAGGTTTCCATAATCTGACGTCAAAAGAATCCTGACTAATCTACTTTCTCTTTCTCTTTGGTACCTCTCAAACATGTTACATGAGAGTAATATTTTTCTTTTTTCCTTTATCTTCTTTATTCACCAATGTATATCATAACCTGAATAATAAAATAAAAGATTATATTCTGTTTATTAAGGTCAGGAGAATGTTCTGTTTTTCTACATTTTTAAGCTATTTTTTTTGACAATGACTGTCTTTGGGTTCATAGTGTGGTAATATCACAGAACAATTTTTTTATAGTTATATATTATGTATAATCAACTACCCCAAAACTTTATGCTTACAGCAATGATCATTTTATCATATCTTCTGATTTTGTCTGTCAGGAATTTAGCTAGGGATCAGCTGGATGATTTTTCTTCCCCACATGGCATCAACTCGGTCCCTTGGAGATGTTGAACTGATGGTTGACCTGGTCTGAACAGTCCAAGATGGTCTATCCCTGGCATCTTGGTGGGATGGCTGGAATGGAGTTTCTTTCCATTTGGTCTTGGAACTTCTTTACATATTCTCTCGTGATGGCTCAGGATTTCATATGTGATTACTCCAAGAGGTCTTAAGTTCAGGATGTCATTTCTACCTCATTCTGTTGGTCAGGCGAGTTATTAAGGCCCACCCAAATTCAAAGGGAAAAGGAATTAAACAATTAGACTCCATCTTTTAATGAGAAGAGTAGCATGGTGTCTGTGGCCGTCTTTAATTTCACACAGGATGAGACAACCGTGGGAAGAACTTGAGCTTTGGAGTTGAAAAAACTGTCTAAGAGGGGCTTCATTACCCTCTGGCTGTGTCTTTTTAGCCTTTATTTGTAAAATAGTGAATAATAAAATCTCTCTTTTAAACTTTAGAGAATCAAGTGAAATAATGTGTATGAAATGCCTTAGGACAATGCATGGTACATAGTAGTTGTACTTGGATTTCTTTAGATTTATCTGTTGATGATAGCAGTTCTTTCTGCCAAGAATGGAGTCTCTCTAGATTGTGACAGATTATTAAGTGTGTCGAGATTTTGCCTCCATCTGTTCACTCTCACTGTGTGGAGTTATTCGGGGTGGTCAAAAGCGAATTCACGAACCATATCTGCCTCTTCTTGGTTCTAGAGCTAACATTCTTGCAGATTGTTGCAGATGATATCAATCTGCTTGGGCCAGAATCATTAACTTTATAGAAGAATAGTGTCTTCCAAAGGTAATGTATCCCGTATCCTCGGCAGGACTTGGTTCTCTTTCAGCCTGGGATTTCTCAGCTCTCCATTGCCCTTGCCACAGACTAGACTCAGATCAGGGCTGAGTACAATTTATTGAAGGGCGTTAGAAAACCCAGTTGAGAGCTCCATCGTTCATCTGTATAAAAATGTCATTGATGAGATCTGGGATCCCCAGCCAATGCAAAGAGGTTGTTCTATATTTGTTAAGTCCTTTAGTCTTGAGCCACAACCTTCCTCCTCCCTTTGTATCATTATAATCATAATAAATTAACTGTACGTGCTGGCTGCTTGAGATGGAAACACATTACATGGTTCTAGCATAATGGGAATAATGAAGAGACATGCATAATATTCATACTTGGAATTACTAAACTCTGGGGTCCATTATTATTATACCCCCAGTTGAGTCGGTGGGTTTGCATTTGTATATAAATTTCTAAGTGCTATTGCTGAAAGTTATGTACAGGGCTGTTAATGAGTTATGAGTCTTCTGTGCCAGAAGACTTAATGTTTTGTTCAGTGTTTTGCATAAAACTCCTGAAGTGTCACGAGTAATATATGGGTTTTGTCATAATTTTTCAGTTGTTTGAGAAAAACAGTGCCTTTGAAAGGCTTCCCATCTTAAGTTTTTGTAAAGTAGTCATCATTTATTTACGCCAATTGTCTCTGAATATATGTGTGTTTTTAATTCTTTAAGTCATTTCAAGTTGCAATGATGAGGCAATCTGGAATGTGGGTGTGCAAATTCTGTTCCAAGCAGCAGGCCAGCCGGGAGCCCTGCGCAGCTATCATGCCTCTCTGCTGTGGGAAAATAGAAACCTCACTCACCACCAATGACCTCTACAGATTCAATAAATTCAAAGAAAAGAAAGTATTTTAGTAGCAACTATTAAAAATCTGTGTTTTTTATTGAACATATTTTGAATAAAATATTTGGAAGTAATGAAAGAAAGATGATAAATTATAATCTAAAAATTCATAGTAAGGTCAATTGGGTCAACAATAGATTACTTTAAGTAAGGTATTATATATCTCATATGTCTTATTTCAAATTTTAAGATCAACTTAGGTAAGGATATAGCTTAAAGAAGGTATAAGGTTAAAAATTACAGTCACCCATAAATGACATTATTTTTCTGATAATTCAGACATTAAGCTCAATTTCTAGGAGGGAAAAAAATTCCAGGTTTTATTCTACCTCATTCAGTGTTTCATTGTTACTCTCAAGCCATTTGAACTGTTTTTACTCCATTAAACTATGAACACAGTAAGACCGCCTGTATTCTCTAACATGGAAATGTTCATTGGATAATATTTGTATGGTGCTTTGAATTCCTCCAAAATATACACATTGTTCCCCAAATTCAAATATATGTGTTAAATAAGTCTAAAGAAATACACAAAATAATTTTCCTTCATAATTACTTTAAAATAATTTTTAATAAGAGTCACATTAACTAAAATACCTACTCCTTTCCACTTTGTCAACATCCCACTGCCTACCTGTTTTCTCTGTTCAGGTATATTTTATCATACAGAATAAGTATTTCTACATTAACAGAAAAACAGTCATACTGAGCCAATTAAACCAAGCAAAGGAAAAATTAGCTGAGAAAACCTGTGGTGCTTTATGGATGAGATGGTATATACAATATTGTTCCTCACGTTATCATAACTCACAGACTTCTTACTTTCCTAATGAGTGACAATAGCAAATCTGGAAAACATCTGCCCTGAAAAGGAACACTAACTGCTCTCTACTTAAAAAATGTTGCTCGCCTATTACTGTATAGCAGCCATGCGTATCATATGGTGGTATGAGATGTCTTGCTTGCAAGAAATTAATATGCTCATGTTTGATTTGATGTTGTCTAGAGCAGAATTCCGGCATAATTCAAATCATTGTAAAGTCCCAGTTGGAATAAAGAACATGATTTACTATTAGCAAATCTTCAACACTGCTCTCAATTCCCAGCAATCATGCTGACTTGGGCCAAGGAAATTAGTTAACTATTGCATGGTTTTGTGCCATCTGAAAAGAAAATATGCAATCTACAAAGAAAATCTAAAAATAACCTCTCATTTATATGGCTAACTATTTTACCTGATAAGCATGTTTTGGCTGCACAAGTAAAATATATTCTTGAAACCTTATGATCACCACAAGAGTAGCTGCCGTCAGAATATGTTTATTAACATTCCCACCTGTGCTTCTATCACGGACAAGAGTATTCTTCTTTTCCTCTTATTACCAATTGACACATGTTTGGAAATTGAAAGAATGACTCGTAGATGAAGGAACAAGAAACAATTCCAGTATCAATTTGTGCATTGTGTGAGCTCCCTAATTTTTACAAGTTATTGTCAAATAGGTCTGAAAGTTAAAAGTAGTTGTTAATTCATTTTTATTTCTCCTTAAAGTGGGAGTTAATATCACAGTAGCTAAACTGCTTTTGCACTTTGAATCGATGTTTTCTTTGTACTAATATTGTGTCGTTAATTTCTAAACTGTTGCAAAAAAAACATGGAGTTTGGCAAAATGCTAATTACTTCTTTCTTGGCTTAGAAGATAAATTCGGTCATGGAAAAAAATTGTTTCTGGACTCTCTCAGATATTTGTCATTATCTTTCTTTTTTTTCCTTTCAGTAGTGATGCAGTACTATTACAGAGTGTGAAAATTTTCATTCAAGAGTGACTTTATCCAAGACATTATCTAATAGAACAGCTGGCACCTTTGTTCAGATTGACCCTAAGTCATAGAAAAGTTCCCAGTTCTCACAGACCTTTAATTTGCCCTTATAATAAAAAGAACAGGGTCTGCATTACTTATGTTACCTATTTAGTGCATCATCTGTTGTTATGTTTGATGAAATAATTCACATGAACTGAACGTGGAGTTTTTTCATATACCAGTTGGGTTTTAAATTACATGATTGATTTAATTTCAAACATTTTTAACTATCTAAAATGCTCTCAGATTTTTTCAATTTTTTTATCTATATAGATATATATCTGTTTTTGATAATTCTACTGTTTAACCCAAAATATAAGTAGATTTGAATTTTTAATCTTATTAGTTCCAGAAGACAAACTTAGCAATGTATGAAGATGGCTGAGCCATGTTTGATGGTAGCTTGTGAATATTTCTGACCCTGAACAGAATCATACACTGTTTACAGTTGTCTTTTGCATGCAGGTGCATTGTGGGAAAGTAACCCACCAATGAAGTCACACAAATCCTTTGCTTCAAGTCTTTATTCACATAATAAGAAATTAACAATGCTGTATTTGTTTTCTTTTTAATATTTCTCATATTTCTTATTCTCATCCTGTAGGAATGCATTCTAATCCAAGGACACATTCTCATACAATCATTAATCCTTGTGCTCCAAAACCATTCACATGAAAACTCAAAATCAGATGGTTTCATGTGTTCCAACTTAGCTTTTGCTAAAGCAGGGTCATCCTTGAACTTGTCATCTGCTGAGGTATTGAATTCCCTATTTCAATCAATTATATGATCTTAAGAATGTAGCCATTTGCCATTTCTGTCTCAACTTTGAGCACATGTTTTTGCATCTAACTGTTCGGCTTTAGAAACGCTTCAATTGTAAATGACCTATTGAAAAAAAGGAGTAAATTACTTAAAGAGCTAGCTAAGAAATACATAAAAATGTTGTGTCTGTTTAAACATAAAGTATTATTAATGTAGTTTTCCTGGTGATGACAAGTTTTTAGCTCTTTAAAGCATGCTACTGCAACAGCTGAGGTACAATTAACCGTTTAAAGAATAAAATATCTCTTTAGTTGAAAAAAAATTATCTATTTAATGAAGTTGCAATCAGGGTGATATGTTGAGAGGGAATCAGTTGTCATTTTCTTCTCAAAACAATATCCTAATATGAAATAACTTAATTATAAAATTTATTTTCATATGTGTACATAGTTACTCAGTTTTCTTCTAAAAATTAAGTGGACAGATGTTAGTTTCAAATATTTATAATTAAATGATTGAGTCAAATTAAACTCAAATTTGCCTTCTCTGCTGGACTAAAAACTCCCTGAGGGCACAGATTGTGTCCAATTCATTCCTCACATGGAGAAATGACTAGAGCAGAGTTTGGCATATAGTAGGTGCTCATGAAATGTTGCTGAACTGATCTGAATGTTTATGTGGTCAGATGTAAGACACTTATTTTATTTTAAACCTTACAACCTTCAACTAAAAAATAGAATATAAGCTCATTCTTTGCATTTATCCAATATCTTCTTTTTACCTTTCAGGTAACTTTCTTGTAGTTGTATTCTCTGGTGCTTTTGGGGTGGTAGGTCTAATAAGTCTTATCTGTCCATTGTTATTGTTTGAAATCGAACCCCTAGTTAATTAATTATGTGGAAACTCATTTTTTCTTTTAAACACTTGTAGGCCTTTTTCTATATATTTATTTACTGTTTTTGTAAGAAATATGTGGAATGGCCCTAGCTGGTTTGGCTCAGTGGATAGAGTGTTGGCCTGCAAACTGAAGGGTCCCAGGTTCAATTCCGGTGAAGGGCACAGGCCCGGGCTGCGGGCTTGATCCCAAGTAGGGGGTGTGCAGGAGGCAGCCAATCAATGATTCTCTCTCTTTTTTTAAAAAAAAATATATTTTATTAATTTTTACAGAGAGAAAGGGAGAGAGATAGAGAGTTAGAGATAGAGAGAGAAACATCGATCAGCTGCCTCCTGCACATCTCCTACTGGGGATGTGCCCGCAACCCAGGTACATGCCCTTGACCGGGATCGAACCTGGGACCTTTCAGTCTGCAGGCCGATGCTCTATCCACTGAGCCAAACCGGTTTCGGCGAATGATTCTCTTGTTGATGTTTCTATCTCTCTCTCCCTCTCCCTTCCTCTCTAAAATCAATAAAAATATATTTTTTAAAAAAGAAACATATGGGATGGGTCAAATTGCCTCTTTGTAGGAAAAAACTTCTCATTTCAGCTTGGAGATGAAGAGAGCTGAAAAGACTATAATTTTCTACCCGAACAATAAGGGAGAAAGCTGACAAGCTGGAAGTTAATGACTTTTCTTGAACCCAGACGAGAACTGAGATGGCAGGGCAAACAACTACCCTGAACTATGGGGAGAGACACGTGCTTTCAAAGAAAGGTGGTACTGTTTAAGCTCCATATATGCCAAAAAGAAGATTCAGCTAGAAATTTTGAATGAATTCCCAAAGAGTGAGTGGGAGTGTGAAGCCCTTGAGGCTTCAGACATGTGTATCCAGGGGTTACACCCTCTTGAAGGATTTTACTCTAGGGATTCACAGGGAAGGTTGGGGACAGGCCTAAGAACACTTGTGATATAAACTAGGGCAGGGGAGGAGACAGGAGTCACTGCAGAAATACTGCCAGACTTGACTGTATCATTTCAGAGGAACAAAAGCCCTAACATGCAGGGGAAAGGGAACAAAAGTGTAGATTGAGGCCCCTGGGAGAGGGACTCTGTGTAGTGTTACCCCTGGAGAAGGAGCAAGAATACTTGAGACTGTCACAGGCCTAAGACCCAGGTTGACAAGGCCTGCCTGAATCTGAGGTTTAATAAGAACATCAGACAACACCTCCTTCCCCCACTCCTCCAGCTTCATCACCCTATCAAGTGTCAAATAAAGTTAAAGTGGAGTACAGCTAGGAGAGCTGGAGAGACAGACAGGTTCTCTGTCTCCTGCACAGAAAGAACAATCCTAAGCCAAGTGGGGAGACCCAAAGCCAAACAGGAAGCAAGCTTCAGAGCCAGCCCGTCTTGCCTAGACTGACACGAACCCCTCCCTGCATGAACGGCCCAGCTAAAGGAAAGCTGTGCTCATCTCCAAGTATAACAACATTTATCTCATTATCTGTTGTCTTGTACAATATGTCCAATTTGCAATGAAAAACAAAAGGAATATAGAGTGGGAAGAAAAAACAGTTTAAAATGACAAAGAAGTCAACAGAGTCACTTTTTTGAGTTTCTAGTCCCGTACACTGATTTTCAACCGGCATGTACATTAGAGTCACATAGAGGGGACTTTAAATACAGTTTAATTTTGTCATCTTCACCCCTGACAATTAAATCAGAATCATTTGAGGGTGGGGGTGGAAGGAGGTAAGGGATATCCAGATATAAGTATTTATTGTAAAAGATGACAGATGATTCTAATACAACTGGGGTTGAGCAACACATTTCAGTAAAGAAAGGATATATAACACAATTACCTAACATGAATTTGCTTCCCTACCTTTCTATAACAGCTTTCCCACATTATTCAATAGATTTTAAAATATAATAAAATGTGTTATGTATATAATTAGAACCGAAACCAAGGTTCAACTGCCTGCCGCCATGAAAGCCAAATTTATGAGACAGGTGCTGGTGAAGAAGGAAAGAGGTTTATTCCAGTGTTGGCCACCTAAGAAGATGGGGGACTCTTGGCACAAAGCCCATCTCAACATCTCAGTGCACCAGGTCCGGGTGCCAGAGCGAAGCTGGTGCCAGCAGCTGGGGGAAGGAAGGCCTCCTCTTGCAAGAATTTTGTGCATCGGGCCTCTAGTTCTTATATAAACATGCTGTTTATTTACAAGCTACATGTCAGTCAGGTCAGCATTTACAGAAACAATGTCAAAAGAAAGGTGAGGTGGATTATAATTCCCCACTGCTACATAATTTTAAGCAAATAAGTGCTAAATAGTATGTTTAGGCAAAGAGACAGTATATCATCCCTTAGGCTCTTATATATTTTTTAAAAATTGTCTTACTGATTTAAGACAGTATATACATATATGTGTACATAGCATCTATATAATTAAATATAAAGTCAAGGAGAATATTATACCTTGAACATGTATCTGCAGTTCAGAAGAGGCAAAAAAGATAAATCACAAATCACAGATTTTACTGTTTGTTTTAGTGGAAAGTTGTTAAAGAGAATCATTGCTGGAATTTTTTTCTGGACTATATAGTACTTAGAGATTAAGTAGATTTACTACCTGGGCTCTAAATGGTGAATTAACATATGAAATGAAAGGTTTGAACTCAGCTAGGGTAAAAGCCAGGGAAGTGACCATCATTATTCTCTCACTCGCTATGGATTTCCTCCTTGGAATTCCTGGTTCTTTGTGTTTTAATTTGGTGTGTAGGTTGGGAGATTATATTTAAACCATGAGGGGATTTTAACTGGAGAAAGGTGAGAGCTGAGAGGTAATTGTTACTAGATGACATGACAATACAAGGTACTATCAAACATCCAGCTTTAACTTGGAGAATCATTTATCTTCTCTGCATGAAGAATGCCAGCCATAGTCATAATCAATTACGTGTTCTTTTTCCTTTTTTCTTAATAAGTTGGTGTTTGGGGGTGGAGGGAGTAGCTAGAGGCATAAAACCCCCATTAGTCACAGAGAATTATTTGTTGTATAGAATTACTTATTACGATGGTGAACTGCTTTTATGGGCCATTTACTGAGACTTGGAAATGATTTACCTGGTGTAGTAGGGAGAGCGTGGACATTGTACAGACAGGTCTCATTTTGAATCTCACTTACCACTTATATATTCTTTGGTTAGTTTACCTCTTTAAGTCTCAGGTTCCTTTTCTATGTATGGGGATAATAATACCCATCTTAGTAGACACAGCAGTTCATTCTCGGTTGGTCCAGGCTGCCCACAGGACCCAATAACAACTCTTTAGGGCAGAATACACTGCTGTTCCCAGTTGGCTCCAAGCCTATCCCGGGTCACTCTACTGGAAGCTTCAGCCACACACAAAGCCATTCCCTAAACATTGCATATTCTTCCCTGCTTCCTGCCTTTCTGAATGCTATTCCTTCAGCCCAAGGTGCCCTTTTTTCTCTCCATACATCTGGTAAGCTTCCGCTTCTGTTTTGTGGTCTAGCTAAGATGTCAGACCCTCTGAGAATCCTTCCCTGCTTGTTGCAGGCCCTCAACTCCATGATCTGCTGTAAAAACCTGTAACTCTGGAAATTAGTGATCCATTTGTCTCACTGTATAGAATTATTATCCTAGAACTGCTAGGGGGGGAGAAGAATTTTTGCCACCTGGTTGGTGTTTAATAATGGAGTGTGTGTGTGTGTGTGTGTGTGTGTGTGTGTGTGTGTGTGTGTGTGTGTGTGTGTAGTGGAAATTTCCATTAAGATAATTTTAGATTCACATGCAGATATAAGAAATAATAGGGAGATCTCTTTTTACATTGCCCATTTTCCTCCAGTGGTAACATTTGGTAAAACTATAGTATAATATTAAAACCAGGATATTGACATTGATAGAATCCACCAATTTTATTCATTTTTTCCAGCTTTGTTTGGACTCATTTGTGTGTGTGTATTAAGATTACATAAAAATGTATCACCTGTGTAGGCTTGTGTATGCACCATGACAATAACAATTCTGAGCTGTTCCTACACCACAGGGACCCCTCCTGGGCTCTTTTATAACCACATCTGTCCTTCTACCTCCCCATCTCCCACTATATCCCTAACCTTAGGCAACCTTTTATCTGTTCTCCATTTCTAAAATCTCATCATTTCAAAAGTGTTGCATAAGTGGGATCATACATTATGTAATCTTTTGGCACTGGCAATTTTAACTCAGTGTAACTCCCTGAGGATTCATCCAAGTTATTCCATATTTTAATATTTCATTCCTTTTTATTGCTGAGTAGTATTCCATGGCATGTGTATACCACAGTTTGTATAACCATTCACCTGATTAAGGACATTGGGTTGATTCCAGTTTGGATAAAGCTGTTATGAACATTTGGGTTCAGATTTTTTGGTGACCAAACATTTCAGTTTCTCTGGGATAAATACCCAGAGTGCCAATGCCGGGCCATATGGTAATTGTGTATTTAGGTTTATAAGAAACTGCCAAACTGTTTTCCAGAGTGGCTGTGTCATCTGACGTTCCCACCAGCAATGTATGGGTGTGCTATTTCTCTGAATCCCAGTCAGCATTTGCTATTGTCATTATTTCTGTTTTGGCCATTCTGATATCTCTCTTTGTTTTCCTCCTCCCCTCTTTCCCTCGCTTTTTCCCTTCTTCCCTCCCTCCTTCCATTCTTTCCTTGGTTCTGTGAATTATGCCTCCCTCAGTGTGTGCACATTTCTACTGTGAGGGTATTTGAAGTAGGGGCCCCCTCCTCCCACAGACATTTATTTTCCCGCCTCCTGTGCATAGCCAAGTAGCATGCGTGGCAGGGAAGGCAGGGCTCTTCTGTTGTGGGGTCGGTGCTAACCACTGGTCCTGCCATGGCTCCACCTGTTCTGCACCCGTGGTTCTTTCCTATTCCAAAACTTGGTTTTCCAAACACCCTTCTAGGGGGCCTTCCTTGCTGTTTTTCTCCAGATGTCTGTTGCTTAAAACCTAGAACCCTAGTTGATAACATTGACTTTTACAATTTTAAATGATTTTAGTTACTAATTATTCATTGTAGAGTATTTAGCATATATTTCGGTGTGTATTCTTAGTGCTCTAGCACATGGAGCTACTAGCAATGTGGAATAATGCTGAGTATAACAAAAGTTATGTAGGCTCAGAGGGAAAACAATCATGTTTACCTGGGTGGGCATGAGGAAAAGCTTTGTGGAGGATACAGAATTTGGTCTTAAAATCAAATGACATTTAGACTCATTATAACCCAAATTGAACATTTGCTGAATGTTGATTTTATGCTTATCCAAATAAAAACCACAGTGATAACCATTGAATGTCTTTCCTGCATTTTCACTACCTATATGTTTACCTGTTCTAAATAGATAGAAAGTAGATCCTGTACTCTAACACAATTGGATTACTTTTGATTTGTGTAAGTGTAACCCTGTCTGCCCTGAGAGTGATGGCAACTGTGGTGAACTAAATGGCCAGGGGCTGGGGGAGAGGATGCAATCTGACATATTAATACTAGGTGGTGCTTATCGTGTTATTGACAATTGCTGCTTTTTTTTCTTTCTAAAAAATGCTGTGTTTTATTCAGTTGTAAAACATGGTGGAGATAGGAAACTTTAAAGTAGACATTTGATTATTCTAGCAGGAATCACAGCGGTAGGGAGACCCACCCACTGCTGCTGGCTTATGGGTGGTAAGGAGCGATACCAAAGAAAGGAGCGTAAAATAAACTTGTAAAGAACTTCTTCATGTGTTATAGACATAGTTTAGCATGTTTATTATAACTAGAGAAGCCAGAGAATGGATTCTTACATGGAATGTTATGACCTCACTGAATATTATATTTCACTTAGCTCTAGAAGCAATGAAATCTGTATCAAGTCATAAGTTATATAAGAGGGGTTAAAGCAACATCTGAAATATAGTTAATAGATCAAAGAGAATTGTATTTTAACTTGTATTAAGGAATTAATTTGTGACATTGTCGAGATGAGTGACATGAATCACAAAACATGAATGATGAATTCTGGAAATATCACAACCCACCCGTATTTTCTTATTATGACATATGACACTGCTATAGAAGAGTGTAAATAACATATATGCACACTTTAGAGAACAGCAAAATAAATAGCCATTTTCCCAGCACCCGGTTTTAGAAATAGAATGCTCCCAATATCTTTACAATCCCCACTTTCCTTCTTGGGTCCCTTTCTCTGCCTCTCTCGTGGCAGTGGTTGTGAGCCTGAATTTTATGTTTATCTTTCTCCTGCCTTTCATCATGATTTTATTACATATGTACGTATTATATGCAATAAATATTTTAAAATTTTGCATTCTGCTGAAGCACCGATAAATGGAATCTACTGTATGTATTCCTCTGTGATTTCCCCTTCTCACTCAATATTTAAGATTTAATCATGTTGCTACTTGAGCTGAAGTTACTCATTTTTACTGCTATATAGTGTCCATTTGTAATGATGTCTCACTGATACTTTTATTTATTCTAATTGTAATGGACATATATTTCAGGGCCCACTTTTAGTGGATGTAAACATATGGAATGTGAAACAATTTACAAGTACTGTTTTTCTATTACAAATGTAAGGTGAGATACAAGAGTTTCTGTACAATAACATTTTACAAGCTTTTCTGACCATAATATAAATTGGTTTTGCACAATTTTCTCAAAACAATATTTGGATCACAAAGGATGCCTTTTGATATTTTCTGTTCCATTCCACTCCATTTCATTTTATTTTTAAAATTCCTGGTTATGTTCCTCTAAATTGATTTCTTGACCTACTCATGGGTCAATGAGTCAGTCAATGAGCAGTTTTAAGAAGGTTGCACCAGCACCAGGAATGGAGTTGCTGGGCTGGGGAACATGCACACCACCAGCCCATCACACAGCGCCCAGTGGATGTGGTCAGTGGCACTGGGCTCCTCCCCTACAGCCACAGCGCATGTGCTCTCTTCTACTACAGCTTTGTTCACATTTGATACCATCCGATTCTTACATTTTCTCTTTTACTACATTCCAGGTCTTTAATAAAAGTAATTGAATAGGTACCCAATATTAAAGCTCACCACAGATCATCCAGATTAGAATAATCTACTCAGTCTGTCAATAAAAATACAAATTCAGAAGAAATCAGGTTTCATTTGAGGGCATTTTCGCATATGAGCTTTTTCTTAGGAAAAAAAAAAGTGATGTATGCTAAACATATACACTAAAAAGTGAAGTGGCATCTGAAGTACAGTTCCTAAATTGACTCTTCTGGGGACTCTGATTGTCAGATCACTAGTCAACTATGAAAAGCATGCACCAATAATTGTAAAAAAATCTACTTTGGGTTTTAATCTGAGTCAACAGAAATATTAGCAACACCAGTAAGCAAATGAAATGCGTGTTTTGTATTCTGGGAGCCCAAGTCTACCACATATTCAAATAATTCCTGGTGTTGTCATTATGCTATTTCTATTTAAACTTAGACAAAAAGAATTCTTTGATTTTCCCATTGTATTCAATGAAGAATGATAGGAAGAGATTTGGATAATCTGCTTCTTTCACTCTTCTAAATCCTTGAGATAAATTTCTGGTGAACATGCCACTCACTCACTAGTGGAAAATTAGGGGCTTGGGATTGGGACTTGGGGCTCAGGAACTTGCACTCTGACTTGTGCCTCTCTCTGGCATGCGGAAGGTCTGGAGGGGAGGATTGCTACATTTCCGTGCACACAATTCTTCAGAGGTCTGCACCATCCCAGACCCTCAGCCATTGCCAACGCTGTGGCAAATTAGCAAGGCCAAGGAAGGCAGTCAAGTTCTCTTCTTGCAGACAGGCAGCTAAATGGGGCACGGGAACTTGCACTCTGACTTGTGCCTCTCTCTGGCATGCGGAAGGTCTGGAGGGGAGGATTGCTACATTTCCGTGCACACAATTCTTCAGAGGTCTGCACCATCCCAGACCCTCAGCCATTGCCAACGCTGTGGCAAATTAGCAAGGCCAAGGAAGGCAGTCAAGTTCTCTTCTTGCAGACAGGCAGCTAATTTATTTATGGCAAATTCTTTGGCCCCTTGCCAACACCAAGCATGTTCACACAAAACTGGTTGGGGAGGGGAGGCAGAGAAAGGAAGACTGCAAAGCTGCATCCTGGCCCACAGCATCACTAGGGCTTCCAAAGGGTACAGCCTCCATGGAAGAGCTGTTTGGGGAAAGGTTCTGAATCTGGTTTAAAAAGAGAGATGTATTCTACCACCAGCCTATCTCCTGCCTGGAAAGCTGTCTTACAGAATTCCCGTAGCAGTATCCCACTTTGTAGAGCAGAACCTAAGGTCCAGGAACGAGGGAGTAACACTTTTAGGAGCTTAGCAATTTTTGGTCCTGGCTCTGTTAGCAGTTTGCTGATTTTTAAAAACAAGTTTCATTTTGAACTTGTCAAGAGGGTTTTAGATCCATAAAGTTCCATCTATATTCACAGATTTAAATGCAAGCTATAGCACCTTCTGCCATTTAACTCCCAAATTATGTTTCCTTATTTTTTAAACACTGATCACTAATAGTAGGACTCTTTAATGTAGAGTATTTTCCATCAGTTTGATTTTGAGTTCTTAAAATTTATGGTTTTTATAGAATCATTTGTGTATTCACATTTATATTTTAAAGAAATGGCTTTATGTAAATGTGTGTCAAGAGGCTGAAAAAATAAATTTTAGTTTATAGTTTATGTCTAATACAGATTAATATTCAAGTAATAATATTCATTTATCTTCATTCATTCATTCATTCATTCATTTAACACCTTTCTAGGCACATGCCTGACATTTACAAAGGGCTTTATGTCATGCATCATTTCACAGAAGTCCAACAGAACCCTGAGAGCATCTTAGTGGGTTCGAATGATGACGACGTTGGTGGGCTCTGGAGACCCTCTCAACCAGGCTGAAGCCTGAGGGTCTTCTCTGGGGTCTAGCTAGGCAGGCAAAGGGGGCATCTAAAGGCATTGGGACCTTGGTCACAGTTGACCCCTTTCTCCCATCATCCCATCCTTACCCAGTTCCTATGCTCTGGAGGACAAGGTGGAGATAAGAAAATACTGAAGTGCTAGTGATTCACTAGGCCAGTGATGGTGAACCTTTTGAGCTCGGCGTGTCAGCATTTTGAAAACCCTAACTTAACTCTGGTGCTGTGTCACATATAGAAATTTTTTGACATTTGCAACCATAGTAAAACAAAGACTTATATTTTTGATATTTATTTTATATATTTAAATGCCATTTTACAAAGAAAAATCAACCAAAAAAAATGAGTTCGCTTGTCACCTCTGACACGCGTGTCATAGGTTCGCCATCACTGCTAGGCCCTCCCTCCCAGGAATAGCTTTCTGAATGTTCTAGCACAACCAGAGGGAGTAACTCACAGAGATTGCTGCTGGAGGCGCTTCCTGTGTGGTGATATCCAAGTGGAGGAAAAAGTTTTGCTGATCACCTAGTTCCTTGTCCAGGAAAAATCGGGTGATAATTTCTGTATTGACCCAAAAGCTTCATTAGTTTTATTTTTCCCTTTGCAATACTGTTAAGACTTCTGATATTTTTGTGGCTGTTTTAGCTATTACATTAAGTAAAAAAAACACTCCCAAATGGGCGATAACAAGTTGAAAAGTTGCTAACCAATTATTGGAAGGAGTGATTCTTAAATCTACTCTCTAGGCATCTAGAATAGCTGGAGGCTGTGCCTGAGTCCTAAAAAGCTGATAAAAGAACCTCCAGGCAAATGAGTCAGCTAATGATGTGCACTGAGGAATTCTGCTTCATAAACTCTGCAGCCTACTGGGGACAAGCTAGCTTCCTGCCTCTACCTTTCTTCCATATGCATATGTTGATAACATTTCTCAGGTATTAACATAACAGTAGGGAATTGTAACCCACCCCAGCATTCTTTTGACATTGTTTCTGTAAATGCTGACCTGACTGACATGTAGCTTGTAGATAAGTAGCATCTACACTAATAAAAGAGAAACATGGTAATTAGCGTACGACCCCTACCCTTCCCATTGGCTAATCAGCATATCCTTATGCAAATTAACTGTCAGCCAAGATGGTGGCCGGCAGCCATGCACTGAAGCGAGCAGGGAGGCTTGCTCACTCCAGTGACTACGGACTCCAACGTTCCCCGCCTAACTTGCCAGACTCTCAGCTTCAACTCTAAGCAACTATGTACTATGTTGCAAATAAGAAGCTAAACAAAACCCCAGAAACCAGCTGTCAGTCAGCCAGGTTCAGCCAGCCGGCCGCGACATTGTATCGATGTTTTCAGCAGCGAGGCCTCAGAGCTAAAGCTGGCCCAGAATAAAAAAAAAAGAAAGAAAAAAAGGAGCGGTTGGGAGCTTCAGTCACCCGCTTTCGGAAAACAGCCCTCAGCCCCTCACCCAGACTGGCCAGGCACCCCAGTGGGGACCCCCACCCTGATCCAGGACACCCTTCAGGGCAAACCAGCCAGCCCCTACCCATGCACCAGGCCTCTATCCTATATAGTAAAAGGGTAATATGCCTCCCAGCACCGGGATCAGCGGAGCAGCGAGGCTCCCGGCACCGGGATCAGCATGACAGGGGGCAGCGCCCAAACCCCCTGATCGCCCTGCAGCTCTGTGTGTGACAGGGGGCGGGGCCACAACCTCCCTATCCGCCCTGCTCTGTTCGTGACAGGGGAAGGCACCCCAACCCCCTGATCAGCCCTCCTCTGTGCCTGATAGGGGGGAGCTCCCCAATCTCCTGACTGCCCTGCGGCTCTGTGTGTGACAGGGGGCGGGGCCACAACCTCCCTATCCGCCCTGCTCTGTTCGTGACAGGGGAAGGCACCCCAACCCCCTGATCAGCCCTCCTCTGTGCCTGATAGGGGGGAGCTCCCCAATCCCCTGATTGCCCTGCGGCTCTGTGTGTGACAGGGGGCGGGGCCACAACCTCCCTATCCGCCCTACTCTGTTCGTGACAGGGGCAGGCACCCCAACCCCCTGATCAGCCCTCCTCTGTGCCTGATAGGGGGGAGCTCCCCAATCCCCTGATTGCCCTGCGGCTCTGTGTGTGACAGGGGGCGGGGCCACAACCTCCCTATCCGCCCTACTCTGTTCGTGACAGGGGCAGGCACCCCAACCCCCTGATCAGCCCTCCTCTGTGCCTGATAGGGGGGAGCTCCCCAATCCCCTGATTGCCCTGCGGCTCTGTGTGTGACAGGGGGCAGCGCCCAAACCCCCTGATCGCCCTGTGGCTCTGTGTGTGACAGGGGGCAGCGCCCAAACCCCCTGATCGCCCTGTGGCTCTGTGAGTGACAGGGGGCGGGGCCACAACCTCCCTATCCGCCCTACTCTGTTCGTGACAGGGGAAGGCACCCCAACCCCCTGATCAGCCCTCCTCTGTGCCTGATAGGGGGGAGCTCCCCAATCCCCTGATTGCCCTGCGGCTCTGTGTGTGACAGGGGGCGGGGCCACAACCTCCCTATCCGCCCTACTCTGTTCGTGACAGGGGAAGGCACCCCAACCCCCTGATCAGCCCTCCTCTGTGCCTGATAGGGGGGAGCTCCCCAATCCCCTGATTGCCCTGCGGCTCTGTGTGTGGGGGAACCCCCCTCCCGAGTGCACAAATTTTTGTGCACCGGGCCCCTAGTCCTATATAATAAAAGGCTAATATGCAAATGGGCCGAACAGGGGAACAACCACTTACTGTGATGCACACTGATCACCAGGGGCAGATGCTCAATGCAGGAGCTGCCCCCTGGTGGTCAGTGTGCTCCCACAGGGGAAGCACCGCTCAGCTAGAAGCCAGGCTCACAGCTGGCGAGCACCGCGGTGATCGCAGGAACCTCTCCCACCTCTGCAGCAGTGCTAAGGATGTCTGACTGCCAGCTTAGGCCTGTGGGGAGCGGACCTAAGCCGTCAGGCGAACATCCCTCAAGGGCTCCCGGACTGCAAGAGGGTGTAGGCTGGGCTGAGGAACCCTCCCTCTCCCTGAGTGCACGAATTTTGTGCACCGGGCCTCTAGTGTTTGTATAAGAATCCTAGGAACTAACTTCAGAAGATACAGATTCTGAACTTCAGTCATCCAAGTTCCCAGAGATTTGCTGACCTTCAACCATAGAAGGTCAACCATAGGATGAAGAAGACCAGGATGACACACACCAGACCATCACTTGATCAGTTTCGAGGTCCTTATCAGAATAGACTGTGCTGGCCTGAACATAGAGAACTTTTCAACCCCCTCCCTTTGATTTATTTGTTCTGTTTTCCCTCTCCTTCCTTATAATAATCTCTACCTGCACTGAGATGTTGAGATGGGCTTTGTGACAAGAGTCCCCCATCTACTCCAGGGCCCACACTGGAATAAACCTCTTTCCTTTTTCACCAGCACCTGTCTCATGAGTTTGGCTTTCGTAGCCGCAGGCAGCCAAACCTGAGTTTTGGTTACATTAATAAACTACAAGGAAACAGTTGCCAAGTCTTTCACCCGTTATATCCCTCCCTGGTGGTGCTAATGGGCACAGATACTCTGGTGAAGCAAGGAGGTAAAAGAGAAAAATCAACCATGATTAAAATAAGTAATGGAATTAATGTCCCTCTGGAGAAGTCTTAATGGCACATGAGCCTCAGGTTACGAAAATACTAAATGCATTTTATCCGCTTAGGGATCTGCATCTTGCTAGAAGATGGAAAGTGATCAAACCCAAAACCGAGATATGTGCCCCGATAGGGAATTGAATCCACAACCTTTGGTACATGGTACGATACTCCAACCAACTGAGCCACACCAACCAAGGCAATGCATGTGGTTTTTATGTCTCTACAGTATTGACCAGGAACATTACTACTTATGCCTCCTGAGAACTCTGAGTATGAACTCATACCTTTAACCTGGTTTCATACTTAAGAAAACTGGTAAAGGCTCTGTGAGCGCTTGGAATGGTGACATTTGGCAAATGGCTGAGTCATTCTGTTCTTTGTGTATGTTTTTGCAGAGGTTTTTAAACATATCCTAAAATGAAAAAGGAAACAGCTTCCTAGTTATAGTGCCACTACAGTAATATCAGATATAGAGAGAGTTCCTAATTTAGAGTTGCTACTGACCTTTTTCTGAATAGAAATTGGCACTGATTAGGCAATATGCCTAGAAAAAAATCTCTGATATATTCATATACAATACCCTTTCCAGAAACAATGTTCCAATTCCAAGTAGGTCTAGAAAGGGAAGCACTAACCATCGCTTCCTTACCTAACTGGAAGACTTCCCTTAGCAGGGGATTTTGGTCTGTCATTGATACCTCATTTAAGCTATTCACTGAATGTCACTAACTTAGTTCCTGGAAGCTAGCTGGGAGCAAGACAGATGGGGAACTGTATGGGTTGTGAAGAGTAGGGTAGCAGCTTTTATCTCTGTTACCTGAAGATAGACTCTTATCTTGACTTCTCTCAGGATGACTTGGCATTTGGCTCAGCAGGAGATGGTTTTAGAAATCATGTGTGGCAAGGAAGAAGGTAAAGAGCTAGATTCTTAAATGCTCAGGTACTTCTTGACCTGTGAATGCCAAGAGTCATGATCATGTTGAAACTGTGCGTGTTGCCTTTGCAAAGGCTCAAAACTGCCCAAAGAGGACTTCAGCGGAATATACTGAAGTCATGTTTTTGAGAGAAGGAAGATTTGATAGCTGATTTTAAGGTTTCTCCTTATAATAATGAACTATCAGCAGTTTGAAGATATGTTATTTCTAACTAACAAGTTCCTGTCAGCTCATTAATGCTATATTTATAAGAAACAATGATAGACATTGTTCTAATTATGTACACAATCTACAAATTAGAGAATACTGTAGAAATAAAATTATTGATGTAATTATGCAAGTATGAAATTAGGGATTTTTTGTATCAGATATTGTTATGTTGCAAGAACATTTTTTTTAGGGGAACTTGGGCAAGGGGTGGTTTTGATAGAAAAATGTGAGAGCAAATGAACTTTCCATCTCTGGATTTCTCTTTACACTCGGGGTGGATGGTTCATTTTGAGGAACTGGAACTTAACTATCTGTTTTTGTTTTGTTTCCTTTGTTTTTAAAATCACATGCCCTTTATCTCTGAGCATCAGAGCAAGCACTTACCACAATGCACTGTTTCTTAAATCTCAGTTAATCCAGGGCCTGCTGGGAAAGGTATATTTGTATTGTGAGATAACTCTGAAAAATTAGGTTTTCCAATGTTTCTTTTGAAGTTGAAATCTATATTGGAACAGTGGGGAAGTAATCCAAGGAAGGGAGACAGCCAGGAAAGGGTGAGTTATCAAGGCAGCTACCAGTGTGGACAAGTGGAGCCTAATTCCATGGGGGGAACTCTGGGAAATGGTGCGGGCTTCTCGGAATAATTCCCCTGAGGAGGCAAGGAAGTTCGAATCCCTCTGCACCAGCTCCCACTATTATTGGCTGAAGGTTGTTCCCAGGGACTGTTAATTCCCTGGCACTTGTCCTTCTGTGCTTCTGGCAGGAGTTCTTGGCACTGAGAGGCAGGTCCCAGCCATTGGAAGTTGCCTGGAGTAACTGAATAGTGGGGTTCAAGGAATACAAGGGGGCACTACAGTACCTGGTACAATGGACAGTGGAGTTACCACCAGCAGTCCAAGAATCTGCACATTGGCATGCAGTGATCATCACCCACCGGGGTGGGGGTGGGGGCCTTTTTCTGATACACAGTTATTTATATACTAGAGGCCCGGGGCACAAAAATTTGTGCACTCGGGGGAGGGGGGGTCCCTCAGCCCGGCCTATGCCCTCTTGCAGTCTGGGACCCCTTGGAGGATGTCCACCTGCTGGCTTAGGCCCGCTCCCTGGGGGATCGGGCCCAAGCTGGCAGTCAGACATCCCTCTGGCAGCCTGGCAACCCTCGGGGGATGTCCACTTGCCAGCAGGGAGCAGGCCTAAGCTGCAGTCGGACATCCTTAGCGCTGCTGAGGAGGTGGGAGAGGCTCCCCCCACCACTGCTGTACTGGCAGCCGTCAGCCTGGCTTGTGGCTGAGCAGAGCTCCCGCTGTGGGAGCACACTGACCACCAGGGGGCAGCTCCTGCATTGAGCGTCTGCCCCCTGATGGTCAGTGTGTGTCATAGTGACCAGTCATTCCCAGTCATTCTGCTGTTAGGATCAATTTGCATATTACCCTTTTATTATATAGAATAGAGGCCTGGTGCACGGGTGGGGGCCGACTGGTTTGCCCTGAAGGGTGTCCTGGATCAGGGTGGGGGTCCCGCTGGGGTGCCTGGCCAGTCTGGGTGAGGGGCTGATGGCTGTTTGCAGGCTGCCCAAACCCCCTTCAGGGTGGGGGTCCCCACTGGGGTGCCTGACTAGCCTGGGTGAGGGGCTGATGGCTGTTTGCAGGCTGCCCAAACCCCCTTCAGGGTGGGGGTCCCCACTGGGGTGCCTGACTAGCCTGGGTGAGGGGCTGATGGCTGTTTGCAGGCTGCCCAAACCCCCTTCAGGGTGGGGGTCCCCACTGGGGTGCCTGACTAGCCTGGGTGAGGGGCTGATGGCTGTTTGCAGGCTGCCCAAACCCCCTTCAGGGTGGGGGTCCCCACTGGGGTGCCTGACTAGCCTGGGTGAGGGGCTGATGGCTGTTTGCAGGCTGCCCAAACCCCCTTCAGGGTGGGGGTCCCCACTGGGGTGCCTGACTAGCCTGGGTGAGGGGCTGATGGCTGTTTGCAGGCTGCCCAAACCCCCTTCAGGGTGGGGGTCCCCACTGGGGTGCCTGACTAGCCTGGGTGAGGGGCTGATGGCTGTTTTCAGACTGACCAAGCCCCCTGGCGACTGAAGCTCCCAGCCTTTCCTTTTTTTGTTTTTTGTTTTTTATTCGCTCCAGCTCCGTGGCCATGGCGACTGGAAGCAGGTATCTGGGGTTTCTTTACCTTCTATAATTGAAACTTTGTTGCTTTGAGTGTAGCTCTGAGCAGGCTGCGCAGGCTGGCTTCCTCCATCACTGGAGCAAGCAAGCCTCCTGCTTGCTCCAGCTTCGTGGCTGCTGGCCGCCATCTTGGTTGGGTTAATTTGCATATAGTCGCTCTGATTGGCTGATGGGCGTGGTTTAATGCGTAGCGAAAGTACAGTCAATTTGCATGCTTGTCTATTATTAGGTAAGATTAGTTTGAGAACGACTAATATAGGCTATTGATCAATGAATCCTAGATTATCAGAAGGTTGTCTAATGCAATTCTTATTTTGTAGGCAAGGGAACTGATGGCCAGATAGCTTTAATGACTAGTCAATGTTATAGAACCACTTTTGGCACATGGGTCTCATGATTCAGTGAATTGTGACAGACAGATGATCTGGTTATTAACTTGGTTGTCTAGAAATTTCAAAATATTAATATGTAGGCACAATGGCTCCAATGTTCTTGGCCTCCACTTTCAGCACCATTTCTCCCTACCCTACGTGCAACCCGCCCTCATGTGTGACATTCCATTCTGGGTTCTTGAAAACTGTTTTCTTTTGGAAACTTACTTCACTCTATACTCTTCAAAACTTGCTTAGGGAAAGATATCTTAAGTGTGTGGATACTAAGGTATAAATACTAAATTAATTTATATCAAAGAATTTGTTATAAGGGATGAAGCTTTAATATTTTCAAGTGAACAGAAGTTCTCTTTGGGTTCCAAGGGCCTAAGGCTAATTGTAAGTATTAATATAGGCCTGTCATCTACTTTTGGAAAATACTACTGACTTTGTAACCATTAAAGTGCATTATATCACATGAGCTTTATTTACTCTGGGGAGCAGTGTGGTCCTTAGGGAACTGAGTGTTTAACAACTCTGAATCCAGTCAGTTACAATAATATAATTATTATCAGAGTTTTATAATTTAGAAATATCTAGTTGTATTTTTCATCATATTGGGTTAAATACAAATATGAAGTCCATTTTTAAAAATCCTAACCCAAAAATATGTTATTATTTTTTTTATTGATTTTCAGAGAGAGAGAGAGAGAGAGAGAGAGAGAGAGAGGGAGTAAGGGTGGAGGGGGACAGAGAGAAACATCAATGTACAAGAGAAACTGATCCATTGCCTCCCATACTTGCTGGGAATTGAGCCCACAGTCTTCTGTGTGTATGTGTGTATAGGACAATGTTCCAACCAACTGAACTACCTGGCCAGGGCAGTGCATTTTTAAATTATAAACTAACTAGAGGCCCGGTGCATAGATTCATGCACAGGTGGGGTCCCTTAGCTTGGCCTGCGGGGATCAGGCCAAAATCAGCTCTTCAACATCCCCCGAGGGGTCCTGGATTGTGAGAGGGTGGTTCTTGGGTGACGCACCCCAGAATCGGGCTCCCTCCTCTCTGGTTCTGGGTGCGTCACCTGAGAACCGCAGCTGCCAAGTCACTGCTGGTGGTCGGTGTGCATCATAGCTAACGATAAAATAGTCAAACAGTCGGATGGTCGCTTAGGCTTTAATATATATGTGTGTGTGTGTACACACAGACACACACACACACACACACACACACACACACACACACACACTAGAGGCCCAGTGCACGAAATTCATGCGGGGGGGGGAGGGTCCCCTCAGCTCAGCCTGCACCCTCTCCAATCTGGGACCCCTTGGGGGATGTCCAACTGCCAGTTTAGGCCCGATCCCCGGTAGTCAGACATCACTCTCACAATCCTGGACCGTTGACTCCTAACTGCTCACCTGCATGCCTGCCTGCCTGATCGCCCCTAACTGCCTCTGTCTGCCAGCCTGATTGCCCCCAACTGTCCCCCCTGCTGGCCTGGTCACCCCACGCAGCCTGCTGCTCGGTCATTTGGTCATCCCTTGCAGCCTGCTGTTTGGTCGTTTGGCCGCCCCTCACTAACCCCCCTGCTGACCTGGTCACCCCACGCAGCCTGTTCGGTCATTCGGTTGCGATGGTTGCTTGGGCTTTTATATAGATAGATAATAATAGCAACTGTTCAGAGAGAGTCAGAAAATACTCAAACTGCAGATTTAAAAATAATTCCCTATTTGGCTTCTAACTACTATAATATTTCCCAGATAATGTTTTGTTTTTGACTAGGGTTAAATTTCATTTCATTGTATTCAATATTAATAGCTATCATTTTTGAACTCCTACCAGATCAAATGTTAGGGGATTTACATAGTATAACTCATTTAACTTTACAGTAACCTTGCATGATAAATATCCTTATTTTATAGACATAAACTAGTTTCTGTAATTAATTTATGTAAAAAATTCAATGCCTGGCATATATTAGACATTTGGTAAATATTTTTGAATGCAGAATGAGTGACAAAGACTTGCCCAAAGACATTGAGCTTCGGAGTGGATGGTGGAGCTGGCCAGAGGGCCCTGTAGCCTTTGGGCTGGGCAAAGGAGGTGTTCAGTGGTGGCACAGTTCCAAGAGTGTAATTGTAAAGTGGCTCTTACTAGGCTGTCTTGGTGGCTAAGAGTAGGTTGCTATTGTTTTTGAAAGGTCTGTGCGTGCTCTCCAATAGGGTCTCAAATAAAAATAGAGCATAGTCCTGGCCGGGTTGCTCAGTGGTTGGAGCATCGCCCATACCCCAAAAAAGGTTGTGAGTTCTATTCATGGTCAGTGAACATACCTAGGTTGTGGGTTCAATCCCCAGTCAGGCATTCTCTCTCTCTCTCTTCCCATTCCCACTCCCTTCCTCTCTCTCTAAAAATGAGTAAACATATCCTCAGGGGGAGGATTTAAAAAAATAGAGCATCATAAAAGTAACGGTTCTTATCATCTGAATTTCCCCCTAAATCAAAGATCCCTTTGTCACAAAATATTTTCTTTGTATCTGGGTTTGTTCATAGACTTTTGGGGAAGGCATTTTTAGTGCTACTTTTTAGTGCTAAAAGCTAGTCATGGTATCATGAAATAGTTATACTGTCCTTTAGAATTTTTTCCAGAACTTCAGATAAAATGTTTTTGCAAAGCATTTTTTTCCCCTTCAAGGCTCATGTTAAAATAAAGGTCAGGAAACTCAGTCAAGTAAACAAGCTAGCCACAACTTTCATCCAAAGGGACACGCACCACAGGTGTCGCTCAGTGCTGCTGGAGTTGGTTTAAACACATTGGTTATGGTTATATATAGCACTTAAAGTCCAAACATCCACTCCAGCTCCATCATCACTTACTCAGGTTGTCCCAGCAAATTCCTCTCGGACAATTTCTTTGCCAAGTTTAAGAAGTAATGGATTCTAAGCTATAACAGAGAAAAATCAACTTACTCATTTTAGAAAAAGGTAAAATGTTTCCCCTTTCTTCCTTCCTCTACAGAGAAAGCTTTTCATATGCAAAAAAGTTTGTAAATAAGTATATTTTGTTAATGCAACAATGAAATTAATACACTAGTTTATCTTGGTAGAAGACATTTTTACAAATTAAAAAAATTATAAGAAAATAATGATATTATTTTGCTTTAAAAAAAACCATGAAGGATAAAAATAGGAATGGCAGATTATTGTATCTGTTATGCTTTTAAAGTGAACCTTTCGCTGAGGGAAAATACACACATAAAACACCCAGTTCAGGGGTGTAAAGCGAGAAGAGTTTTCACAAACTGAAGACACCCAGGTGACCAGCACTCAGCTCAAAAACTAGACCATCATCGAAGCATGATCCTGAGCCCCTCTCCTGTTCTCTGCAGTCAGTACCACTTCCTACCCTTAAGGTCAAGCAGGACCCTAACATCTAATACCATGCACCTCTTTGGCCTGCTTTTTCACTTTGCATCTTGTATAAATAGAATTATGCAGTACTGTGTGTAATTTTTTGGTGTCTGGATAATGAATAGTGCTGGTGAGAACATGGTTATATATTTCTTTTGGGGAACACACATGCATTTGTTTGGGGTATAAGCCAAACAGTAGAAATGGTGGGTAATAGAGTAAATACATGTTCAGTTAGGATAGATAACGCCAAATTGTTTACATGTTTTCTTTTTATGAATGCCTATGCTAAACTATAATGCTTATAAAAACACATTGGGCTATCTCAAGACTAACATATACAAATTTTTTAGAATTTTAACTTCTGAAGTATTTTTCATATTAGGTAGATTTCAGCATTATGCATCAATCTTATAAAATATAGGTGTATATATTTAATCCCATTTGGTCCCTTAACAATCATTTAGCAGACCATAAAGCTGATCTCCAGAGGCCAAAGGACCAGCTCACAGTTGTGAAGCAGGCTTCCGTGACCTCAGAGCGAGTCAGGGCAAGTCTGGACTCCAGATTGGAGGCCTTTCCACACCCTGTAGCAATGCACACCCACCCCTAATGGACAGAGCCCTAGCTGGAGGCTCCAAGCCCTTTAAATTCCTAGCACACTTCTCAGAAGGTGGGAATGGCTAAAAGGCATTTCACAGTGGGAGTGATTTGCAGCCAGAATCAACCAGGCTTTGGCCTCGTTTTTTGTGTGGTTTGGATGATTCTATCATCAAATCTGCCTCTCTATATAAAATGTTTCCTGTTTGAGTTTTCTTTTTCAAGTGAATGGATTTATTATCCAGGAGGAAGACTTGGCCTAACTATTCTGAGAAGGGCAGGACGAAGGAAAGGTTATAGATCACATGTCTTTCATGTGGCCCTGTCAGCTGAGGATTGGTTTATGTGTGTCATTTATGGAAAGCAGAGGGTCAGTGACACACATACTGAATTTATGGGGTCAGGTGTAACAGCACTGGCAGGTCTAAGAAAACAGATACACACCTCTATGGAGAGGGGGGTGGGCAGGGTGGAGCAAGGAAGGGGGAGTTAGTTCACATGGCCCCTTCTTATCTCACTTGGGAAATCGAGAGATGTGGGCCATAACCTTCCATGCCAGTGAGTGGAGAAGAAGAGGGAGAACAGTGTTGGATGAAGAAGGCTGAGAAGCCTTCATGGAAAAGCTAAAATCTTAGCAAGATTTGGAAACAACATTGCCTAACACCTGTTGAATACCTACTTTATTCAACATGATATCACGTAGTCTTTGCAACGTCCATTGAACGAGGTGCTACTGTACTTTATTTTCTATTTTAAAATTCCAGAAGGTGAATTGCCCAAATCACATAGCTAATAAGAGGGAACTGGATTCCAGCCAGATGCTAAAGCATATGTTCTTAACTACACTTCTCTGTGCTGCTCAGACAGGGCAGAGGAGAGGTGCCCAGGCCAGGGAGCGGACAGGGACAGAACAGTTTAGACCAGCAGTTCTCAACCTGTGGGTCGCTACCCCTTTGGTGGTCGAACGACCCTTTCGCAGGGGTCACCCAAGATCATCGGAAAACACATATATAATTACATATTGTTTTTGTGATTAATCACTATGCTTTAATTATGTTCAATTTGTAACAATGAAAAAACATCCTGCATATCAGATATTTACATTACGATTCATAACAGTAGCAAAATTACAGTTATGAAGTAGCAACGAAAATAACTTTATGGTTGGGTCACAACATGCGGAACTATATTTAAAGGGCCAAAAGGTTGAGAACCACTGGTTTAGACAAAGGTGGGGAGGTGAGTAGGAGAATGGTAGTATGTTCTGGGGTCAGTGCAACTGGCCTGACCCGTGGGTGGCCTGAAGTTATGGTTGATAAAACTGGAGGATTGATAAGATTGGGAAATAATATTATGGAAAATACTATTTTCTTAAGAAGGTGAACTCAGCAGCCAGGTGTAGATGGATAGGAGAGGGACGGACTGGAGGCTAGGAAGTTATTGAGAAGGTGCTGCAAAGTTGAGAGAGATGAAACAATGAAGACATGGACGAGCACAGCAGTTCTCAGACAGTTGACCTTGGGACCATTGATAAACCTACAAATGAGGGAAGACCCAACAGCTTTGATTTCTGTGACTTTTATCTAATTTTTTTTTATCATATCTGAGAAATTTTAAAATATTTTATTAAATTTTTTAAAAATACATAATAGACCCATAATATATTATCATCAAAACATTTTCATGAAAACTTACTATGTTTAAAAAAAACTGAGAAAAATGACATTGTTTTACACTTTTACAAATTTCTTAATAGAATCCAGCTGGATTGTCACACATTCAGTTGTCATCTGTATGATGTGTTACAGCATCACACGACATGTGGCCTCCGAAAACTCCACTGTACACTTGTGAGAGAAAGTGAAATAGGCCCACGACACCCTGAACGACTCTCGGGGATTCCCAAGGGCCCCTGGACCACAGTTGAAGAGCCATTGGGCTGGAGTGTGGCCCAGGAGATGGAGAAAGACAGAAGCACACAGGGACACACAACAGCAGCATCTAGAGGTGGACGGGGGGTAGGGGGAGCTGCAAAGGGAAGTCTCAGATGATTTGAGACATCACACCTGGGTGACGGGACACTTGTGGTGCTTCTTGCAGAGCCGGGGAAACCCGGGAGGCAGCTTGGTGGGCAGTTGGTAATTTCTGGTTTTAGTGATTTGAATGTGACGTGGCAGAGCGATATGACAGTACACATAGAATTAGGTCACAGAAGATCATTTGTTACTAATGAAAGTAACGTTTTCAAAGCAATTTAAAAATGAAATTTAAAGAATTAATTCAAAAATGAAAAATTAATTAAAACATTAAATGGGAAGCAAGCACTATAATTTCTATTTAATTCATCACAGAGTATTTATTTACTTAAGAGTGAGTGGAATATTAGAAGAATTCAACTGTATTTGAAGGATTTTATTTGTTAAGATGGATATATATATATATATATATACATATATATATATGCATTTGTACTATTCTTCACATATGTTATATGTCTGGAATAATTTATAATAAATTCAAAGTTTAACACTCTCTCTCTCTCTCACACACACACACAATATTTATATTCCTTAGATCAGAGGCCATTTTATTTCCAGATACTAGTGATAGGGATGGGCCATGTAGAGAAAGGAAGAGAGAGACAGAGAAAAGGAAAGAGAGAGGATAAGGTGGAGGAAGAGAGGGAGGAAAGAAAAAGAACCTAATCTGAACTCAAAATCTTGCACCTTCTCTTTGGATACTGAAATGCAGACGGTAGAGAAAGGACTTACCTGCAACATTGGCAAATTTCCAGATACTAGTGATAGGGATGGGCCATGTAGAGAAAGGAAGAGAGAGACAGAGAGAGAAAAGGAAAGAGAGAGGATAAGGTGGAGGAAGAGAGGGAGGAAAGAAAAAGAACCTAATCTGAACTCAAAATCTTGCACCTTCTCTTTGGATACTGAAATGCAGACGGTAGAGAAAGGACTTACCTGCAACATTGGCAAAATACAGGGAAAGTGTAAGCCAAATAGGGAGATGCAACTATTCACAAGATACCAAAGACCGTATTGATGACGTGACTTTAGCAAAGATTCAGTCAGACCCCAAGTCCCTGTTGAAGTTTACGGCACTTAGTGGGAGAGGTGAATGGGAAACAGAATTCCTGTACATGAGGCACGTTTCCCATGGAGTCGGGCATCAGAAGAAGGAAGTACACAGGGGCCTCAGAGAGGAAGGGGCTGACCTCTCTGGGAGGCTGGGTAACTGAGATCTGCTCTGGAGTCAGAGGTGACCTGGATGTTGGCACTGACTCAGGCAGGACTAGCTCTGAGACTTTGGGAAAGTCACTCAATTACTTAAGCTTTCGTTTTAGAATATTTTTATTTCTTAAAAATACAGAAATAGTCCGGCTCACAGCAGGATGGGTGCCAGGGAATGTCGACTCCTCTTTCTGTATAGCACCAACCAATAAACCCCCATCTGTCTCAAAAGTGTGGGCCTGCATTTCCAGCAGCCTTCACCCATCCGAGAGCGCCTCTGAACATAGCTTATCTTCCTGTCTGTCTGTTTCACAGGCTTTTCATTCTCTGATTCTTCCTTAACTCTATAATGATTACATATATCCACTGTATCACATACCTTCCTTTGCCTTAGAATTCATTCCAGAGTGTGTCCATTTTAGAAATGAAGTGAAAAGAAAATATAAGTTGTTACATTTTTTTTAGGAAAGTGATATGATAAAAACTTCTAAAATTATTTTAAGAAACATTTGTGTGTTACAAGGGCAGGATGAGAGAGGGTGATCATAATAGTATCTTAGATCACTAACGAGTAAGTTCATGTGCAGTAGCTAGCTGTAATTTACCTTCAGTGTCTCCTGTCGCAGCTATGTGGTGAACTAGCAGTAAATCAGGTGCTCGTGAAGCCAGGTGCCTTCTTTCAATGGATGGATGGATGGATGGATGGATAAATACAGGGTATCCCCCCAAAATGTATACACACTTAACAGCTGACAGCTCAATTGATGTTTCTTTCTTTTCAGATTTACCCCATTAGAATTAATAATTACTCAAAGTGTGTATAAATTTTGGGGACACCCTATCTATGCAAAGACTGCTTAGTCCAAAAAAATGTCCATACACTGAAACATATGAATTGTACTGTGTAGATAATTTATCCAAAAAATGAAGTTAAACTTTCTTAACAAACAGCAATTTAATTTTTGTGTTTTTTCCCCCAGGGATATAATTCATATAAAGTAGGGATAAATGTTAATTTAATACCAAGTAGAGTAACTTTCTACTAACAATTTTCATAAATATGTGTCCTATAAACTGTCATAACCCTCATCTTTATTTGAAGTTGTTTCATGACCCGTTGCAAACGAATGACAGAATCGCATTTGCTAAGTTCCCTTTAGTGCCCAATTACTAGAAATTTAAGGACCTAGCAGGTCTGCAGCTGTTCTGAGTTTCAATTATTTTTCGTCTTGTCTTCCAGGCTAATAACTTGGAGCTCTAGGCTGAATTCATTCCCCTTTTAGCAGTGGGAGCATCAGGAGAGTCGTTTCCCACATAACTGAGTGGAACAGGAGAACGGGGTCACCCACAAGCCTCAGACCCCCTCCTCCCCAAGGGCTCAGCAGATAGATAAGCAGGAGCATCTACACTACTGGGAACAATTGGTTTTAATCAGAAGACTCGGCAATAAAAGCAAAACACTGGGCTGGACCGGAAGGGGTGTAGGAGACTCCCTGAATTGTAAAAAGTGCCTGTGTAAAATAATGATATGCGTTCTTTGGTGAATCTGGGCATTATTGTTGTGGTTTAGCACCAAAGTGTTGAATCACATAGAATCATAGATTTTTCACAGAGCTTAATTGGGTCAAAGGGATCACTTGGATCAATTTCTTTATAGCTGAGGAGCCTGGGATCCACAGAAGTGGAAGGACTTATCCTAAGTCATACAGCTTGTCTGTGGTGGAGCTGGGAACAGAACACATTTCCTCTTCCCAGTCAGTGCACTTCCCTCCGCCACATCTGCTTCATCTCCTCCCTGCAGGCCGTGTTCCCAGCACAGTCTCCAGGAGGATGCTTTAGACACATCTGTGTCTGGGCACCTCTTGTCCCTAACTTAACAAATGATGTTTTTGTCAAATTATTTGGTTTTGTGTTCAATTTGGGCACCGATGTTGAGAAGTTACTGCATTTGCATAATATCTAGATACGTAGCTGTGTGCCATTGAGTTCAAGTGTGTTAAGAGAATCTTGTTGCTGGAAGGAGTTATTTGGATCAAGTAATCTAAGTCTCTGCTTTGCAGATTAGGAAACAAACACCTAGAAAATTTAGTGGCCATCAGTTCAATATTCAGAAGTCCTAATGTCATGGAATATTCTATCAAAGCAAAGTGTATGCCTTTGAACTTTGACTCTATCAAAGACTTAACAGGAAGTGGGTTTTTACTACGTTCTAACTAAGGTTGTTTGGATTGATTAGATGTTGAGGTGCACTATTATATTATTCATTGTTTTATTCAATTCTAATGGGAATAGCATGAAACCATTACCATTAAAAATTATTGGAATGCTGGGGTTGGTATGTAATAAGAAACCAAATAGTTGAATGTAATGTGAGCAGTAATGGGTTTCCATGGTCATCAATGTTAGCATTTGATTAGATTGACAGTGTACTTGTCACACATGTTTCTGCCTGGACCTCGCTGGTTATGCTGTTGCCATCTCACCATCCTACAACTTCACCTGTGAAATCCTCCCCATCCTTCAAAACGCAGGGCAAGTGCCACTTCCCCCATGAAACTTTCAACAGTTCCTTCACACCTCTCCTGTCGCTTAGACCACATAAATGCTGGGTCACCCCTATTCTAGGTTTTACGCTCCATAAGAGAAGAGATTATCAATAGTTTTGGTTTCCCCGTGGTACCTTGTATTTTGGAGATGTACAGTATTTGTTGAATGAGTAAGAAATATGAAAACATTTGGCCAAACACAAAGCATTATATTTTAGAACACTAATGTTAAAAGCACAAATTTGAGGAGTCCTAACTTTTTAAGGTTGTTAGTCAATTGAGAATTTGTTGAGAAACTAAGTGTCCAGAACAAATATCATAAAGAATGTTCTCTCTGGGATGTCTTTATTCACAGAGGAATCTGGGAAATAACAGTCTGTAAAATACTAACTAAATGACGCCACAAATTGTAAGAGTGGAGTTTTCATAATAGTCAGTCCCTTGCAATGCAAAAACCACATGGTGGCCTTCCAATAGCTGTGTTTTAGCCGAATCAGGTGCATGACCAGACTCCGGGAACCATCTGCTCAGCCGCTGCCAATTAAGTTTGCTCCCTGACAGGCGGATGTTCCATTAAAGCAAGTGGCTTTTCCAGGAAAAACGATCTCAGGATTTTCTTGGGTCATTAGATAGCTCTACAGCAGATAGGAACATAACAGTTTTCTTTGTGTGGGGAAAGAGGAGAACTTTCCTGAAGGTTGACTCATGTTACAAAAATGGGGGGAAAGGGATTTAAGTGCTTATTTCAGTTCCTTTTCCAAACTTGGAAAATTAAATAGTAGCTCAGCCTCAGCCCTTCAGAGGACGATCTCACTGCAAATGTAAACTCTACTACTCACTCACAGTGTTTAATATATTGCAAGTACCCCAGACGCAAGATTCGAACTGCCACATGCAAATCCTCGTTTAGAGTCTAGAAGTGTTCGTGAGGTCAAAAGCAAGAGAATTCTCGATATGCGATTGGGTTCTGGTTTCTTTATAACTGTCTACATTACGGAGCCCCATCTTTATCTTTTGAAATGTAAAACAGATGAGAAAACTAGCATCACGTTGTTATTAACTGGCCACAGAGCAAATGGCTGGCAGGAATGGAGCATGGCCTTTGCCTGTGAAACTTGCCCAGGTTCATGAGCCCAGGTGGCCTCATGCTTGGCTTGGCTGCTGCTGCTGAGTGTGAGGAGGGATGGAACATACCTGACTATCTGAAGTGCTTCTTCTCTAAGGTCAAAAGTTCCACAGGACGTATTTCTTGAAACAATACACTGGGTCAGAAAACTCTGTAATTCCATCTCTGCAGTGTACTTGACTCTGTGAGCTTCATTGTTCCCATTTTGCAAAAGGGGAATACTCACTCACCCAGCATATTTTTAAAACTCATTACGAAAATCAAGGTAGCCTTGAAACTTGTAAAGTCCCGCATAAATGTAAGGTATTATTATAACTAGAGAGTGCTACATGTACTCACCTTGTGACCCTTTGATTTTCTTGGCTAGAAACACTGAAACATACTGAAGATCAGATACCTCCCCAGAGTGTTCCTACTGCTCTATCATCACTACCTCGTGGAGGGGAATGGGCTCTATTGGGAGAGGAGGGAAGAGGACAGAAAATCTTGTTGATTAATTAGTATAGAAAACACATATAGGGAGTTTTTGTCACCTGAGGAAGTGTTTCCTTCTTACTCCCCCTTTCTCTCTCTCTCTCTCCACGAACACACACATGTGCATGGATATAGACTCATGATTCTTTTTTGTTTTTCAAGTCAGTAATAATCCATTACATTTATTGTTTATTTTGATGCTCAAATTAACACAGATTTGGCCATGGGGAGCCCCTTTAGTTGCCTCTGGGACCCACTGACATGTCCCACCATTCTTTGAGCACTTCCTTATTTATATTTTGCATACAATGTGTTAGGCTTATCTTGTACTTTCCCTTTCCCAGCCCTAGAATCAGCCATTTTCCCAAGAAGTTCTGGTTCCTTTAGCAGAGAATGGAATTTAGAAACTAAGACCTTCATGTTATATGTACTCATTACTGCTGGAGTGTCATTACTTTAGGTCCGTGGTCGGCAAACTGCGGCTCGAGAGCCACATGTGGCTCTTTGGCCCCTTGAGTGTGGCTCTTCCTAAGCCTTAGGAGTACCCTAATTAAGTTAATAACAATGTACCTACCTATATAGTTTAAGTTTAAAAAATTTGGCTCTCAAAAGAAATTTCAATCTTTGTACTGCTGATATTTGGCTCTGTTGACTAATGAGTTTGCCGACCACTGCTTTAGGTCATTGCAGGGAACAGTGAGAAATAAGGAAGTAGCCAGTCAGAAGTGTGTATCTGTTTTTAGCTGGCATAAGGAGTTTTCCAGGTAGAAAGAACAGCATGTGTAGGTGTGTGTGTGTATGTGCGCACGCAATTTTATTTTCTTGGTTTTCATTTCTCTGATTACCAATAATACTAAGCCCTTTTGCCATGTATATTTGCCATTGATTTTTATTCCTTTACTAGAGGCCCGGTGCATGGATTCGTGCACTGGTGGGGTCCCTCAGCCTGGCCTGCGCCCTCTCGCAATCTGGGACCCCTTGGGGGATGTCAGACTGCTGGTTTTGGCCCCATCCCCACAGGCATTGGTGAAACCAGCAGTCTGACATTCCCTGAGGGATGTAGTAGTGTGCGAAGCTGCAGGCATCAGGGAGGAGCCTGAGCCTGGGCAGGGTACTGTTCCCACTCATCCCGGCCCCACTGCGCCTGCCACTGCCGCTCAGTAGTGCTGCCTCAGAGGTGGGACAGGTGTGAGCCCGGTGTCTGGCACCTGTCGGTCAGCTGAGTGGTGCTCCCACTGTGGGAGTGCACTGACCACCAGGGGGCAGCTCCTGCTCGAGCGTCTGCCCCTAGTGATCAGTGTGCGTCATAGCAACCGGTCAAATGGTTATTCGGTCGTTTGGTCACTTAGGCTTTTTTATATATAGATGAAAAGAAATGTGTATTTTTTCCTTTTGCCTAGTTCTCTATTGGGTAACCTGCCACTCTTCTTACGTATTCATATCAGGTTTATTTTTTTTAATTCAACTTTAAAATTTTTAAATATATACATGTTTTAAATAGGGATTAATATGTGTTTGCATATTACAGATAAGTGTATGAAACATTACTAATGATAGCTAAAACGTGGAAGCAAACCAAGTGTCCACCAACAGATGAATTGATAAACAAATGTAGTATCCTATCTAATAATAGAGAAACATGGTAATTAGCCGTACCTCTGCTACCCTTCCCATTGGCTAATCAGGGCGATATGCAAATTAACTGCCAACCAAGATGGCGGCCAGCAGCCAGGCAGCTTGAAGCCAGACTGGCCCAGTGGGGACCCCCACCCTGAAGGGTGTGTGACCAGCTGCAAACAGCCATCATCCCCTCATCCAGGCTGGCAGGCTGGCCCAGTGGGGACCCCCACCCTGAAGGGTGTGTGACCAGCTGCAAACAGCCATCATCCCCTCATCCAGGCTGGCCAGGCACCCCAGTGGGGACCCCCACCCTGAAGGGTGTGTGACCAGCTGCAAACAGCCATCATCCCCTCATCCAGGCTGGCCAGGCACCCCAGTGGGGACCCCCACCCTGAAGGGGGTGTGACCAGCTGCAAACAGCCATCATCCCCTCATCCAGGCTGGCCAGGCACCCCAGTGGGGACCCCCACCCTGAAGGGGGTGTGACCAGCTGCAAACAGCCATCATCCCCTCATCCAGGCTGGCCAGGCACCCCAGTGGGGACCCCCACCCTGAAGGGGGTGTGACCAGCTGCAAACAGCCATCATCCCCTCATCCAGGCTGGCCAGGCACCCCAGTGGGGACCCCCACCCTGAAGGGGGTGTGACCAGCTGCAAACAGCCATCATCCCCTCATCCAGGCTGGCCAGGCACCCCAGTGGGGACCCCCACCCTGAAGGGGGTGTGACCAGCTGCAAACAGCCATCATCCCCTCATCCAGGCTGGCCAGGCACCCCAGTGGGGACCCCCACCCTGAAGGGGGTGTGACCAGCTGCAAACAGCCATCATCCCCTCATCCAGGCTGGCCAGGCACCCCAGTGGGGACCCCCACCCTGAAGGGGGTGTGACCAGCTGCAAACAGCCATCATCCCCTCATCCAGGCTGGCCAGGCACCCCAGTGGGGACCCCCACCCTGAAGGGGGTGTGACCAGCTGCAAACAGCCATCATCCCCTCATCCAGGCTGGCCAGGCACCCCAGTGGGGACCCCCACCCTGAAGGGGGTGTGACCAGCTGCAAACAGCCATCATCCCCTCATCCAGGCTGGCCAGGCACCCCAGTGGGGACCCCCACCCTGAAGGGGGTGTGACCAGCTGCAAACAGCCATCATCCCCTCATCCAGGCTGGCCAGGCACCCCAGTGGGGACCCCCACCCTGAAGGGGGTGTGACCAGCTGCAAACAGCCATCATCCCCTCATCCAGGCTGGCCAGGCACCCCAGTGGGGACCCCCACCCTGAAGGGGGTGTGACCAGCTGCAAACAGCCATCATCCCCTCATCCAGGCTGGCCAGGCACCCCAGTGGGGACCCCCACCCTGAAGGGGGTGTGACCAGCTGCAAACAGCCATCATCCCCTCATCCAGGCTGGCCAGGCACCCCAGTGGGGACCCCCACCCTGAAGGGGGTGTGACCAGCTGCAAACAGCCATCATCCCCTCATCCAGGCTGGCCAGGCACCCCAGTGGGGACCCCCACCCTGAAGGGGGTGTGACCAGCTGCAAACAGCCATCATCCCCTCATCCAGGCTAGTATACATATAATGGAATATTATTCAGCCATTAAAAGAAATGAAGTTCTAATACATGTTACAGTGTGAATGAACCTTGAAAACAATATGCTAAGTGAAATAAGCAGACACAAAGGGATAAATATTGTATGATTTCACTTGTATAAAAGTGAATACACAAATTCATAGAGTCAAAAAGTAAATTAGAGGTTATCAGCGGCTGTGGGGAGGCAGGAGGGGGACTACTGCTTGGTGGTTACAGAGTTTCTCTTTGGAGTGATGGAGAAGTTTTAGAAATAGTGGTAATGGTTGCACAGCATGGTAAAAGTAATTAATGCCACTGAATTGCACACTTTCATGGTTAAAATACCAAATTTTATGATATATATATATATATTTATCACAATAATAGGTAAGTAAATAAATAGACATGTTTGTGTGTAGGTCCACTTCTGAGCTCTCCATTCGTTTGTGTGTCCACCCCTCCACCAGAACCACACTGTCTTGGTGACTGTAGCCATATAATAAATGTCTTGAATTTGAGTAGACTGGTTCCTCCCACTTTTCTTTTTGAAAATTATTTTAGCTATTTTAGTTTTCTTGTTTTTCTATATATTTTAGAATAATCTCGACTATACCTACAATAAAAATTTCTTGCATTTTAATAGGAATTAGCTAAACCTGTATTGTTATATCTTCTTGATGTAACATTATGTAATATTTTTTGTTTGTTTCATAGTCTAATGTGCCTTATATAAAAACTGCCACTCCATCTCTCTCATGTCCAGCCTTTGCAGGGCATATCATTTCTAACCTTTACTTTAGGCTTATCTGTGTCTTTATATTTAATGTTTATGGATAACATATAGTTAGGTTGTTTTTTTTAATCTAGTTTGATAATCTCTAACTTTTCATTGGTGTGTTTGCACCATTCACATTAAAATAATTATCTATGTTATTGAGTTAAATGTTTGCTTTCTCCCATCGTTTTATCCCCTTCTTTCCTTTATCTTGCCTCTTTTGTATTGATTAAATATTTTTTGTATTTTATTGTCTCCACTATTGCTTGCTATATCTGTTTTATTTAATTTATTGGTTAATGTTGCTATTCCATTATTATTATTATTATTATTATTTTAAATTTATTTTTATTGATTTCATAGAGGAAGGGAGAAGGAAAGAGAGAGATAGAAACATCAATGATAAGAGAGAATTATTGATCGGCTGCCTCCTGCACACCCCCTACTGGGGATGGAGCCCGCAACCCGGGCATGTGCTCTTGACTAGAATCGAACCTGGAACCCTTCAGTTCTCAGGCTGACACTCTATCTACTGAGCCAAACTGGCTAGGGCTATTTTTATTTTTTTATCTTTATTGTTGAAAGTATTACATATATTCCCTTTTTTTCTCCCATTGGCCCCTTATAGCCTGCCCCTGCCACTACTCTATCTTTAAATAACATTATATCCCTTCACTTATAATAGAAAACCTTGCAACAGTTTATTTCAGTTCAACTCTGTCCTTCCTGTTATTGTTCCCATGTGTTGACCTCTACATATAAACCCACAAAACATTGTAATTATTTTTGTTTTAGGTAGTCATTTTCTTACCCTCAGAAGTTAAAAAATGAAGACAAATAAGCTCACCTGTTTATTACAAATATTAGAGACCATTGGATAGTCACACTCCTCTGAGTATTTAACAGTTAGTCTTCCTGTGTCCCTGTGCTTACATTGGAAAACTGTCTATTATTTGTCTTCAGGCTCACTGGGGTTTTCTCCTGCAGAGTCTAATACACTCTTTCTCATCTCCAGTGATTTCGTTTTTATTTCAAACAAATTATCTCAGACATTCCATTAGGTTCTTTTTATGTTTTTAATTATTATTATTAAATCATGTTTTATTTTAAATCCACGAGCATATTTAAAGTAGCTTTATAAAGTCCCTGCTGCAAAAATATATCATTTCTTTCATTCCTGTCTCTTTCGTTGACTGATTTTAATTTTGGTTATGGGTCACATTTTTCTGCCTCTTCTCATGGCTAGACTTCTTTGAGCAGAATATAGACATCATACTTATTAGGTTATTACGTGCTGCATTTTGCTGTCTTTCCCCAAAGAGTGGTGGACTTTCTTTTGTCATGCAGTTAAGTTACATGGATCCATTTGATCCTTTGGGGGGTTGTTTATAATATTTATTAGGGAGAGTTTAGAGTAGCCTTAACTCTGGGGCATGGCCCTGCTGGAGTCTTTATTAACTGTTCTCATGTTCAACAAGGATTCTTACTCTGACCAGTCAGAATTTGAACATCACTCAGCCCCATGTGAGCTTTGAGAATTGTTCAGTTCCATGGAGTTTCAGACTATACACGTGTAGATTGGTATTCAGCCAATGATGCAAGATGAATGATGCAGAGAATTCTGGAACTTTTTCTATGAAGAAAACGTTTCTCTCAAACTCTGATGCTCAAATGATAGTTGGTTCGTCTCTTGAACTCTAATCTCTGTCTCTTCACCTCAGTGTGACTCTCTGTTCTACTTGGGGTCCCCTCCCTGCACAGTGACCAAAATGTGCCTCAGACTGAATGCTCCAGTTACCACAGGGCTTACTTCATTTATTCACTTGCTTTTCCAAGTGATAGTCCTGTGCCATCTGTTACCAATTTTTGAAATGATTTGTTTCAGATATTTTGTCCATTTTAAAATTGTTGCTTACAGTGAGAGGAAAAAGTATGGTCCCATTTATGCCATCATGGCGTCCTCATTCCATTTTTTCAATTAGCTTTCCTTTTAACTGTGCTTTTCATTGTTATGCTCCTAGATAGAAATGCTCCTACACTCTTTATGATAATGCTTCCAATTATCCTCTCAGATTGCTGTGACCATCTTTTAAACAGCAGGGCATATATTACAGTTTTATAGAATTATTGCTCAGGGATTCTCCCCAAGAGAAATGCCAAAGCTTAGGTCTACTGCACATCTGAACAATGAAATCCTAAATATAGTATAGCTGCCGCCTCCTGCACTCTACCAGGGATCTAGCCCGACACCCGGGCATGTGCCCCGACTAGGAGTTGAACCAACAACCCCTCAGTGCATGGAACAACGCCCCACGAACTGACCCCCAGTGGCCAGGGCTTCCCCTGCTCCCATCCAAGTACATGCTGAGAGAGCGAGAGAGAAGGAGAAACATCCATGTGAGAGAGAAGCATCAATCTGTTGCCTTCTGTACATGTCCTACTTGGGGATCAAACCCACAACCCAGGTATGTGCCCTGACCAGGAATCAAACCAGCAACCTTTCAGTGCACAGGATGACACTCAACCAACTGAGCTACTCAAGCCGAGCAAGATAGCGTTTCTCAGCAGAGTGGAATCATTGATGATTAAAATGATGACTTGAATAAGCCAGAAAAGTTTATAACACACTCAGCTCACTTAGTTACAAAGGTAGGGAAATGTAAACCGTCACTGAGATTCATCTTTTCTCTAATCCAGAGTTTACTGCCCCACAGGGACTTGTCTGCTATATGTAAGTTCTTTTTTCCTCTCTCTTCGCGTGGGTTATTTCTGTTATCTTTCGGGTTTTAACTTAATGTTATCTCCTCCAGGAATTCTCCCCTCAGTTTCTGGTCAATATTAGGTCTTTCTATTATATGTGCTCTCATTGTACCTTACACATTTCCTTTATGGCTTATTCAGTCTTAATTATAGAAATTTCTATACTTCTTTTTCAGTATTTATCAATATCAGTAGGCTATGTACTCCTTGAATACATTAACCATATTTATTTTAGTCATTGCTGTGTTGCCTAGTGAACGTGATGCCAGTAACTAATTTTTAAAATAAATAATGGTCAAACTAAAAATGTTGCCAGTTATCTACAAAACTTTGGTCTTAATACACATGCGGAGTGTGACTGAGTTTCTTGTAAATGCTTTTACTTCTTCTTGGATCATAACCCAGTGTGCATGATAAATACGTGCTGGATGAATGATGCTGTACAACCATAAATTACTCTCTGGTTCTTTTCCCTGAGAATCAGTGGTTCTTAGCACCTGAGACTTGACAGTAACTAAATATTTGCACATTTTAACTACAAATTACAATTTTAATTACAAAACAGGTCATTTCTTTTAAAATATTGGAAAATTCTAAATCCTGACAAATGTAATGGTACAAATGCAAGACAATGCAACAGTATATGCTTAAATTAATTAGCCACCTTAAACCCTGAAGTGTGCCCCATTTTACTTTTTTTTTTAATTATAAACCCTCCCCAGACTCAAACTGATGCCCCAACAGGAAGCTGGCCTATTCTGTAGCTCACGACAGGCATGCGTGGTGCCAGAGACAACACCATTTCAGTGGGGAGAAAAAACAAAGGTTGTGTTTAAGGTAATGGAAAAGTAGGAATCTGAAACAATTTGCTCATCAATCAAAACACTGGAAATTTTTAAAAAAGGGGACTTCTCGTTAACAGGCTTTTCACATGGGGCTCATTAGTGGTCGAAAGTGGTTCTTTCTCCAGTTTCTAACTAATGTGTGGCTAGGAGTCAGGCCAGGTGTTCCTTCTACTGATTTCCACTTGGAGCAACTTTATCTGGAAACCCGCCCTCTTCGGGGCACACAAATGCAACCTGCTCCTGGGTCCATTGGACCAGCTCTGTCTCCAATTGGTCCAAGACCAAGAGGAGTGGCTGGCAACACAAGCTGAGAACCCTTTTTTTTTTTCTTTTTTTTTTTTTTTTTTCCTTTTTTTTTTTTTTTTTTTTTTTTTGCCTGTTTGTTTTTTGTTAATGGGACTTCGAGCTATTTGAATTTTAAAAAGTGGGGTTTTTAGGTTGTCTAGCCATTACAAAGGATTAAACAAGAGAACGTTCTCATAGTCATTTTGACAAATTTGTTGAGCAATTACAAAATTAGGATAATATTTTTAAGTGAAAAATTTTAAGTTTACAAACAAAGATACCTCTGTCTTCTACCAGGTTTCAGCAAGAGAACTGTGTGTGGAGGAGGAACTTGCCCAGATCCGCTTGACTTCCCTTCTAGAAGGCTCTTCATGGTTTTCCCAAGCTCCAGCAGACTTCCGATCTCCCTTGTCTGGTGAGAAATGCCTTGACATGTTCCTTCATTTAGTGGAAGGACTTCCTCTTTAAGTCACGGTGCGCTAGGCGCGGGCAGCCAAAGATGTAGAGCTGACCAGACCCCACTTGTCCAAGCGCCTGTGGGGTTTATGACAGGCCAGATACGTGGGAATCCTCTGGGCTAACATGCTTGGTGAGCCATTAAGAAAATAGAAGTTTTAATGGTTTGGGGAAATGGGAAACAAGTCCTGAAACTATCATAAGGGGGAGACAACCTATGAGTCCAGTGTAAAGAGGGAGTCAGAGAAAGGCAGAGTGGAAGAAGTCAAGGCAAGTAATGGCAGAATGAACACAGTGTGGAGGGGGAGGGGCCGTGACTGCCATCTGCCTCTGAATTAGACCAGGAGAGTTTCATTCATGGGACAGAGAATAGTCCTGGATATTTAGAGGAGGACATGGGCTCCCATCTTCTTAGAGAAAGTGTAAAGATGGTTTTCAAGACCAATCACAGTAGCCTTTGAAAGAAGCGACATGATTGGTCATTGACCATGATGTGCATCTGTTACTTATGTAGTGGTATTTGGACCGAAGAGCTAGCAGCAAAGTCTGTACTGTATGTTACTTACTCACCGTTAATAGAACTTGGAAAGTGAAATTTGAGCCTATTGTTGGAGGATTGTTGTTATTTAACTAAATCATGGTAACTGAAATTCATGCACTTTGGAACAATGTAAAATTTAAGTTTACAAGCAATATCCCTCTGAACTTTGTAACATGCATAGTGACCAATCACCATAGCCTTTGAAAGAAGCGACACAACTGGTCATCGACCAAGGTATAATAAAGCCAGTCATTTGACAACTAGATGAGTGTGATGGCCACTTACATCTCTGCTTGGGGAAGCGCTTCCCAGGAGCTGCTCCTAGTCAGCGATGGAGGGTGGCACAGGTAAGGAGACCCACTCCTGACAGATGGGTGACTTTGCCTCAAGGACTCCCATTGGCCTCGCTGACATGTTTTAGAACTGCGCCGTAGTCTGTGGCACTTCCACCCATCCCTCCTTCCTTCCTTTCTCCTTCATAGGGGTCTCACCAGCGTCATAGTCCAAAGGCTCTCCCTACCTCCTGCAGCTCTTTCTCTTGCTGACATTTCCCTCAATAAATCTCTTGCACGTCCAATCTCATTTTGGCATCTGCTTCTCTAAACAAATACAAGTAATCCTGAGAGTGGGCCAAGAAAACAGGGGTGGTACGGAGATTTGGGTTTGTCATCACATGCTGGTGAAGAGAATGCCATCATGAGTGGTATGCAGGGTACAGATTTCTCAGATGGTGACCTAGAAAAACGTCCCGATGAAATAGCGTGTTTACAGATGTGGTGATTTGGGCATTTGGAGGAACATTTGCAAGAGAGCGGAGTCAGCGGGTGATTGCTGAGTTGTCCAGGTGCCCCACAGAGGGAGGATGAGAACTGAAGGGCCATTCCCAAGCAGTTGCAGGCTCACGAGGAGAGACCCCACCCCCCACCCCCATTTCCTGCTGGAAGTCAGAGCAGCTGAGCAGCGACCGCTGACCTCGTAGACTCATGGAGCCCCGGGCCTGCCTTGTCCAAGTCAGAGCCCCGATTCACAAAACCTGGGACCTAAGTGGATGCCTCCGAGGATTTGGGCTCTGCAGAACCCCCAAACCTGCAGGGCTTGTGGCAGTGGCCCCCTCCCCTGGTGCAGGCGGCACCCAATGCTGGAAGACACCTGCTCCTCTGGCTGTCAGTGGACAACCAGTCAACTGTCGACCGCATGGTATTTTCTGTCTAGTAGGAAATACAGAAAATAATGAGAACACGAAAGCTGTGGAAAACAAAGGAGGGAAATCCAATTCAGTCTTGACCAGAGGAGGGGCTGAGAGAATGCAGAGACTGCTCAGAGCAGGTCTGGCCTAGAGTGGGGCGTGGACCTTGGGTGGAAGAGGACGATTGGCCTGTGAAAGAGGAGAGAAGAGGTACCACCCAGAAGGCATAGCTGAGCAGAGACGTGGTGGAGGCCTTGGAAAACGGCGCCTCCAGGAGCTGCGATCAGCTTAGTGTATCGGAAGCGCAGGAGAGACAGAGGAGAGGGGAACCTCGTGTGTTATGAAGAAAGGTCAGCTTTCGTGAGACAGGTTACAAGTGGCCCCAGGAGGGTTGCATCCGGAGAGGAGGGTGAACTGTGTGTGTCTGTGTATCCTGGTGGTTGTGTGGGAGAGGGACCAGGGGGGTGATGGGTTTGAGATGGGATTATAAGGAAGGCTAGGAGCAGGGAGGGGCCTTGGGAGGGGACCATATGAGAAAAAAATGAAACTTTGAGCAAACATATGGGCAGGGAGAAGGAGCTAAGATGTATTTCAGAAAGTCTTAGAAGTAGAGGAATAGGACTGGGTGACTGGACGAGATGAGAAGGGAGAGTAGAATAGGATGGTCCTCAGGCCTCTGTAGTCTGGATTATGTCAGTTTTCACTCATAGTTTTATCCTTGAAGCCTGGCACATCAGAGTTAATGTTTGTTTTATGAATGACTAAGCTGCAGTTGAATCTTGTTTTTCCCTAGAATCTTATTACTGATTTATGGACAATAGCTTTGTATAGATTTGGCTATACAATTAGATTTGGTTATTAGGATAGTCAATTTTTAAAAATAATCATGTTACTTTCCTGTAGCTGCTGTAACAAATTACCACAAATTGATGACTTAAAGTAACAGAAATCTCTCACCTCCTAGAGACCAGAAGTCCCAAATCAAGTGTCTGCAGGGATATGGTTCCTCTGAATGCTCCTGGGGAGACTCATTCCTTGCCTTGTCCAGCTTCTAGTAGCTGCAAGTGTCTCTTGACTCATGAGGGCATCACTTCCATCTCTGTCCCCATCACCTTCTCCTCTGTGAGTCTGACTTAGGGCCACATCCCTCTAGCCTCTGCCTCTGTCTTCACATGGTCTCCTCCTCTCCTGTCCACTTGTTTTCCTCAGCATCTCTCTTATAAGGATAACTAGAGGCCCAGTGTGTGAAATAACACACGGTAGCCTGCCGCTGCTCACAGCCCCGCCCACCCACCACCCACCTTGCTGTGATCAGAGCCTGTGGGCCACGGGGGAGGGACCGAGAGGTGCTCAATGCACCTCATGGTGACCGGTTGTTTGGTCGTCCTGGTTGTCACGAACACTGGCTTTTCATATATAGAGATTGGTACTGGATTTGGGGCCCAGCTGGATAACCCAGGATGACTTCCTCTTAACCTAATTACATCTTCAAAGGTTCTTTTGACAAATAAGGTCACATCCACAGGTCCCCTGGATGTGCCCCAGACATATCTTTCAGGGGAGGGGCACCATTCAACCCATGAAATAATTGTCTGTTCTCAAGGACCGATGTCATTGTAGCATCATATACACCAAGGTAGTTAGCTTTGCTTTATTTTAGTTGGCAGCAGAAATGACATTGTTACTTTTTAATAAAAACACAATGTAAACTTTCTTTCTGTGATTAGATGGAGTTAGAAATATAAATAGACTTGCCATTTGCCTTCCTAAACTGTTTGTGGACATTGTGGAGGTAGTTTAGAGAATTCAGCCAAGTTGAATTCACTGGATTTCTATCTGAATCCTGGTTCTTAGGATGACATTTTTTAGTAGGAAAGCCAACTTTCAGCTTCTGTTTCCAGAAGATCTTTTCTAATCAATATTTATTGTAATAATGGAAAGAGAATGACTATAAGAAAGCGTCTTTCAGAAGCCAAAGTGAAATAAAAAGTGACAAAACATGTTTAAAATTGTCATAAAAACTTACAGTTGTGGACAAAGGTCAGTTTTGTAATACAGGCTCTTTAAAGACCCAGCGAGTTATCACCTGCCCATGGACAATACTACGCTTATTGGAACTTGGCTTTAGGAAAACCAACGCTGACTGAAGGGAACGCCACTGTTTTCTTAGGAATTAGAATCTATACACTTTGAGAGGACTTGTTTTGTTTTGCTTCCCAGTAGAATTGGGAAGTTGGTTCCATAGGAGCTGCATAAAAGACTGAAATTTATTTTCAATAATGTTACAACCATTATTTGATGTTTCAAACTTGGAAGTCCAAAGCACAATAGGAAAGATTTCACATGGGAGACGCGGTTTGGGGTATTTGGGACATATGGAGATGGATCAAATCCCTTCCCGAAGTTCCCCCGGGATTGTCTGAGAGTGAGATTAAATCTTTTTATATCTATATTTTTATTTGTTAATGGGACATGGAAAATGGCAATAACGAGAACTGAAAATGTCATTTAACGATTGGGCAGTATTCGGTTGATAATGGAGAAGAGTTTTGTCTTTATCCCAAATGATTCTCTAGGAATCCCACAGTGAGCCCCATCCAGATGCTTCATAAAAGCCATCAGTATAATGAATTAGATGGAAATATGAGTCCTTCATCTGGTGTATTTTGACCCCAGCTGGTAGCAGGATGGTGACCCAAGGCAAGAATTTCCAGAAGTACTAAATACAATTGGAACAGCAGCAACAGATATGAGTCTCAGCTGTCACGATATCAGATTGTCACTCTCCTCCAGCCTGTGCTACATGAGCAACACACAGTCCTGTGAGATGCTTCTTTAGCTGGGATCCCCAGCATCCAAATTCCTTCTTGCATAACAGAAAAAGAACCTGGAAAATGTGTTGGGAAGTGAGAGTCAGGATGGCAAACCTGCAATCCAGTTCCCCAGGAATTTCTCCAACGTGGGTGGCTAGCAGTGTGGTGCGGACAATGAAGTCAGACCAGCCGTGGGTCACAGAGGGACAGTTAAAAGACGCCCCGCAGCTGTTCCCATTTCTCCTGAGGCCAGAGGAGGAAATGGGCTCACTCTGGAGCAGGGGATTAGACTGGCATATGAAAGGATTTCTGGCTCAAGGTAAAGTTTTCTCACAAACAGCACAATCCCATCTCCTGCTTCTGTTGTTTAAAAACATAGAATCTGGTGTCTCCTGTTGGCCGGTTAGAGACCAGAAGTCCCCAGAGTCCCAGGGACCCACAGATGACTCCTTTTAATATCTCAAAAAGCCTAATTATACAAATTAAACATTCAAACCCAAAGCATTGAATAGACAAGTAAAAATGTCCTTTTGAAAACCTTTTGACTGAAATTTACCGAGTATTATCTCATATTGCTCAGACATACTCATTTGTATTTTTTAAATGTTTTTTTATTGTTGATAGTGTTACAGATATCTCCCAGGCCCTACCCACCCCCAGGTCTTCACTACCCTATTGCCATGTCCATGGGCTGTGCATATTAAGTATATAAGTTACTTGGTTTATCTCTTCTCTTCCCCTCAACCCCACATCAAGGTATATCAGTTTGTTCCGTGCCTCCATGCTTCTGGCCTTAATTGACCAACTCATTTGTATTTTAATAAATATTTTATGACTAAAAATGGGGAACTAGTTGCTATTTAATTTTTATAACTTGTTTCCTGGTCAAAATTATATCAAAACTTGGGTTTAGTGGGAGAGGCAGGAAAAATTAAAAAGAGGCTCTTGGAGGCAAAAAGGCAGGACCCATTTCTTTAGAAGGGAAAGCAGGATGTATTAATAAACAGGATTTGGCGTTCGGATACCTCTGGGTTAGAAGTCTATAACTCTTTACATATTGTCCCCAAGCATTTATTAGCCTTGCTAAGCCTTTCTTTTGCTCACTCTAAAATAATAATACTCAGCTTGTAGACTGTGACTATTACATAAGAAAATACATGCAAAACTAGATTTGAAGATCTCTGGTTCTGAGCAAGATGGAAGCACAGAGATAAATTTTCCAGGAAGGATATCAACAAGTACATGGATTCATGCAATGAAAGGAGGAGAAATGTTGTCAAGTGGGCTTTAAAATGACAGTCATGTCCTGGCTGGCTTGGCTCAGTGGATAAGCATCGGCCTGCAGACTAAATGTTCCCAGGTTCGATTCCAGTCATGGGCAGATGCCTGGGTTGCAGGTTCAGTCCCCAGTGTGGGGCATGCAGGAGGCAGCCGATCGATGATTCTCTCTCTTATCATTGATGTTTCTATCTCTCTCTCCCTCTCCCTTCCACTCTGAAATCAATAAAAATATATTTGAAAAAATAAAATAAAATAACAGTCATATCACTGTTGCCTCTTAAACATGCATGCATGGCTCAGGTTTTCCTCACTACATAAATGGAAGGAACACATTTGCAAAAACACAAGCAATAAAATGAAGAGTTTTCCCGAGTGATGGCAACTTTATTTCTTTCTGGCTGTCTCTGCCTTCTCAGTTATTGGTAATTTTATTATTATTATTTTTAATCGTCACCCAAGGATATGTCTATTGATTATTTTTAGAGAGAGAGAAGAAGGGAGAGAAAGAGAGAGAAACATCGATCAGTTGCCTCCCATACATGCCCCAACAGGGGATGGCACGCACAACCTAGGTATGTGCCTTGACTGGGAATCGAACCCATGACTCTTCAGTGCACCACAGACGATGGCCCAACCAACTGAGCCACCCAGCCAGGGCTGGTGATTTTGTTAATGCAGTTTTAACACAGTTGATTATATATCCCGCTCATTCATTATTTATAGGATCTATGTGTTATTATTCCCTCATTGATTTTTCAAAGCTCAAACATTCTTTAACCCAGTGGAAAATCAATGATATAGTTCTTAGGGGCTGCTGCCCATGTTTCTCATTTTCTTTGGTTATTGTGCTACCTGCTCCCTCATAGAGGAGAAAGCTGGGCACCCATGTCTGAGTTAGACCACGTCCTTTGATTTCCTGCCTCTCTTATTCCCGTACAAGAGATATTTTGCCTTGTCCGCTCTGAAGGTTACCCAGGTGCTTTTCTGGCAAGGATGAATAAGAGTGGAGACCTCAGCTCCAACTAGAAAGGGCACACAGGGGCAGCAATTTAGGAGGCTGAGAGCAACCCAGAGCAGACACCTGTGCTGGTAGTGTCAGCCTAGTTTCCAAGGAGCATCTTACCTGGAACCTCTATTCCTGCTTTCCTACTGGCACCTTAACCATCAGCTATATATTTAACCTCTTTATTGGGTAACTCAAAAGTAGACCCAGATGGTGCCAGTGAGCTGGATACATGGCAATGATGAATATCAGTCCATGACAAGATTAATTTATAAACTTCTTTTTAAAGTAATAAGAAAAAAACCTCTGATGTTTTGAAGTAACACACAAAAAAATCTCTAATATGAAATGGCTGACTGCTTTTTTTTTTTTTTAAGCAAATCAGAAAATAATAGTGTGGTTGCATAATTGTGATGGAGTTTGGGAAGAATTACCTTTTTGAGGTAAATTTATAAGAAAGGTTGGAGCATTTCTTTTGAAAGAAAGCGTTGCATAGAAATAATGAAGTAGGCCATGCCCCTGTATTAGACAAGAATTCCTGAGGGTCTGAAATGTTCATCCTCAGACGTTTACATTTGAAAGATAAACTCAAGCTGTGTGTTTTCCCTGCGGGCCTGGCTCAGCCATTAGAAGGCCAACCGTGGACTCAAAGGCCAGGACTCCCAGCCTGACCAAAGTTCATCTTCCAAGTTCTATGAGGACTTGCCTTGAAATGCCATTAGGCCGTGGGTAGGCATCTTCCGGTGTATGGTTACGGGGAATGTGGGCTTTCCCAGCGTGGGCGATCGCAGCAGGAAGCCCTGTGCTGTTTACTGAACAGGGGAAGGTAGTTGGGCTGGGTCACATCATATTTAACATTTAAATACACTCAGCCACACACCTCCCAACGCCCTGCCCAGCCACCTGGGCGGAGACGCCCCCAGACATGACATGGCCAGTGCTGGGAACGCCTTCCCGGGCGCCTCACTCTTGATCTGAAGAGCCTCTGTCTTTTTTTTCTTTCTCACTTCTGATGTAGATTAAAGTCTGCACTCACAGCTCCCTCCACTAGTTTAAGGATATGTGATCCTTCAGGATTTATCCATTATTGGCTCTGTTTACCCAAGGGAAAATTAAGTGCAGGGCCTCCGAACAGGGAGCGCTTTAATACACGGATGCATAGGCTGATCTCTGACAGATGTTGGTCCTTGGGAACAACAGAAGGGGAGCTACGTCATCCGCTTGGGAAGCTGCTTGTGCAAACCCACTGAGCCTGCAGGTGCCCGGGCAGCGTAGCCGAGCGGCCGCAATGCTGAGAAAAAGGCCTGGTGCAGGGACAGCTCCCACACGCACGGTTTCCTCACACAGGCCCCAGCCAGCTGGCAGCATGCTGAGCAGCACTGCCTCTAGGAAAATGAGTGGACCTACGGGGTTCAGATTTTAGGTATATATTTATTTCTGGGCTTTCGAGTTTAACTTCCTGTTTCCTACAAAATGAACAATCTTATTTGTATTTGTCACTAGGTAGTCAGGTTTTTAAATCTACCCAGGTATGGACCTTTTCTCAGGCTAAACTGAACATTAGGCTGGATAAAATGTAAAGTGACTTTTGTGCATGTAAGATGGGAAGTAGCGAGAGAGAGAGAGAGAGAGTAAAGTGACTTTTGTGCATGTAAGATGGGAAGTAGAGAGAGAGAGAGAGAGAGAGAGAGAGAGGAGAGGAGAGAGTATATGTGTGTGTGGTCTTGTGTATATTTGAGGTAGAAGAAAACCCTGCAGGCAGGTTTTGGTAAAAACTCTTTGTTTCTGATTTAACTTTTTTCTGTTTGCTGTTATAGGAGGTGCTTAGGACTGAGGCGACTGTTGTCTCTGTGACAGTACAGCTTTTCTGTGGAGCTGTGTGAGGGGTGTGTGTGTGCGCGCGCGAAGTGTGTGTGAGATGTGCGTGTGAGGTGTGCGTGTGAGATGTGCATGTAAGATTTGTGTGTGTGAGATGTGTGTGTGAGGTGTGCGTGTGAGATTTGTGTGTGTGAGGTGTGCGTGTGAGGTGTGCGTGTGAGATGTGTGTGTGAGGTGTGCGTGTGAGGTGCAAACTGCCTGAAAGTGCCTTTTGAGGACCTGGCTCTCTTAGTCACCTGGGTGTCCCCTTTACTAGAATGGTGCCTGTTATACTGAGGTGCCCAGGCTCCCAGAAGGCTCACCCCTGCCCCACCCTATGTAATTGTTTCTGTGCATCTTATTCCAAAAGGGAAGAAACCCTCCATGGGAAGCCATGGCCCTGAGACTTTGTGCGAGAACTTCAGGAAAACGTTCTTTATGTTGTGTGTGGACACTCCCTGTGTTCTCATCCACCCATCGCTGAGAGTGTAAATCAGCACCCACATCTTATCTGATGCAGGCACCCTCCCTGATGGCTGCCTTTATAGTCCTGAGCTCTCATCATGAAGAGCAGCAGCCCTGGAACCAGCTGGCCCAGGTTCGAATCCAGGCTCTGCTGTTCCCTGGATAACCTTGTAACTTAGACTCTCTCTCAATCAGTTGTTGGTGTGGGGTTTCAACATCAATGGGCATGAAGAACTTGGAGCAGGGCCTGACGTCTATTATGTACTCACTACATATTAATTTTCACGCTTTAGTACTGCGTTTCCTCCAGTGACTCAGAACATGGCGCTGTCCTGGGTTAGGGCTCTCTGAGGCCTGAGCTCTCCTCCCCGCCTGCCCAGCCTGGATCTGACTGTCCATCTCACTCCCCTCCCAGCTCTGCTGCCCCACCCTAGCCTCTCTCCCCACTCTCACATCTCCACTCAGATTCCTCCTGAAGCCGATCGCCCACTCCACCTCGGTGGTGTAACTTCAGCGGCTGCAAGGCCGTTTCTACAGTTTTAACTGAATCAAGTTCCACCCCACTGAGTATCTGTGCCCTGGAAGGCACTGTTCTTGCTGCCTGGTCACAACAGCGAATGAAACAACCTCTCTGTGCTTGTGTAGTTTGTGTCCTAGTGAGAGGAACAGAGAATTATCAGCACAGACGTTTACTGAGTGTCAGGTTTCTGGCTCACCCAGATTTCCTTAGGGTTGCGAGGTAGGCACCACAATCACCTCCATCTAAGGAATGTTCCGCCCTGTAGGTCCTCTGATGCCCTAGAGCCAGGGCCGCATCCTGTTTAAGCAGGAAGCATCACACAGGCTATGTTCTTGCTTCCAGGAACATGTCCGCAGTGAGTGCAATGTTACAGGGTTGAGCTGGGCTGGCATAAGGTCCATCCGCTCCTCCTAGGACATCGCCTCCCAACAGCCCTGGAAATCCTGGGGCCGGAGAAGAGGCAGTTCAGCACCATGGCCATAGGCTCAGGCTTCGGAGTCCCACAGAACTGCTTACCAGCAGAGCAACCATTGACAAGTTACTTCATCTCTCTTAGCCTCTGTCTCCTCTTCTCCATAATGGGACATACAGGATAGGCAAATACAACCGTAAACCTACTTTTACCCAGCCCTGAATAAGTATTCCGGTCATACAGCTTTGTGAAGGTTAAATTAGATTACGCAGACTAGATTTGACACAGGACAAAACAAACTATAGCTAGAGTTTAAAGGGAATGACCTCAGCTAGCTTTTGCAGGGACATTCCTGACAGCAATACTGGGACTCCTTTGTGGTTCTTCTTACACGTGGTGGTAAAATTTTCAAATATTGTCTCCTAATAGTTGACCAGTGGTATCTCCCACCGCATCTTGATAATTAACGCTCTCCAAGTTTGCCTATGTGAAAGCAATGTCGTGGTGGGTGGATCTCTGTTGTCACGCCAGTGGCATTCACCAGTGTATCCCAAGCAGGTGGAGGTCCTTCGCCAACATGTCCCATCCCCTCAGTCCTCAGCATTTTCCCTTGAACCACATATGACCACTGACTTTCCCGTCCAGCCCAACCACATTGGTGCCTAAGTTCCAATGTAGCAGTTATAGCTCCCTCCCCCCTCCCGCTAGCCCATCCAACCAGCATCTCAGACTGAAAGTGAGCATGGCCTTATTGTAGAAATGAACTTGAAGCTCCTCAGGTTAATTGCAAAGAGCAATTTCTAAATTCCAGAGCCAAAATATTACTAAGAAATCACTTTTAACAGAATTTATAGATTATTGTGATTAATCAATAGTTTTAAATTGCTATTCTGATCAAGTTCACCAGTCAGAGATTTGTGTAAATCAAAACAGTTCACATCTGCAGGAGGCAAGGTTTTCATAAGTAAGACACAGTGAAGTCTATAATCTGTGAAATCTTTTTAGCCCACATGGGTCTTTTGTGGCCTTTGTTCATGGAGATTGTGTGAAACAGGGCACACATGTTTCAGTAGTGACTATAGCCCCACTGAGAAAAGGAGTTTTTGAGTCGTGTCTGTAAAAAACATTCTTATGCCCGGCTGGCATGGCTCAGTGGTTGAGCGTCAACCTATGAACCAGGAGGTCAAGGTTCAACTCCAGTCAGGGAACATGCCCAGGTTTCAGACTCAATCCCCAGTAGGGGGCATGCGGGAAGGAATCAGTCAATGATTTTCTCATCATTGATGTTTCTATCTCTCTCTCCCTCTCCCTTTCTCTCTGAGATAAATAAAAATATTTATTTTTTAAAAGCATATGTGAGGAAAGATGATAGAGGGTAGACCAGAGAGCATCATTTAACAGAAGAGAAGGTAACACTGACTTCCTCTGGAAGAGTGGAGTGCACTCACCCCTCTTTAATTTGGCCCCAAGAGCAGTTGTGTGCAGTCAGCTTCCCCTCCCAGTGTTCTCAAGGAGAAAGAAAGGATGACCACGGAGATGGGTTTATTCCAGGGCACTCATGCCCGATATGCTACTTGTTCTGGGCAGAACACTTTTTAGGGTCTTTACCCAAATTTAAGGACCCAGGGGAAGGCAATGTTGACTAGTAATCTTGGCAGTTAATTATTAGAAGGTGCAAGTTTTATCTTAAGTCCCTAAGGATACTTAGTAGTGAAGAAGCCAATTGAAGATTTTAAGCGGAAAGTCACATTGTTGGGTTTTTGTGATAGAAAGATGACTTTGGGGGAGTGGGAATGCATCTAACTGAAGCTAGACTTGAGAAGACCCCGCAATGCCACTTCCAGGTATACATATCATTGAAAATTCCTCACACGCATGTAAGAGACACGGGCAGAGAGATTCAGTACAGCCTCCTCTGCAATAGCAAAAAATCAGCATCCAAATACTTAGCATCAAAGGATCAAGTCTGTCTAATGCTGCAGGGTCCCATGAATACACGAATTAGCACAATTACGTGGCATAAATGTGATCTTTTTATGGCAGCATAGACTGACTTTAAAATAATGTTGAGAAAAAAACAGGAAAAGTGAACATTTTGGTATGGTATCATTTATGTAAATTTATAAAACACTCACAGACACAAATAACATCTGAATGTGTGTAAGCTGTAAGTAAAATTTTGAATGAGCTGGACACTCACACACCAATGTCCTGATGATGGTTGCCTGAGGAGAAGGGCCAGGAAAGAAGTGGGGTTGAATGAGGATGGTGAATAAAAGAATCTCTAACTTTATCTGAAATGCAATCTTTCTTTTTGGTTTCAAAGGAGATTATAGGATTATGTTACATATGTAATTTTCTTAAGGGCATAATTAAGGAAAAAAGAGTCTGATAGCAAATATCACTCACTGCTAATAGGTATTAATTCTGGGTTGTGGATGTTTGTTAAATTATATTCTATTTTTAATTTTAATTTTAAAAATTTTATTTTTTAATTACAGTTTACATTCAATATTATTTTGTATTAATTTCAGGTATGCAGCATAGTGTTTAGACAGCCATATACTTTAGATGTTCCCCCTGATACTTTAAATTATATTTTATGTTGTTTGTAGTTGAAAAAATAATTACTTCCTTGTCTATATATGTAAAAGGCTAAGATGCAAAGTGTCCCCTCAGGAGTTCAACTGGGAGACCAGGAGTTCGATTGCTCGCTATGATGTGCGCTGACCAACAGAGGGTGACACAGAATGAAGGAAGGCCCCGGGCCGGCAGCTGGAAGGCCCCTATTGGCCCTGATCACCAGCCAGGACTAGGGACCTTACCTGTGCATGAATTTTGTGCACCAGGTCTCTAGTAAGTAAAATAATAAGTGTAGGGTGTGTGTGTGTGTGGTGTGTGTGTGTGTGTGAAAGAGCAGTAGCCAGAGAAGTGTGAGTGCCCTCAGAGTCTGATGACTAAAACCAAGGGACATGAAAGTTCAAGAAGAATTGTCAACAAGGTCAAGATTACAACCAGAAGAATTGAGCCAGTTTGTAAATTGGCAGGTCCTTGGTAGCCGTGGTGGGGTGATTCCAGCCCAGTGATGTGAGCAGAAGTTGTGTGGCAGTTATTGAGTGAGTGAAGGTGAAGTAGAGGTGACACGAGTTCCCTGTTTCCAGAGGTTTGACCACGAAAGGGAAGAAACCATTGAACTGGTACCCAGAGAGGATATAGATTTAATGAAGATGGCTGTTACTTTGAAGAGTCGGGAAACTTGCTGTTCACCTGAAACAGGAAAAATACAGTAAAGAAAACAGGGTAAAGGTGTGGGAGCAGAGAGGGCTCTGGATAGAGATCTAATGCGCCTGGAGAACTGGGATTGGAGGAAATGGAGGAAGCATGGGTCAAGGTCAGACTACAGAAGGCTGGGGATCTGGGCTTCATTCAGGGAATAGGAGAGATACCTATACACTTTATTTTGCAGAATGACACACAAATACTTTCCATTTCAAATGTTTTATTCTTTCCAAACAAAAATGGAAGGTAAATTTTTCTTTGCTCATTTGCCCCTGTATTGGCTAGATCACAAATAGGAAAGTGGCCGCTGATTCAACCACACTCTTGGTTGAGAAAGGAGGGCGTGTAAACCATGGTTGTGTAGGAGCAAGGTGAGTAAGAAAGCTCTGCTCATGGTGATCTGGAGTCTGCAGGTGATGGTGGTGTTCACACCTTACCCACCCTCTCCACATTGACCTGTGAGCTATCCTCACACTTAATAAACATTTTAAAATCAAGAATTCATTCATCTGCCAGCTTATCTGTGCTAAATCTGACTAACTGTTCATTGATTATTGATTATTGCTTTTGACATTTACTCACCAAAGCCTTTTATTCTCAAAGAGAGCATATTTTCTGGTGAGTTTTTCATCATTTTTCCTGTTTATTGGGTCTCTGAGTGAAGAACCATCTTGAATTAACAGATGTCATGATGTTACATGATTGGAATCGGATTAAAAATGTAACAGTTTGAGGATAAACTCAACAGTGATACCACAGAAAATCATAGATTTTTTTTATGTTTTAGCACAAAGGAAAAGAAGTGAAACAGAGATTTTTAGGAGACCCACAGAGCTAGCCCTGTCTCTTTGGATGTCCTGTGGAATTTTGCAAATTTGGGCTGCTATTTCGAGTATCTTTCTACCAAAGAGCTTTGTTATTAATTTATTAGTGAATGATGGAAACTTTTATAGAGCTTCAAGGTGTTTGGAGTATCCTTTTTGTCATAAAATAACCTGATTTGTATATTCTGAGAGCTCCCCGTGAAGAAAGCTACATGGATGCTGATGACAACAGCACTGCTAAGAAATGACTGTGCTCCCATTCTACCTGCTTGCCTAACAGCAATTTCTGTTTACAAAGCCTTGTGTTGCTGCTCCTGCAAAGGAATGAAGGGGGAGGTGGAAGATAGAAGAGCAGCAAAATCCTCATTTAGGGAGGTTAACACTGGCCCAATATTTTTTAAAATAATCAGGCTCCAGAACTGGAGTGCAAAAAGTAAAATTAAATCAGTCACATTTTTAGTAAAGAAGTTATGCTGTGAGTTTGTAACCCACAAACTTATGAAGAACTAAGCTTTTGATACATTAATTAGTTTCAGCCAACACCCTTACTAAACTGTGTACTATTTTCTTTGAGCAGATCTGTTGGTTTAGAGAAGCAGGAGTTGATAACAAATTACCCTTTTCTTTGGAAAGACCTTTCATAACATATTATTATTAGAGGAGGTCCGGTAGCTTGCATATTAGAAAATTTTTCTGATTGTTTTGATATATTTGATACAGAAATATTTTTCATTTTTTCATAAGAAATAGTTAATTATTGCTAAAAGTCTAATTAGTTAAGAAGGTGAAGGTATATTTTAATTTCAAAGAAATCACTTTTTAGGAGGGATGGAGCAAAGGTGGCAAAGCCAGGAGTTATTGTGCACAAAAGCACCATCTAGTGACCAGAGTGAGTAACTGCATGCTATTTTTGAAAAAGGAAAACTCAACCATCCTATATAATCCTATATAATAAAAGCCTAATATGCTAACTGTCCGGTCATCCGTTCAACCAATCAAAGCATAATATGCTAATGATATGCTAAGGCAGCTCAACCGCTCGCAGTGACATACACAGACCACCAGGGGGCAGATAGTCGACCGGTTGACCAATCGCTATGACGTGCACTGACCACCAGGGGGCAGATGCTCCCAACTGGTAGGTTGGCTTGCTGCTGGGGTCTGGTGGATCAGACCTGAGCCAGACCAGCCAGACATGCCCTGGAGCCCTCCTGTGGTCCCTCCCCGGCTGGCCAACCTCCTGCGTCCCTCCCCAGCCCCGATTGTGCAATAGTGGGGTTCCTCAGCCTGGCCTGCGCCCTCTTGCAATCCAGGACCTGTCGGGGGATGTCGGAGAGCCAGTTTTGACTCAGTCCCACAGGCCAGGTCAATGGACCCCACTGGTGCGTGAATTCGTGCACCGGGCCTCTAGTTTAAAGTAATTAACCATTCATGGCATAACATTTCCTCTGATTGAATGGCATAGTCATTAGAAATCCACTTGGAAACATTCAGCCAGGCATTTAATTGCTGGCTATTAGTACTTTTCTACTGCTGAAAAGGGCATCCTATCTAATAAAAAAGTAATATGCAAATTGACCATCACTCCAATACAAAAGATGGCTGCCCCCATGTGGAAACAAGATGGCCTCCACAAGATGGCCAGCAGGGGAAGGCAGTGGGAGGGATCAGGCCTGAAAGGGAGGGCAGTTGTGCCGATCAGGCCTGCAGGGGAGGGCAGTTGGGGCCAGGCCAGCAGGGGAGAGCAGTTAGGAGTGACCGGGCCAGCAGGGGAGGGCAGTTAGGGGTGACCGGGCTGGCAGGGGAGGGCAGTTAGGGGTGACCGGGCTGGCAGGGGAGGGCAGTTAGGGGTGACCGGGCTGGCAGGGGAGGGCAGTTAGGGGTGACCGGGCTGGCAGGGGAGGGCAGTTAGGGGTGACCGGGCTGGCAGGGGAGGGCAGTTAGGGGTGACCGGGCTGGCAGGGGAGGGCAGTTAGGGGTGACCGGGCTGGCAGGGGAGGGCAGTTAGGGGTGACCGGGCTGGCAGGGGAGGGCAGTTAGGGGTGACCGGGCTGGCAGGGGAGGGCAGTTAGGGGTGACCGGGCTGGCAGGGGAGGGCAGTTAGGGGTGACCGGGCTGGCAGGGGAGGGCAGTTAGGGGTGACCGGGCTGGCAGGGGAGGGCAGTTAGGGGTGACCGGGCTGGCAGGGGAGGGCAGTTAGGGGTGACCAGGCCAGCAGGGGAGGGCAGTTGGGGGGAACAAGGCCTGCAGGGGAGGGCAGTTTAGGGCAACCAGACCAGCAGGGGAGAGCAGTTAGGAGTGACCGGGCCAGCAGGGGAGGGCAGTTAGGGTGACCAGGCCGGCAGGGGAGGGCAGATAGGGGCAACCAGGCTGGCAAGGGAGGGCAGTTAGGGGTGACCAGGCTGGCAGGGGAGGGCAGTTAGGGGTGACCAGGCCAGCAGGGGAGGGCAGTTAGGGGCAATCAGGCCGGTAGGGGAGCAGTTAGGCGTTGATCAGGCTGGCAAGGGAGTGGTTAGGGGCAATCAGGCAGGCAGGCAGGTGAGTGTTTGGGAGCCAGCAGTCCTGGATTGTGAGAGGGCAGTCAGACATCCCTCAAAGGTCCCAGATTGGAGAGGGTGCAGGCTGGGCTGAGGGATACCTGAACCCCCCATCCACAAATTTTGTGCACCGGGCCTCTAGTTACATATAAAGCAAAACACTATAAAGTTAGGTTGGCATTATGGATATTATGCCCTAACCCTAAATGTCCAATAACAGTGGAATGATTAAATAATATATAGCATTTCTGTATGCTGGACTGCAGCATGAAGCAAATTGTCCAAGAATATTTAATGGCACAGAAAAAAATGCTTCTAATATAATTTGGTGAAATTTTTTAAACCCTTATTACTATTTTAATTTGATCTCTACGGAAAAAAAATTTTTTTAAAAGAATTTTTATTTTTTCCGTAGAAATAATACCAGAATGATAAAGTCATTATTAATCATGGTTACTGGTGGGTGGGTGGTGGGATTAGGGAATAAGTTTTAATTTTCTGTTTATCCTCACCTGTCTTTTCCAAAATTTTAGCTACTATTTTGCAAAATCGTATTACTGCTTCAGTTTTTCCCAGTCTCTGTATTCTTGCACTTCACCATGTGATTTTGTAGCTCTCTCAATACGAAGGAACATTTTGGCCACCCCTTATATTTGGGTTCACTGTTGTAACTTGCTTTGGTTAATGAAATGTTAGCAAGCATGTCATTGTGAGCAAAGCCCTGGACAGTGGCTTTGTGGTCTGGCTTGTCCCCTTGCGCCATGTTCATGAGAAGACTGGCCCAAGCTAGCCTGCTGGAGGAGGGTGACGCAGGCATGGAGCAGGCGAGCCGAGCCCAGCCCAGCTGACCCCTGCCTTCCTGCAGGTCTTGGTCTGTGGCTGAGATTTTTGTGGTTGATTGTTATGCAGCATTATTGTAGCAGTAGCTACTCACTTCATTGTTATCACAAGGAAAATGCTATCTGTGCGATTTAAGCCTGTCGTGTCCAGTGTAAAAGTGGAGTAGGAAAGAGGGAACAGGGAGGAACAGATGTCCCCTCCCTGCAGATGTGCCCCACAGGGCTAATCTCAGGGCTGCTCCCCACTCTTTTGCATCATCTTCTTAGATAATGAGACCTTAACCACTTTGAAATCCCGAGTCCAGCTGTGGTGATTGCAAGGACTCTGGGTCAGCTCAACTCATTTCCGTGCTTTTCCTGGGAATTTTTCCTTTTAGTCAATAGTGGGGAAATTTATCAGGAATATATTCTTTGTCAAAGAAGTCACTGTGTTATTTTTCAATTTTATATGTCCCAGTTTCTACCCCACCCTTCTTTCACTTTCTTTCCTCTCTTCTCCCATCTCCGTGGTTTTATTACAACAGCAAAACACAACACAATGAGGCAGCAGTTCTAGGGGGTTCTTTTCAAAGACCACTCCTTTGGTCTTTATGGTATAGGGCCATGTAACTACTTTTCCCCCAAAGGTGTTAATCTCATGTGCTGTCCCCTGGTATGGGGACACTAGAGCCTTTACAACCGAAACTTGGCTACGTTTGGCCAACCCACTCCACTCACCTCACCCCAAAGCAAGCGGAGTGCTAGTGGAGGCGAAGGACTCAGAACTAAGGCGGTGTATCCAGAGTGGGCTCTGAGGGATTGCTTCTCTTAGGGAGCCAGGTGTTGGGCTGGTCCTGGGCCTCAGCAATGCCGAGGAACCAGACATGCATCCCATGCCCTTGATCCACAGAGGCAACTGTGAACCATTCAGGACGGCACGGAGAAGCCGACACAGGACAGAAAAAGACAGCAAGCTCATCAGGCACCTTCGGACAGGCTGACACCACTTGGCCTCCTTTTTCCTCTTGCGCATTCAACCTCAAAGGAGTCGGTGTAGGGAGGAAGTTCACCCCCTTCACTCCAGGCCCCTCCAGCCTGTGCTGGTCCAGGGAGGAGAAAAGCTTGAAAGGAATATGAGGGTCAAGTTTTAAAAAATAAAACAACCAGAGTGCACTTTAAGAACAAAAAACTGTTTTAACAAATTGAAGTGACAAGAAGATGGACTTGGAGTCACATCATTAAAACTGAAAATCAGCCAGAGTCGAGATTCGACAGAGCAGATACTAAAAAACTGAAACCATTTCATGTTCAAACTCCAAGCCAGTTGAGAGAGCTTACTAATCCAGCTTCCTCACCTTACTAAACAGAGGACTTGGGTAAGAGGAAGAGGAGAAACACAGAGGGCGAGCCTTTCTCTGACTGCTCTTGGCCAGATGGCCGGCCCCTGTTCTCCCTGCCCCTCCATCTCTGTCCAGCCCCTTTCTGCACACCCCAGTCAGGACTTTGCTGAGTTTGTGGACCAGGTGCTTTCAGACAAGAGAGTCTCCAGTCAGGCGTCTTGTAGGAAGAATTCTCGCCCAGGTGGCTGAGTCCATCGGGAAGAGACGGTTGATGGCACACGCTGTGTGTTCCCCTCCGTCCCTCTTCTGGGCCCTCCTCTTGTAGAAATGTGTGTATGGAGTGTGTGTGGGGGGGGGCAGGGGGTGTTGTCCCAGTTCTCCTAAAATGGTAGCTTGGAATTCTTTAAACATGGAACTGGAGGTGCTAAGCCCCTGTGTCCTCCTCAGTGGGAGGTAGTAGTTATTTCCAGGGAAACAAGCACTTCCTCCATACCTTACACTGGCCTGTGTCAATATGTAACTCCTGTGAGTAGAGCTCACCCACACTGCCTCTCGTTTGCCCAACCAGACACATAATTGACCTACCACCTTGGACTTTTTTTAAAAATTGATTTGAGAGAGAGGAAGGGGGTGGGGAAGAGAGAGGCAGAGAGAGACACATCTACTTGTTGTTCCACTTATTTATATATTCATAGGTTGACACTCCTATATGCCCTGACAAGGGATCTAACCTGCAACCTTGACATATTGGGATGATGCTCGAACCAACTGAGCTACCCTACCTGCCAGGGCTCATCTTGGGCTTTTATTCCTACTGCTGTGGCCTCTATGATGATGTTGTTTATAAAATACCACCCGAGTGCCTACTCTGTACCAGGTGTTTTGCCTGCTTGTCATTTAAGTCTCACTACAACACACATTTATTGTCCATTTGACAGATGAGGAGTCTTTGGCTTTGAGTATCTCTCTCCTGTCCAAGGTCAGAGCTCTAATATTTCTCCCCTGACCTTGTGCCGTCTGAGGCAAGCTAGGGACATCACAGCCACCCCCGCCCAGGAACCCAGGGCCTCCAGGGACTTTACCTGCCTCCCTTGCCAGAGAAATGACAGACAGGAAGTTATTTTCCAGAACCAGTTAAACACTTCCCAACAATGACTCTGCATGTTCTGTTGACAACAGCATGCAGACTACTTCTTTAGTGCAGACAAGATTGACTCCCTACTGTGCGGACAAGAGGTCTTCCATTTTGGTGCTTTTTCTCCCCTGCCTCTGTTAACCGAGGACCCCTCTGATGGGACCCCTCCTCTGCAGCTTTCTCCATGCATGGCCCCACTTCCCTCCTGTGGCTCACAGTCCTGGTTGGTCCCCACTTCAGGTGACAAATCAGAGAGGCCTTGGAACTGCTGGATGAGGCCATCTGAAGTAGCCATGTTTGCAGGTCAAACATCAAATGTCAGCTTGCTGGTCTGTGTTCACCCAGCCTCTCGCACTTACCAAACCCAAGTATGTACAGGTTTGTGTTGTGTGAAGTCAGCCACTGGGCATTTACTCAGAACTGTGTTAGAAGATTTAATATGTTACTAAACCCGATGAAAACCTTTTTATCAGTTTATTTCTTCAAGTTTCCTTGCATCATACGAGTGTGCACCTGTAGCCCGTCTTTGTTTGGCACACTGGGTTTTCTGTTTTATTTCATTTTTGGGGTTTTTTTGTTTTGTTTTGTTTTTCTGAAGTCAAGCATAGCAGCGTCTGTTTAGCGGAGCTAACTCTAAACTCGTATATCACATGAAATATGATTGCATGTCAAGTTGAAACATCAATAAAAGAAATAACATTAAAATGTCTTAAATAAATGCTAAACCCAAGAAACTAAGCCAGGAAAGTACTTGTGGACTCACTTGAAAAACAGTTAGAACCATTGTTCAGAAAGAGTGACTTTAACTTGCTTCAGGTGTTCTCAATTCCCAGCAATTAATGCTGGGTGTGCGAGAGAGGAGGTTCGCCTTTCAGGGCCGGTGGGTTCCCTGGAACTGGATAGTTCTCGTTCAAGGTCACTTAGCTGCTCGCTCCTCTCCAGTCTAACGTGAAACATTTAGAAAGGCCCTTTTCCTTGTTGCTCAAGTCACACATCCTAAAATCCTGCAGCTGTTCCCCTAAGATTGCCAGCAAGATAACAGCTATAAAACTCCAACCGCAAGATGCAAATTCTTGCCCATTTTCTCAGTTCTAGCCCAGCATAAACATCCCACCTCCTCCCCTGCTTCCTAAGCGCGGTTGCTCCATGGGGCTTTCCGACTGTTCGCAGGGAAAGGAGAAGGGTCTGCAGACCTGTTGGGCTGCCCTGTGTCTCCCTGCCTCTAGGACCCCCAGTTTGCCCAGGGGGACTTCATTCAGAAGCTCTGTGTTTGTTTCAAAGGACAGCGCACACAGGAAGGGCCATCTCTGGAGTGAGTGGACACGGACCACCCTTTCGCTTTTGCCAGCGAACAAAAGGACAAGCTTTCTGGTGCTAACAGTTTGGGCTAATACAGTGTGAACAACTAAATATAGAATACTTTTGTTAAAATCAGATTAGACTAATTCTATATGAAGTGCTTTAATGAAAAATGTTTAATGGTGGAAATACTATACCGCTGGCGTTAAAGTGCAGGTGCAAGAATGATATTCTATACTCCCCGGAGAACCAACGAGAACACACTGTGAAATAGCAATTAAAGTTTATAGTTGCCTGCGTTGGCTAAATGTCTTTTTTCATGGGAAATTTTCATTGTCTTATGCAATGATCATTTTGGGTTAAAATATGTGCTGAATTATGTGGGCATTCCAAGTTATTAAGAAATGGATTTACTTTACAAGCAAACTGTAAGCATTCTTTGCTGTTTTTATGAGGTCATCACCATGACTTCTAAATGGGGCTGTAGGCCAACTCTGATTCTCACATCAGTTCATTAATTCACACAGCTGTCTCTGAAAACTACAAGCATAATATATACTGCAGACAGAGGGCCAGGGAGGGGGTGGGGTGAGATTTCAAGGCCGTATTTCAGTCCGGAGATCCTGCTGACATCATAAACTATGAGAAGACAGCTTAAGCTGTTTGGGGAACCGCAGTAGCCCCCCTGAAGGAAATATGGCCAGTTTAATTGATTCTTTTGCATTTCAGAATATACAGAGTAGGGACACCCAGTCGTTTTTATTCTGAGCAAAGTCAGAACATGAAAGGCGGGCACCGAGGGAATGCATTAGCAGGGAAACCCAAGCAGCAGCCCAAGGTGCGGGGACGGATTTGATTGTGCTGATGATATATGAGCAGCCGCGCTGACACGTGAAGGGCATTGGCAGGGTTTACTGCACAGTGATCGTGTTTTATAGGTGATTGTGAACTCACCCTCCCAATGAAGACTTTTCCAAATGCGATGTGACAGGGATGATAGGACTGTGGTGTGCCTGAGGGGCCAGGAGAACTCTGAAGAAGGTTCCCCACATCCTCTCCACTTCCTGATTGTAACAAACATGGACTGTGAAGGGCTGAAACCTGTGGCGGGACCTCTGACAGCTTTTCCTGCTTGGTCGGGAAGAGGCACTGCTAATATCTGTATTAAAAACGCACTCTGCTGTGTATGAGCCCACAAACTGAATTTGGAGGCAGCTTAGGCAAACCTAATGTTTATGAGAATGTCCCGGTTCCCAATGCCTCCCTCCATGTCCATATGATCTTTTTAAAGAGGATATCGGCAGTTTCATATCCTTTAAATTCCAAATTTGTTTTGGTTGCCATGGGAAGGTGAGCTAAGTCTCTCTGAGAGTAATTTCAGTTTTACAAATAAAACCAGCCACATTTTTACGTTTTTGGATGGAGGAAAGTTTTGTGAAATGTGACATTTTAAGTGTGCTCTTCAGTAACTCTCCATTAAAACACTGACACCTGTGTCCATGTGGGTGTTGAGATTTGCTTACCCTTATCTCATTTGTATACACAAATGTCTTTTTGTACATGTGACCTGAAGTTTTGCATGAGAAACAGATGTGTCCTTAAGGACTATGCATAAGACTGTTAACCCAGAAGACAGAGTGAAAAAAGTCAAATTCACTTAAGAGTTTGGGGTTGGATCTCCTCTAGGCTCTCCCTACATGCTTTTCATCCCCCTCCTATGCTTAATTATTCCCTGGATAAATGCTATGGACTTTTCTCTTAGAATCATGAAAAGATGTAAAACTTGGCATGTTGAACAGGATTGTCTGAATCTGGTCAGGCTGCTATAACAAAATCCCGGAGACTGGGCGGCTTGAAAACAACAGGCATTTATTTCTCACTGTCCTGAAGACTGGGATCATGATTCCCAGAGGTTCTGTGCCTGCTGACAGACCACTTCCTCATACAAGGCCTTCTTGCTGTAACCTCACAAGGGGCGAGGGATCTCTCTGGGGTCCCTTTTATAAGGGCACTAACTGTATTCGTGAGAGCTCCACCCTCAGGACCTAGTCACCCTCAACAGCTCCCCTCCTGATACCATCGCCTTGGAGATAAGGATTTCAACATATGAATTTGAGGGAGACACAAACATTCGATCTATAGACGGAGCCTGGACTAACAGGTGGCAGTCCCAACCATTACCTGAGAGACTTTCCATCACTGAGTCACACCGACTTGGCCATAATTATTTCTTATTATATAAAAAAGTGACACTAAAAATATGTGATTCGTGATTTGTTATGACATTTACCAAATTAAATTAGGATAATAAGTTTTTACTTTTCATTAGTACACTAACATATTTTCTAGGTTAACCTTAAAACCTTTACCAACATGACTCTGTGAAAGTGTATTGTCAGAAATTGTTCAGTAAGTCCAGGAAATATGTATTTCAGCATTAGAGTCTAACCAGTGGTTCTCAACCTTCCTAATACCGAGACCCTTTAATACAGTTCCTCATGTTGTGGTGACCCCCAACCATAAAATTATTTTCGTTGCTACTTCATAACTGTAATTTTGCTACTGTTATGAACCGTAATGTAAATATCTGATATGCAGAATGTATTTTCATTGTTCGTGACCCACAGGTTGAGAACTGATACAGAAACCACGGGAGCTCTTTTTCTGGAAAGCTTCAAATCACAATGATTCAGAGTCCTTCCAAATATATATTTTTTCTAGAATTATTTGTTCTGTCTACTTTTACCTAAATTCTATGAGTAACATTTCAAAACTTCTGATGGGTATATGGAAAGTTTTCATTTCATTTGCATTCTGTGCTGGGCACTCAATTCTTCTTCCTCTTCATTTACAAAAAGGTAAACTACAAGTAGAGCCTATAGTAATGAAATTTAACTTTTATTTAGACATGCCGATAGATTTCCTAAAAACCAAAGCCGAGTTTCCAACGTTCTTCATTGTGTTGGGCTGGAACTTTGCTAGTGTTACACTTTCCCTTTCAATATGTTATACTTACAAAAAGACGACACAAAACTGGGAACTGGGGGCAAAATTTCAAATCCATTTCCAAAAGTCCACATGTTCTGACTTTAGCCTAGCAGGTTGTGATTAAATATTAATCTTATTCTTAATATTTAGTTACTACCTAACACCATTAGTTTTTATTAATGACTACATAAAACATAGTATGATGAAATGCATTACATTTCTTTCACAATAGAAGAGATTTTTTTATCTCATTATTATGAGGAATTGATAATTTTTATAATATTCAAGTTGATTTTTTTTAAATGCCAATGTATGAAAATATTTTTATATGGTTATTTTCACAACTAGAATGTTTTCTAACTGGGATTATTTATAGCATAGCTCACACAAATAAATGAATTTGAATTAGTTTATATAAACACTCATTAAGTTAGTTTCGGTTCATTTATGGTTCTATGTAGTGCTGTTACTTTTCTCCTCACTTTTAAAATGAAATACTTACAGTAAAAATGTTATTATGATATAACAAAAAAGAATCCAAATGAAAGTCACTTTATATGAAATTTGCCCCTCGCCTTATAAAATTAGTGACTATAAATTTTATGATGCTGATGGTATATGAGGTGTTGGCTGTGGAAATGGCTGGGTGTTTTCACAGGTAGACGAATGTATGTATAGAATGAGTGTAACTTGATCTAGATGGAATTTCACACTGAAAGAAGTAATTTATTGCATATTTGGCCCATAAGATCTGATAGAGGAAAAGTATTCCAGAAAAAAAAATGTAGTACCTCCTATGAAGAATTTCTTAGATGAATGTTCTGTGCTATTTTGACTGTGAACACAGTTTTTTCTTAGGTCCTTGTGAAATAAACTAATTCTCCATCTGACTAAAGTGAAATGGCATATTTTAAAGTTTAATTGAAGATGAACTTACTTTGGTCAAAGATGGAAGCTTATTTTGGAATGTACATGCAAGTTATACACTTGAATGTGAACAATGGTGTCTATGATCAAAATTCTCTTTCAAAATTAACTCAGATTGTGGAGTTTGACACAAATCCTCCTCCATATTGTTGGATTGACTTCTTGAATTGGCTCAGTTGTCATTCATTTGAAAGGAGACTTTAAAGGGTCTCAGGGAAAACTGTCTGCCGAATCCGTCTCCCATTCTAGCTGCCACAGCGATGGGGTCTGTCATGATAGGTCTTTCTCGTTACTTTAGGTGATGCCTTAGTGCAGTGGTTCTCAACGTTGGCTGCACATTAGAACAACCTGGGAATCTTTTTAAAATCCTCCGGAATGAGGCCCAGAAGTCAGGATTTTAAAAAGATTCCCAGGTGATTCTAATGTGCAGCCAAGGTTGAGAACCACTGCCTTAGTGAAACGGGCGACTTCCTTCCTAGCCTCCCTCGCTAGAAATTTGTATATCTTCCTCTCCTCTCTCTTCCTTACCCTCTTCACACTCAACTGATCACAAATACCTTTCCCAAAGTCTGTCCTTCTCTACTCTTCTGGCCCTTTTTCTGGGGCCTCTGAGAATCACATCTCCACCCCAGGCTCTCCTTCATCTCCTTTGTCACTGGTTACCTGTCTTTTGCTTCAGGCACACTCAGTTTTTACTTTTCCTGGAACACTTCTGCCCTTTTACAACCCATGACTCCCTCTTTCTGGCTGTGCTTTTATTTTACTTTGCCTAGATAAAAACAAACAAACAAGCAAAAAAAAAATGACTCACCAGTCAGTGTTCATCTCAAATGCCACCACCTCTGTGAAGCCTTCCCTGGCTGGCCCTTCTGTGTCCCGGCAGCATATTTCTTAGAGCATGTAGCTTGTTGTACTATAATATATTATTAGCGACACCCTCCCTCCACTAGGCCAAGCTGCCTGCGAGCATTGATGATGGGTCACTGACACGCTGCATTGTGTGTCCCTGTGCCTTAGCACACATGTACCTGGCGTGCAGTAGGTGCTCAAGACATGTTTGCCAAATAAATGGTAGAACCAAAACTTCAACATTTGGGAGTAAAACATCAAGCCACTACCTCCTGTGTTTACCAGATCCATTTCTCTGGCCCTGAATAGCAAGCGAACATGGGGAATTTGGGGACCCTGAAGGGGCTGAGGAGGCCATCAGCCACACTTCACCTGGCTCACAGTTGGGCCAAGGCCAGCCTGGCCAAAGAGATCAATACCAGGAGCTTCAAATAGTGGAAAATGGCCAAAGGAAAAGGAAGGGAAGGATGGGCCATTGCTGGATACTCCGATCACTTAGATGACTACTCTGTGGAGAAATACATTTTAAAACAATCATCTGTTGAGGTGAAATTCACATAATATAAAGCAACCGTTTTAAAGTGAAAATTCCCGGTCATTTAGTGCATTCACAGTGTTGTACAGCCAGGAGTGATGGAGATGTTCTAGAACTAGATAAGTACCTAGTTTTAATCCATCACCCTGGCCACCATTTCACAGTGTCCGGCAGTAAATGAAGACATGCATGGCTATCCTCACTCTCAATCTTGAAGCAAATGTGCAGCCCCAGTGTGAGAAACACATCCAAACACCTGCATAATTTGAATTCCACCTGGACTCATCCTGGTGTCATTGTGTGATGCAGAGAGAGGAGTGGAAAATGCAGACCACAGGGCAACACTAGACCCAGACCGAGGCCCACACTTCTGCTGTGAAGTTGGGACAAGAAAGACATTTACTGTGGCTCTTCTCTGGTTTCAGATAAGATGACGCACAAGGAAATTCCCTTATTTAAGTGAGCACACAGCATAGGAATAGTGTAACATTGTGCCAGGTTAACTTCCACCTGCCCTAGGCAAGCGAGTGTGTGTGTGTGTGTGTGTGTGACAATGTATAGCAATGCGCCCTCTTCAGAAGGCTGGCAGATGTTGGTAAGTCTAGATATTCGTAAACATGTAGTTATGATTCTTCCTCCTCCATGTTTTCTAATTGTTCAAATACCCCATATAGTGCCATGCTGAGTAACATTAGCTAGGGCGAATATAAACATACACAATTACAGTCTAGAAATCGAACTGCTGAAATGTGATCAGCACATTTGAAGACTATGTTTCTCTACAAACTATTGAGGCCACGTGACTGTGGGTCTGTATGTTGGTGAGTTATGAGTGCAGTGAATGGTGTAATAGGAGGCATGTCAAATCTGCATAGTACAACTGGCTGCCTGTGCCAATGCATCTTATTATTTGGGATTTCTTAGCTTTAGTTTTAGTTTTAGATTATACTTCTCCTACAGGGAAATTTCTTTCTTGGCCATTGTGCATTCTGACACATGGAAATAGCTCTCAAACTACTACGACCGTCCTGTCACCAAGCTAAGACTGTCCTCCCGTTGCTCACAAATGCTTGGCTCAGAATAATTTCAAGTGACAACAGGGAATAGGCTGCAGTCACCCTCGTAGACAGCGCTCCGCTGCGATGCAACTAATGGGCTGTGGGGAGATTTATCCTGATCCCCAATATGTGGTTTCCTTCCAATAACACAGTTTGGCACTTGCCCATTCGGAGGCCTAACTTCAATGATGCCGAGAAACCGAACCACCCACTCCAGCTCCTGGAAGAATTCAGTGCCTCTGAGTATTAGCTTTGTTTTCACAGTGACATCAGTTTGCTCGAACATTCCCATCAGGGATTCTGTTGTGCGAGGAGACGTAAATTAGGCTTTACCTTATTTATTCTGAGTTTCTCATGAGCAGAATTTTGATGATAATCATCTTTGAAAATCCAAAAGACCTTATGCACCAGGGTGGCACAATCCAGCTTCTCCTTCGCTATCCCATCTGACATCCTTCTGAAAAAAATTAAAAAGGAAAGGCTATTTTAGGCAGGAGACAAACACAAGGGAAAGAAGGGGATTAGGGGTGAAATTGGGGACAGATGAGAACCCCAGAGCTGCGGGGAATTGGATCTGCTCGCTCGCTCGGTGCGCGGACCGAATCCCAGTCTTCAGTTACCTCCGCTTTTCCACCCCATTTGCCTCCCCCTCCAGCAGGGTCAGCTGCTCCAAGGAGCCATTTATAAACTTGCAGTTCATATTGTGGTTGCAGTTCCCGGACTGACATGAAATTAAATCAGTCTTGAGTGCTGTAGGATGCACACGCTACCTTCCGAGCTTACTGGGCCTCCGGACTCCTCATAAATCTTGGGGAGGTAGCATTCCACCAGCGACGGCCCGTTTCTCCCCTCATGAAAGGACCTCGACATGGAAACAAGGACGTTTTCTTCAAGACCACGTTTCATCCCTGGGAGAGACTTGCAGGGGAGGCACATTTTTAAGCCCCTTTTCCAGCTCTGGGGCAGGCGCTTGTGAGACTGTGTTCAAAGAGCCAGAACTGACTCCTCCTCCATCCCAGGCCTGGCCATGTGGCGTGAAGACACCCAGAAAAGCTGACTGCACCCCAAAGTGTTTCTGTTGTTTTTAAGAGCCTAGACACTTCCCTTTGCTCCCAGTGACCCAGAGGCTTATGGGTGGAGGCTCCCCAGTGTGGCCGAGAAGGAATCGGAAGGCGATGCTGACAGATGTTTAACCCTGAATTAAACCCGATGGTGGCTCATGTTTTCTGCTGTTTCACAATTTAATCTTAAATCTTTAGTCGAATCTGTGTAAAACCTTGGGACACGAAGCCAGTGATGCGGTCCTGTGCAAAGTGTTTCACGGGCATGAACATCTAATGTTCCCCGAACCCCTCCGAGCCAGGCATCACGATGGTCCCCTGTGATGGTTCATGTCCTGTGTCAGTTCAGTTAGGGCCTTGCGAGCCACATGCGGCTCTTTGGCCCCTTCAGTGTGGCTCTTCCACAAAATACCACGTGCGGGCGTGCACATACAGTGCGATTGAAACTTCGTGGCCCATGCGCATAAGTCGGTATTTTGTGGAAGAGCCACACTGAAGGGGCCAAAGAGCCGCATGTGGCTTTCGAGCCGTGGTTTGCCGAGCCTCAGTTTGCCGACCACTGGGTTAGGCCATGGTATTCAGGGGACCCAGTTTCGGCCAAACACCACTCTAGACGTTGCTGGGAAAGTATTTTTAGATGAGATGAAACTTTAAATCAGTTGACTGTTGAGTAAAGCAGGTTACCGTCCACAGTGGGGTGGGCCTCACCCCATCAGCTGAGGCCTTAAGAAAATCATTTTTGAGGAAGAGGGAATGCTGACTCCAGACTGCTTTTGGCCTCGGGGCTCCAGCATCAGCTCTTCACCTGGGTCTCCACCCTCAGGTTTGTTCTGCCGATTTCAGACTGGCTGGCCTCCATGATCACACGTACCAACTCCTTAAAATCAGTCGCTCTCTCCCCACCGACCCCCGAGATTTCCCTGGACCAGCCTGACTAGTACCTCCCCACTTTATGGCTGGCGAAGCAGTCTCGGAGAGAGAAGAGAACCGGCCACAGGCCAGGCAGCTAGCTAGTGGCAGGGCAGGTTGCAGGCTGCTCTTTCCCGCAGCACCATCCCCTTTCCAGTCAAAGTCGCGTCCCTGTTCCTTCCCAGCCTGTGGCCAGCAACCACACGAGGGGCACGTGAGGAGTGGGTTGAGTTTAATCCTGTCATCGGTTTATTGCAAAGCTTTGCACTGCAGCCTGCGTGAAGGAAACCGATTTGCTGGGACGAATGTGGCCACCAATGTGTTATTTCCCTTCATCTAAACAGAGCCTCAGGCACACTTCATTGATCATGCCTCTGAGCTGAAAGGTTGCCTTAGTGCTGGCCAGCAAATATTATGTTTCTCAGGCAGCCCTGTGCTGTCAGCCACGTTTCCTGATGTACTCTGATTAGATATATAAACAGCTTCAGTCAAACAGAGCCGCGCTTTGCTGTTAGAAATATAAGATAAGGCTTCCATAAAGATTCATCAACAGCAGTGATGCTGTCCAAGTTAGGCCTGCGCCCTCGGAGCTTACAGCCTTTTTTTTTTTTTTTTTTTTGATGTGTAAGAAGGGTCAGTAAGCAAAGAACCATGATTTATAATCATGTTTTAATAGTGGCTGGTGTGTGGCTAGGGGACACCTTGGGGAGAAGAAAGGGTTAAGAGGATTGAGCAGGGTCACAAGGTGGCCTTGCATGAAGGACCCAGCATGTGGTGGCATAAAAGTAACAGTCAGTTTGTATCTGCTATGAAGTGTCACCTGTCCCAGCTGAGAACAGGGAAGTGGGCTGCTGCCTGCAAGGTGCAGAGGCTTAGGAAGGTAGAACCCAGACTCCCCTGAAATGCAAATGAGTGAGTCAGTGAGAAAAATGAAGCCATCCAAAGCAAACATGTTATACCTTCATACCTTCCATGTGCCTGTTTCCCATACATCTTGTACTATAAACAAGTACGAGGTGGGAAAAGTTTGGGAATTTTATTATAGCCGTGTGTTTAATCAACATACATTTCAAAATACTCCTCTAACATTTGTGCCAAGGATGGACTAAGTGACCTAAAGGATTTTTCCAGCTCCAGGTTTCTTTGAACAAGAACATATGCCTTTTTTTTCTTTTTCTTTTTTTTAAATATATTTTTATTGATTTCAGAGAGGAAGGGGGAGAGATAGAAACATCAATGATGAGAGAGAATCATTAATCAGCTGCATCCTACATGCCCCACTGGGGATCTAGCCCACAACCCGGGCATGTGCCCTGACAGGGAATCAAACCCTGATCTCCTGGTTCATAGGTCAATGCTCAATCAATGAGCCACACAGGCCAGGCAGCCTTTTCTAGATAATTTTAGGTATTTTTTCTCAGAAAGATAAAAAGGGTTGTCAACATCAGTGTTAAGGAAGGAAAAATGAGGTGAGTAAGAGGACTATCCACAGTTGCCTGGTGGGGAAATGTAAGAAGTTAACATACTGGATGAAGTTTTAATGTGCTTTGCTATGTAAACACTGAGTGGCCAGATTTTTATGACCACCTGACATTTGTAGGCAAATTAACTGTACACTGCATCTTATGGAATATGGAAGCCGAAGGCCTGTTCGAACACCTTTGCTGTCTGCAGTTATCAAGATAAAATGTCTCCAATTCGCACAGGAACACAAGGATTGGACAGTCAAGCATTGGAAAAAAGTCATGTAGTCCGATGAATCACGTTTCCAGTTGCATCATGCAAATGGCAGAGTGAGAATTTGGCGGAAACAGCATGAAAGCATGCACCCCACATGCATGAGTACAACCCTTCAAGCTGGTGGGGGCAGTGTTATGGTTTCGGGCATGTTTTCCTGACATGATTTGGGCCCTTTAATTCGTGTGGAACAATGTCTGAATAGCACAACATACCTAAGTATCATTGCTGATCAAGTTCATCCTCTCATGTTGATGGCGTATCCCAGTGGAGATGGCTTCTTCCAACAAGACAATGCACCATGCCACGGTGCTCGTATTGTGCGGGAGTGGTTTCAAGAACATGAGGGAGACTTTACCTTGCTTAGGTGGCCCCCACAATCACCAGATCTCAATCCAATTGAGCATTTGTGGGACGAAGTTATAAGAGCCATCAGGCAGCTGGTTCCACAACCATCAAATCTCACAGAACTGGACAGTGCTATTCATCAGGCATGGTGTCAGATTCCT
>NW_005358649.1:3967472-4025707 GCF_000412655.1 Myotis brandtii
TGCTTCCCTATTTATAATGGTCTGGCCCTCTAGCAACTTCAGCACAAAATTATAGCTAATTTGCCTACAAACGTCAGGTTGTCATAATAATCTGGCCACTCAGTGTATGTAATTTCTAAAGGATATTTTGCTGGCATACAGAGTGGATTACTCCCACTTTAATGATCATTTATGAATTTCCTAAATTAACCAATACAATTTCTACTCAATACTAAAAGTAATCGCTAACATTTGTTGAGCATTTACTGTGTACCCAGCACTGTTCCAAGCACTTTATAAAAATTAGCTAAGAACATTTTTTTCAGCAACCAAAGAGCTTGCTGCTCCCCCCCACCCCCGCCTTAATCTTAGCCCATAGAATTATACATGCTAAATGCAAACCTTTCTTGAATTAAAATAATATTCTCCCAGGTTGACACCTGGTTTGGATTAACATTAAATATAAATATCTTTTATTCTTCAGAGATGGTAGCTTTATTTTCTTGGAATTATTGTAACTAGTGGTTTCTCTGTCTCTGAGCATGAAAATCAGGTGAAGAACTTTCCCAAACTGTCAGTTCCTGGGCCAGACACCCCACTGCTGATTCTCTGAGGGTGGGACTAGGAGTCTGTGTTCTAACAAGGAAGATGCTATTTTTAATCCCCATCTCAGAAGAAGTAACTGAGTCACAGTTAAATAACAGCCTGAAGTTGCACTGGCAGTAAGTGGTATTTCTGAATGCGAACACTGGATGATTGTAGGTTTTTAAAAAATTGTTCTTTAGCTGGTCTTTGTGCCATTTGTGCTTCTATGACAAGCAGCATATTTTCTTTGTACAAGGAACTCATACTAAAAGTGAAAGTGATATGAGGCTGCACTGAAGATACATTGGGGAACGTGGGCCACCTCTCAGGCTTCCAGAGAAATGCATGCCTATGGACTGTCTTCCATTCTTTCCTTCAGATCAAATACCCTTAGGCTTGGTTTACACATGCAAATGGGTTTCTATGATTGGAATGACTGAGAGAGCCCCTCAGACTGAGGTGGGTCCATGTGGGTCTAGGAACTCGGCTGTAGGCTATAGAGAGGTCTGGGACCAGTCGTGTTAGGGGAGGAAAGACAAGCCCGAAGCTAGAATCAGAAGCCCAGGGTGCCAGTCCTGTCCCAGTCATGGGTCCCTTCCTATCTTCACAGCCCTGAGCAAATCTCAAGGCCTCTCTGAGATCACTTCTAGCTGTTGCCTTTGACATTTCAGGACCGCCCCCGCCTCCCCCCCATGAAGGACAGTGCCCCGGGCATTGTCTGATGAGGTCCACAGCTTCCCCAAATGAAGGCTCTGAGCAGAGGTTTGGGGCAAGGATTTCATGAGCCCATTTGGGAATAAATGCTAATTCGTCAAGAGGGACAAAAAGTGAGTCTCTGATAAAACCCAGGAATGGAGCGCCGTGGAAAAGGCTCACCTTCAGTTCCGATCGGCTTGTTTGACGCGGCACTACCGCTCCGAGCCGCGGGTGTTAGGGAAGGACAGTGCACTGCAGAACCAACACTTGGTTCTGCGTGTCATTTCTAAAGTTCCCACAACATAGTTTCCCACATTTTCTCAGGAAAGGAATTTAATTTTATAAACATTATGCTCAAGGTCTTTACTGTAACAGTAAGTCGTTTCCTTAATTTTGTCTTAATTCCCAAGTACACAATGCAGCGATAAACAGGTCTGGCCTTTGACCATTTGAAGCTCTGAAGTATTTCTGTACAAATCCAGGAACACTGCAGGCAGAGTGCACAGGGCAGAAGAGATCAGCCTCCCGCGTGTTACAGCGTGTTCTTTGGTGGCAATCTCCTGTTTATTCAAGGTAAAGAAGGGTCTTGCTACCACAGACTGGAATCAGACATAGCCGCTTGCACCCACGAGAGCTGAAGTTAAAGGACCATCTCTGTTTTTCAAACAAGCTGTGTTTACTCTGACCTCTCCAGGGTCTAGCCCAGCCCATTTCCTCGTCATGTTTATGCAGCATTCTCTGTTTACATATTTCTTCCCAAACTCTGGTGGCAGCTCCACATATGGTGACTTTTCACCTCCATGAGGTAGCACCTTTTCCTTATATGTCACATGGCACATTGATGAAAGAGCATAGTAATTGCCAAATACATTCTCTTCTGCTGCTCACTGTCTGTTGATTACCTAGTACCATCTGAAATAAAAGTGAAATAGGCGACGGTTTCATTCATAAAGAAATAGGACAATTTTTTTGCATCCCCACCTTTACAAAATTCAATTCATCCCACCCTCCCAGTTAGGTTTAGGCCAGCGGTTCTCAACCTGTGGGTCGCGACCCCTTTGGCGGTCGAACGACCCTTTCACAGGGGTCGCCTAAGACCATCCTGCATATCAGATATTTACATTACAATTCATAACAGTAGCAACATTACAATTATGAAGTAGCAACGAAAATAATTTTGTGGTTGGGTCACAACATGAGGGACTGTATGTAAAGGGCCAGAAGGTTGAGAACCACTGGTTTAGGCCTTTGCACCCCACTTCTTACTATGATGTCTTTCAAAATGCAACTGCAATTGGTGAGTAAGCCTTTTGCCCTCAAATCAAGTACCTAGGAAATGCTCATTTTTGGTTTCTGACTCATCTTCCTATTTTCAGATGCAATGCTAGTTGGACTTACAGAAATGCAAAGTAAGGAGGTAGTTCAAGAATTAGCAGAAGTTCCTTAATGAGAAAATTGATCTAGCCTTGAGGGACATCCATGGGGGTAGCTCGAACACATTTTGTGAGGGTATCTTATAATTTTGTGACTAGACCTGTGAATGAGCCAATGCACAGTAACAGGAGATAAATAGACCAGGTCTTCTGGAAATTCTAGAGAACAGTTAAGCAATGACCCTTTTCAGTTTCTGTTTCTATTCTGATGCAGTTTTAATTCCTGTAGGGTCTTACAGACTTTTATATAGCCCTGAATATTGCTCCTCTCCTCCAGGCTTATCAACCTTGGGCTATGACATCGGGGGAGCAATTCTTTGTGGTGGGAGCTGTCCTGTACATCGTAGGATGTTGAACACTATACTCATCAGATGTAAATAGCATTTCACCACCAAAATGTCCCTGTCCCCCATTCTCTGCCCTCCATTGGATGCCACCACTTTAATCTTACACTTCTCAAGTCCTGGGGGGCAGAGTAGGGAGCAGGCTGCATCTCCACCAAATGCGTAAAGGTAGGTACTTCCTATTGGCCACATGTGGACCTTAGAGAAGGGATTCAGTCACTACCCATTTTGTAGAGGACCCCTTCCTGGAGAATGAGGCACCTCGGCCAGAAATGGCTGGATATAGAACATTGCATATAGAAAGTAAGGGGTGAGAGACAGCAGCCAGCAGGAGAGGAGACATAATCCACACCAGGGAACTGCAGTGAGAGGTCCCCAGTAGATGTTCAAGAACTCACAGTAGCATTCCATGGAAGCGTCCACTTTGGATGTCTACCATACCCACAGGGTACTGATGTTTGAGCTGCACTAATCAATGAAAACTTTCCCCCTCCCCTCCCTGTAGGAGCCAGAGGCAGCAGACTGAACGTGGGAGGAGAGGTTGATGATAAAAGAGAGGAGGGGCCGAGGATGACACATCCTCTCCACACTGCAGGCTTCTCAGGCCAGGCTAGGCAAGGGCAAGCAGGTTAAATTAGGTGAGAGCCTTTGGTTTTCAGAGTGAACTTTTTATTAGCTAACAGTGACTGGATGGTTTTCACTAAGGAGGCAAAATAAATGAGTCCTCAGTGTGCATTTGTAGGGTCAGACTTAGAGTGAATTACCTGCAGTTTGTAATTTGCTTGGTCTTCAGCACTATCACAGGGATAGTCCCAACTCTGAGATCCTCAAAGTAAGTGGAAACAACGCACATCCTGCATTAAGTTGTCATTATGAGATGGAGCAGACATTCAATAGGAAAATAAAATGCCCTAAAGAAGAAAAATACTGGCTTCTGTTCACAGGTGGCCTGAAGGTTGTCCCGGCCCCACCCATTTTGGTTTCTTCTCCTGTAAACCATTGACTTTCCGAGGTATTATGTTCTTGCTTCTTACATTTCCTTTAATGTCTCCATCCTGTAGCCCATGGTGATGAGACACATCACTGTCCAGTGTTCTTTTTAGACTCGGTGGGAAGGGAACAGCCACAAAGCTACCGCATCACCACCACCACCACCACCACCATCATCATCATCATCCCTCTGGTGTAATGAGGTAATTTTAAGTGGTTTTCAGATAAGACATTAAGTAATGTCAAACCACCCACTGATGAAGTTATTTCATTTTCATTTGATGGCCTCCCGGATGTTGCCGGGTGGCACCGGTCATACCTGTTGACATTTCGTCTTTGCGCAGATCTCAAGCTCAGAGCTGGCATTCAATAGTATTGTTCTGTTTTCATTGCGTTATTTTTATGATCGCTTTCTATTTATTACAAACAATATTGCCTTTATTAATGGTAGTGTTTAAAGTATTCTTTAGAGCAGCGGTTCTCAACCTGTGGGTCGAGACCCCTTTGGGGATAGAGCGACCCTTTCACAGGAGTCGCCTAAGACCATCGGAAAACACATATATAATTACATATTGTTTTTGTGATTAATCACTATGCTTTAATTATGTTCAATTTGTAACAATGAAAATACATCCTGCATATCCGATATTTACATTACGATTCATAAGCCCTAACCGGTTTGGCTCAGTGGATAGAGTGTTGCCTGCGGACTGAAGGGTCCCAGGTTCGATTCCAGTCAAGGGCATGTACCTTGGTTGCGGGCACATACCCAATAGGGAGTGTGCAGGAGGCAGCTGATCGATGTTTCTAACTCTCTATCCCTCTCCTTTCCTCTCTGTAAAAAATCAATAAAATATATTTCTAAAAATTACAGTTATGAAGTAGCAATGAAAATAATTTTATGGTTGGGGGTCACCACAACATGAGGAACTGTATTAAAGGGTCACGGCATTAGGAAGGTTGAGAACCACTGCTTTAGAGTAATAATATTTATAGAGATAAAGGGAGTCAATTTAATGTGAAGTTATGGACGGGACAGGTGGTATATGCGGATCAGGCAGAATCCTGATGACGGAGACTTCTGTCTGAAGTTTGGGAGAGTGCTTTGGGGCATTTACTTGCCCCAAACCTCAATAAGCCAAATGTTTCTGCTCCAGAAGAATGCTCTGCCACCTGTGGGACCCCACCACCACTGGCTGGCAACCTGATTGGCACAGGTGGCCAGGCGAGTAATCCTTCCCACATCGGATGGAGAGGAGGAAGTGACACCCTCTGGTGCCTCCACTACCCTGTTATCAAATGCCCTGGCTCCCTCCATGGCCTCGCAGCCCAGCTAGTCATTGGATATACCCATTGTATCATGTTCAGCAACCAGGAGGGTGCGCCTCCATGGGACATGCTGGTCTCCAGTGGTGCAGTGGTTAACAGCAGGGGCTCTTGTCAATGGCCTAATACTCCCACCGTGGCTGATTTTGAAATGGCAGTGTTTAAAAAGGGGCTGACACATTCCTGAGGATGGGGCCCTTACTCCTGGAGCCAGTAGCAGCAGGCTCCAGCACCCCTCTGCAAGTCATCCCCACTGTAAGAATTTGATCCTGTCACTAGCCCCTCCCTAGTCTGTTTTCTTCTAAACTTTAAGCTCCAGAGAGAAGAAACCACATCTGTTTTATTCACCACTAGGGGCCCAGTGTATGAATTTGTGCACCTTGAAAGGAACTGTGGGTCCTGAGACTGCAGTGGGCACAGGGGCAGGTCTCAGCCCATCCTCCAAGCCCCACCTGGCCCCTCCCACCACAGCCCCCAGTCCTCTGTCTGCCAGCAGCCCCGCTCCCACTGCCACCACTCCCATGTGTTGACAGCACTGACTCCGCTCCCATCTGCTGAACTCGGAGCCATTAGGGCCAGTGCCACAGCAGGTGTGAGCCGGGCAGGTGCTGTCAGTGGGTGTGAGCAGTGGCTGCTGCTCTGATCACCCCTCAGGAGCAGAGGGAGGTGGAGAAGCCCTCAGGGGTGATCATGGCTGGCAGCCACTAGTCACATCCACTGATGGCACCAAGCGATTGGGGCTGGTGCCAGGCGCCAGCAGCAGGTGCAAGCACTGGGCGGGACCACGGTGTGCAACACTCTGCCACCTGCTGCTGATGCCTGCCATGTTCCACGCGTGCCCCCTGGTGGTCAGTGCACATCATAGCGACCGGTTGTTTGGTTGTTCCACCATTCGGTCTATTTGCATAGTAGCTTTTTATTATATAGGATGGTAACACCTAGCTGATACCCCACAAAGAGTTATTGGCTACTATGTATTGGTGAGGATCTGAGGTTAAAAGGAATCCCCTCAAGGGCCCCAGTTCTTCAGATTTTAAAGACTTGGGAAAAAAATTATATATATGTATGTATATATATATATATATCTCCAGTTGCAGGCTCCATCTGTTGCAAAAGACCAAAGAAATACCAAGCACGCTTCCTAGAGAAAGGGAGGGACCCCGTTTATTAACACTAGTGGACTCCAGGAATAATTTCCAAATCAGAGTGAAGTAACACGCAGAGGGCTTCACTTTTCATAACCTTCGGGGGTCTTTGTCTTGCAGATGTGGTTCTGCCCCCTTTCGTGGGCTTACAGGAAGGCCCCCAGGTGTTGGGGGTCCCCAGGCCATATCCGATTATCTGTCCTGAGGCAAGCGATAATGACCTTCCCCCCTTTGCCCCCAGGGCAGTTCATTGTTCACAGTTTTTATGGCCTGACATGCTTTGCAAGACCAGTTTCCTCCTCACATCCCCAGTGTGGGGTGTGCAGGAGGCAGCCAATCCATGATTATCACTTGCTCACTCCCACCTGTGTACTCCCTGTCTCTCTAAATTTGTCTCTCTCTCAAGTCCCTCACCTGGGGAACAAGCCTCTATGACATGAGTTGCAGTTTCATGGTCTAGCACTGAGGGAGACCAATAGACAGAGAGGAAGTTAGGCCTTCAATTCAAATGAATCCCAACATCGCCCTGCATGAGCTCAGATCCTGAAACAGATGTTGCCTCAGCTGAGACCACAGCCCATGTCCTGAGAGACAATGTCCTGGCAGAAGCACCCAGCTGAGGCGGGCTGGATTCCTCACAGCCAGAAAGTGGGAGAAAGTGTGTGTTTGTTGGTTAAACCACTGACATTGGGGTAATGTTGTCACATAACCGTAGATCAATAATGCAGTTGTTTCCACACCGGGCCTTGGGCCTGACCTCTCCTCCTCCCGTATCTCTTCTTATAAAACCTTTGTGGATATTTGTCCATTTCAGAGACCAGATCGAACAAAGCTGTCTCTGCCATGTAGCTAAGACTTACACTCAGTAGCTACAACTGGAGATGAACAAGACATTGAATCTTTTATGAAAATTTGGTTTAGCTACCTTAGGGGTTGACACCTGACTTAAAGCACCACGTCTCACAAGTTTATTTATCACAGGTCTTATCCGAGCCATTAAGCCAGTGTGCATTGTGAACCAGGAGTGGGGGTGTTAGAGTAGGTAGCATTTCCATATTTGACCAGAGGTTTTTTATTATTTATTTATTTTTTAAAATATATTTTTATTGATTTCAGAGATTAAGGGAGAATGAGAGAGAGATAGAAACATCAATGATAAGAGAGAATCATTAATTGGCTGCCTCCTGCACACCCCACCATGGGGGTAGAGTCCGCAACCTGGGCATGTGTCCTGACAGGAATCAAACCATGACCTCCTGGTTCATAGTGGGGGTTGAGTCCGCAACCTGGGCATGTGCCCTGACAGGAATCAAACCATGACCTCCTGGTTCATAGGTCAATGCTCAACCACTGAGCCATGCTGGCCAGGCAGAGTAGAGGTTTTTTAATTATGGATCCAGTGGTAACAGTGTGAAGTCTTCACGAGAGCAGTGCTGCTCAGCCTGTGATGTGCATGGAAACCCCCGGTCCATCTGGGTCACATGCAGGTGCTGCTTTTCTGAGATTCTGCATTTCTAACAAGCCCTGAGGATGCTCGTGCTACTGGCCCACTATGCATAGTGAGGCACTAGGACATATTAGGGTCGAGAAGAAATATTCGCCATCCCAGCAAGAGGGCAAATGACTCCACTGAAGCACATCTTACTCCCGGTGAGGACCACTGTTTAAACAAGGATGCTGTCCAGAGGGGACAGGAGAATGTGGGGCAAACCCACACGAAGAGCAAGCTCTGGAGGGAGCAAAGGGCAAGAGGAAATGTGAAGGACGAGCTTATGCAGGGCAGGTCTCATTCAGCTGACGTTCAGGTGGTGAGTTTGTTGGGGAAGGGACATGGGGTGGTCAAATAGCCCCTCTGTTGGCATATGGACTAAGGTAGCTTCATTTTTTGTCATTAAAACCTAGGTAAGGGGGAAAGAAAGTCAGACCCAGTACTGGTTCAGATCTAGTTACTCTTATCTCTCTTTACCCACAAACTCAAGTTGCATGGGTTACTCTTTAATTTATTGTTCAGAATGGGATATTAATGTCAGACATTGGAAGGGGAAAAGTAGGCAGACATAAAAATAGGTTAAGCTGGGTCAGGTGAGGAGCTCACACCACGCAACAATCAGGGAGTTAAAGGGTTCATAAACTCTTCTCTCTCCTGCAGACATACCCATCTTTCTGACCAGGCTCTGTTCTCGTCTGGGAACCTCGGCTTGGCACCCGTGTTACTGCAGCTGCAGCGGCTGCTGCTCTCTGCTGGCTGCCTTGCCTAGGAGGCTCTCCTCTCTGGTTCCTTGGCAACTGTGTTTTAATAAACTGTGGGTCACACAATTCTTAAATGTAGAGCTGGGATTAGCCTAATGGAGGTGTGTTAAGGTTCTCCCACAGCGTCTACCAATGATTCATTTCTACCAGTTATAGCTTGACATATTTTGATAACTTATTTGAAACAAAAACTTTAGTAACTCACAACTTCCTAATAGATCAAAACCTCAATCAGGGGTAAAGCACTATTTTTGCCTATGTTTCATTTTCCTTGAGTTATTTCTATTAAGTTCATTTTGTCACTCCTGTTGTTTACATTTTATATTTTTCTTTGCTCATCTTTCTGTAATGCTAATTTAGATTATTCTCTAGGAATTAAAATTTTAAACCCAAATGGAGAGTATTTTGCCTTCAGTGATTTTTATGTTTGTGATCAGGATTTATAGGTTTTATTTATATAGTCTAGTTTATGCTTTTGGATTTTTGTGGGTCTTGATGCTTTTCCTTTTTTAAAGCTTTTTTTATATTGTTTATTTTCTTCTTTTAGTGTACTGATAGATAGTTATTCTATTTAAATTGTGTTTATGGTTACAATTTTTAAAAGGAATTATCCAACCTATGCTTCAAATGTCAGGCATGAAACTGTGTCTTTAACTTTGATTTGAATAGAATGGACTCCTTGCTGAGAAGAATGGGTGATTTAGAATGTTTACCATCCCCTGCTCACTCCCCCCCCCACCACACCCCCACCTTTGAAATGCAAACACTTGGTTTTTGTAGTTCTAAGAGCCTTTGTTGCTCAGTGCTGAAGGCATACTCTGCAGTTACACAGTGCTTGGTCTTTGAAATGTACGGGTTAGTCATCTCCCCATAAATGTGTGTGCTGTGTCATGCATATCACGCTAGTGTTCCATCTCTGGGAACTTTTGTTAATTAGTGAGAATTCATAGGGGTCTCTTCTTCCAAAGGTTAGGCTCAGGCATGATCAGTTAAAAATAAGTTTTAAATATCACAAAACAGCCATCCAATGCCCAGCATTGGATGGAAACATTCTTTCACATGTCTGCCCTGCATTTTATTGTTCTTGTCTTATCTGGTGGAATTGTCACATGTCAAATGGTGCTCCTCATTATGGTGAAAAATGAAAAGAAAGGTGCTTTCCCCCATTACCTTCTGTCCTGAAGCAGCCAAAATATACACACAGGGCAGCAGGACAGTTTGCCTTTCTCTAACTTGTTTGAAAAGCACAGCGCAGGCAGGCTGAGTCCAGCTGGGAATTCCCTGGGTCCCCGGTGTCATTAGCAGTGCAGGGCCGAGGCCACCCCGAGCTGACTTTTTGGAATATTTACATGGTAAGGTTAAGTTGGAGGTGTATTTTTGTTTGTGTTGCCTTAAGTCTTCTCCTTTTAAGGTTATGATAGCTGCTTCGAGACTAAGTGGTTGTTTTTCTTTATCAGTGATACATTTTTTCTTTCATTCGAAAGCATCTGATACTTCTTGCCTTAATCAAAAATTGTAATTACACATATAAAACTATGTATACTAACATAACTGTTAGTGGGGAATTGTGTGGATTTCCCTTCCCCTTTGCTAGTGGAGTGGGGTTTGGGGATGCTGCTAGAGTAAGAATTTCCGGAGGCCCCCAAGGGAGGATGAGATGTAGTAGAAAGCTTTGTTTACATGGAATTACATCCTTGGGTTGCAGAAGCCCCATTTCCCTTAAACCAGTCCTGGAAAACGTGCAGCCGGGGATCCAGCAGAGCTTAAAAGCAAAGCCAGTGTCCAGTGTTTCCGCCCAGGGTGGAGTTGAGTCCGGCACAGCATCAGGCTAGTAGTCCATCAGTCCAGTGTGTGTGGGGTCCACATGACTGTGGGCCATGTGGGCAAGTGTGAGCACTACACAAGCCAAGAGTCAGCAAAAGCAGCGAGAGAGCAAGAGAGAGAGAGAGCCAAGAGAAGGGAAGGAACTCCTTTGTTCAGGAGCTTGTGTGGGGTGCACACAATGATAGTGAGCAGTTGTTGGAAGCCCTGTACTAGATGGACAGAAGGTGACACAGTCATATCTTGTAGACATAATGCCCATTGTAAAGAGGTAAGATAGAGAACAAGAACCAGCATGATAGCACCTCTATAAATAAAAGCACACCCCAAACAACATTGTTCAACATAACACAAGGATACATACATGGCCAAAGAGATTCACCAAAGTGGGTGTCTCCTGGGGCATAAACATGAGAATTGGTGCAAAGAGGAAAATAAATTAGGAGCAGTACCTTGAGTGGGATGAATGTAGTTACACCACTTCCAGCCCCTGATTCATGGATCAGAGTTCTATCTGCTTTTTGTCTAAAATCAGTTTCATATATTTTGTCCAATAGTTGTATGATGGGGAGGGAAGTTAGTCCCAAGTCCATTATTTATCATAGCTAGAGAAAGAAATGCCTTTTAACCTTTTAAAATTACTTTAGTATGCTTGCATTTCTATTTTCTTCTTCTCTTTCTATTGCAATGTTTTAGTTGTATCATTTCTACACATGGCTTATAAATGGCAGACAAGGGTCATGATCACAGAGAATTGTAAATAACTTTTTCAAATAATTTATATCTTACTTGTCATTTACTGCAGCCCGGATATTTGTGTTCCCCCAAAATTCATATGTTAAAATATAACCCCCGAAGGTGATTATATTAAGAGGTGGGGTGTTTGGGAGGTAATTAGGTCAGGAAGGCAGAGCCCTCTTGGGTGAGATTAATGCTCTTATCCAAGAGGTTCCAGAGAGATCCTTCCTTCTTTTCACCATTTGAGAATAAAACTAGTCTGTGACCCTGATGAGGGCCCTCATCCAACCATGTTGACACCCTCATCTAGGACTCCTAGCCTCCAGAACTGTTGTTTGTTTATTTATTTTTTTTAAAGAGAGAAGCACCTTGAAAAGATGAAGAGGCATGTGACTGACACTGGACATCAAAAGAGAAAAGGGCGTATGCGATGGAGGCATTTTTACAAATCTCAAAAAAACTAAATGCAATGAACATCTCATAATAATCACTGAGGTGACTATATAGGTTTTACATTTATTATGATCACTAAGAAACAAAAAATACAGACATAACACATGCTATCTGTAGTAAAGTCATGCATATCACAAGGCCTGTGGATTTGAGCCTCAACTCAGAGTGGCATCAGGTGTGCTGGGAGCAGAAGGGTGGGGCCATTTATTACGATCAGAACAGAGCACACAGGGTTCCACCCACAGGATCTTCAACACAAAAGAGTATGCCAAACGGAAGCAGCTGAGGCGACTCTGCACTGTCCAATGCATTACACATTATATAATTATCATAATTATCCAGCAAGACTCTAGTATTGACATCTGCATTCTAGCTCAACCGTTACATTTATTACTCCTTATCATCAAAAATGTATGTGCTAGCAAATCACTTTCCACCCATTCAAATAGTGAGGTAAAGTCCAACTTGAACATATCAGCAAGGATATTCCCAATGCAGAGTACTGGCAGAAAATGTGATTAGAAAGAGATAGTTTACTTCTACACAGGATTTGGCTTCAGAGGGAGGGAAACAGAATCAGCTTTCTGCCTTTTCCTCACTCTCTCCACACTGGCAATCAGACCCCAAGTATATATTGTGCATGTGTGTTAATATGCAGGAGATGCTTACGCAGGAAGCCCACTGCTAAGGGTGACTCCTGCTAAGGGTTCTGTGTTCGGGCCCTTACTGCTTTCAGCACAGAATTCCACTTGCTATTCCTTTGCTCCTGCTGCTCTCTCTTATAGCGGTCTTGGAAAGAACTATGGTTATCTTCGTCCTCTGTCTCTGAGATGATTTCCATCTTCTGAATGATGAGTTTAATAAGCTCATGCTGTTTTTCCAGAAGAGAAGTCACATCCTTCAGCCTAAAGGGACATACAGGTTTCATGAGTTTATTTCAGCCCTCCACGTGCACAAGGCCTGGGGACCAGAAGTGCTAACAGGTATCGGGTAACCTGTGCTCAGGTTACAGCCTCTGGACAGTCAGAATCCTGGTCAGGAACACATATTTTCAAAGTATAAGCGATTTTCCTACGGTTATACTATTGGTTCACAGCTGGTTTATTTAGGTTTCCATTTTAAAGATTAAAATACTGTTGCACAGAAAGGTTAAGTGCTTTGAAATCAGGTAAATGAACCCTAAAGCCCTCGCATTTAACCACTGTACACTATGCATCTGCTCCTGGGATCCTCACAATCTTTCAGAGCTTTGATGTATGACTGGAGATGGCTCATGAGGGATGCATGCAGCTCAGGATACTGTTGGGTGAGTAGCAGCAAATAAGTTGTTGGAGGTTCTAGAAACTCTCTCACAATTCCCAATCCCCTGGCAGCATCAGTGAGTTAAAGCATGCCTTAATACAGAAGATAAACACAAATATACAGTGTAACCCTTTACTATGCATCATTATTTAAGACTTTTGAGTTTCTCAAATATGGATAAAAGAAGAAATACATACCGGTATTTCTGCTTCAATATTTCTACTTCTAAAGCTGTATCCGCATTTGGTATTTCTTGTCTTACTTCTTGGGTGCAAAAAATTTGGTGAAATATGCACTGTGGGATAAAAGATTAATAGTTACTCACATTAAACTCAATTCGGGAACTATTTCTTGAACATGTGCCATAACTCAACTTCTGAACCAGGGCGTGCTAGCACAGGTATCTAACGAGAGCCATGCCCTCAAGGAGCTCACAGTCTGTTGAGAGAAATAGACATGCAAAGAGCTGTGTAACAAAATTATACACATAACAGAGCAAAGTACAGGATATATAAATAATACAAAAGGAGGGGTAAACTGGAGTGGAGGATTGTTTAGGAAAAGGTTTAAGTGAATCATTTTCATGAGGAAATTCTCATGAAAAATGTCCATCATAAGTGGCGGTATTTCATCCTGACCTGTGTTGCTCAGTGATTGGAGCGCTGTGTGCATTGAAGGGTCTTGGGTTCAATTCCAGGTCGAGGGCACAGCCTGGGTTGCAGGTTACATCAGAGCTACCAGGGTATGTGAAGGAGGCTACAGGGCTAGCTATGTGTCTCTCTCAAATTGGTGTTTCTCTCTCTCTCTTTCTCTCTCCCTCCCTCCCACTCCCTCTGAAAAGCAATAGAGAAAGTATCCTCAGGTGAGGATTAGCAACAACAAAATAAGTGGTGGTATTTCACACAATATAAGCTATTTCTCTCAAACTGCTCAGCATCGTATGCAACACAACTGAATTTCACATGGGGACATTTCTGAAATGCTATTTTAATATTTTTAAAATCTAGGATCTTTAAATGATTGGTGAACTAGAGAGGATCGAGGGCAGATGTGAAATGACCAGGAGTGAGGTAATTCTAGGAGTCTAGGCAAGAGGAGACCACCTAGCAAGTCTGACGGCCTAAACCTGTGATTGACTGAAGTGAGGGGATAGGAAGAGGGAGGGGCAATGTCAAGGCTGCCATCTGCACAGGCAAATGGTGTGGATGTCAATTGACATAAGCAACTTTGGAGAAGGATGAGCTTTTCCACCCTTTCTCTGTAGGGGATGTTGGGAGGGAGTGATTCGTGGGAAGAGTGAAAGGCATGAGCTTGTTTTGCAAGAGTTTGTTTTAAACATGCTGAATTTCAGGGACCTCAGACACACCAGGGAAGATGTCAAGTCAACAGTTGGATACAGGGGCCCAGAATGCACAGAAGAGCTGTAGGCCAGAGATATTAATCGCTGAGCTCCTGTGTTAGGTGGTAGTTGCAACTATGGATGTGAGTGAAATCAGATAGGGCGATAGTGTAGAGTCAGAGTAAAGCATAGGCTGACACTTAGGTTCCCTTTATCATGTTATGACTACACAATGGAAACTTAACCTACAAAGAACTCAGAAAGAATATTCATAGAGAGGGAGCCCAGGCATGGTTAAGATTAGCATCCAGTACTTCTGACTCTTAGTATAGTCCCTTTCCCATTATAATACAGCTAGAGGCCCGGTGCACGAAATTCGTGCACAGGGGTGGGGAGGGTCCCTCACCCCTGCCTGCACCCTCTCCAATCTGGGATCCCTCTCGAAATCTGGGACTGCTGGCTCCTAACCGCTCATCTGCCTGCCAGCCTGATCGCCCCTAACCGCCTCTGCCTGCCTGCCTGATTACCCCTAATTGCCTCTGCCTCGGCCTCTGCCACCATGGCTTTGTCCAGAAGGATGTCTGAAATGATGATCAAAAGGTCGTTTGGTCTAATTAGCATATTACCCTTTTATTAGTATAGATGACCTGGCTTAATCTCTGTGTATTTTCTATATGTATTCTCCATGGGTGTGTATCTGTGAATATGTACACATGTGTTCTATATAGGCACACAGACACACACATACATACATCTGCACATATAAGTAAGTGATATGTGATTAGGAAAAACAGCACACCTGCAATGTAAAAAGGATACTTAAATGGTACACCTACCAAGTGTTCTCACAGGGACGTGGCACATGTTTAACACTGAAGCTTTAGCTGAGCCACATGGAGAGAGGCCACTGCACTGCCCATCACTTTCTCATCCTGCACTGTTTTTTTTAAAACAAGCTTATTTGTTTCCCACAAGCAGAGTGACTCAGGGTGTGTAGAAAGGCACCCTTTGGGCCTGGCTAATATGGTTCAGTGGTTGAGTGTAGACCTATGAACCAGGAGGTCACGGTTTGATTCCCAGCCAGGGCACATGCCAAGGTTGGGGGGTCGATCTCCAGTAGAGGGTGTGCAGGAGGCAGCCGATGGATGATTCTCTCTCATCATTGACATTTCTCTCTCTCCCTCCCTCTCCCTTCCTCTCTGAAATAAATAAAAAATATATTAAAATAAGTAACTAAATAAATAAAAATGAAAAGGCAACCTTTAGGAATACACAGTGAAGCAGTGTCGCACAGTCTATGCCATGTTTGTTCCATGTACTTACTAGTAACCCTCGGCTGTATCTGGCTCTGTTGGGATAGACGACGATGGATTTCTGATCCACTTTGCGTAGGAACCAGAGCGGCAGCTTCTTCTCTAAGTTGGTATGGAGTTCCACCTAAAGCGCATATTGGATTTATTGATAGGGATCATTCATTAGTAGCTGGAATTCTCACACTGCACAGACGAAAGCGTTAGCACAGCAACTGAACACTGACTGCTGTGTCACTGACGGCTGGGCGGCCCGTTTCCTGGGCCCCTGGCAGCCGATCACCTGCCCCTGCCTTTCACCACATCCACCCGCGCCACAGCGGCTAGCTGCCTGGTTGGCCCCATGTTGACCTCGAAAGAGGCTTAGGCAGTTTCTCAATTCCTCTGCCGACATTGTTGTAGGATTTTTTTTTTTCATTTTTGATTCTCTGACGACCACAGGTGCACCAGAGAGCATGCATTGCAGGCAGGGTAGTGAGAACATGCCCAGGCTCAGCAGAGTGTTCTCAGGACTCAGCCACGCCTGCATGTGAACGGTTCAGGTGGTGCTGATTCAAAACAAACACGGCACTCACCTGCATGGCAATCCTCTTCAGCAGTGCGTGCTTCTGGACCTCGGCAATGTCCCCAACTGCCAAACCGATCTGAAGCACAACACGGCATTGCATCACGACCAGTGTAACAGCTCACATCAAAATGCACTTACGGTCTCCCTGGATGCTGTCAGTGTGGCATGGAGTTCACCAGCAGGGCCCTTGAACACTTTGCTCCCACACCCCACGGAGAGCTGCGAAGCCTGTATAACTCCTAAATTCACCAGCAGGGCCCTTGAACACTTTGCTCCACCCCACGGAGAGCTGCGAAGCCTGTATAACTCCTAACAGCGGTGGCCATGGCGGTGGGTCCAGTAATGGCAAGTGTTATCATGAAAAGTTAAGACATAAAAATAAATCTGAAATTCATTTTAATTTTAAGTAAAAATATGTTCTTTTGGGGGAGGACGGGAGTGATGTGATATCAAATACCGTTGGCAATAGCCATGTACCATGCCTGGAAACTGCAGGAGTTTAGCATCTAAGGTGGACAACATGGAAAAGTTAAAACATTAAAATGAGGGAATGAAGAGGTTTATATATTATGTTATGTTTGGCAGGAAAAGGTACACTTTAGGGGTGGGTGAGGCTCTGGTAATACAAATCCTCCTAGAAATCCATGGCTGGGCAGAATTAGGTGAGGGGAAGCTGTCAGCTCAGTTCTACTGAGTCCAAATTAACTCACTCTTCCACTGGGAGACACTCAGGGCCTGTGTCTGCTGACCTGGCCCCCTGCTTTCTGAGACCCGAGAGGCTCACAGTCAAGTAAACTCCAGCAGAGAAGGGCTCTGTCAGTCCCTCCAGGTTACCACCATATGCCCAGTGCTTAGAATAGTGCAGGACACATAGTAGGCACACAAAAAAGCTGCTGAATGAATGAGCAGTGAAAGTCTATTCCAGGGTGTACAAATATAGTCAGCAAGTAGCTTTTATCTGGCAGGATAATGTTTTCTGTTATTAATTTGCAAGTCCTGCAATGGGCAGTCTCTCTGGTTTAGATCTTACATCAGAGGTGCTTGCCTGGCTCTGAAGACATCTGAGTGTGCTGAGCTGTGCGTCCCATAATTTATTAATACAAGTTATAAGCTTGTAAGCCTCATCATTTACTAATTAAAATAAGCAATATATTAATATTAAATGTTAATCAAATACTATTAATATTTAATAGTAGCTAAGATTTGAATGCAAATATGTTTTAAATTCTTCATATTAGCTCATTTCATCCTCACAATAACTTAGGAAGTAGGTTTTATTATTGTCTTTCTCTGATTTGTGTCCTCAAAACTATGATAACAGACTCCGGTGATTGGGGTGGGGTAGTTGGCTAAGAAAGTCTGCCCAGCAGAGATGATGCCTGGCCTGAATGTTGAAAGCTGAGAAAGAGTTAACCAAGGTGGGGGGGTTCCAGGAAACGGAGAGCAGAGCCCAGGAGGCAGGAGGAAAGCCTGGCACACCCAGTGACCGCGTGTGCTCGTGTGTGTCTGGGTAAAAGCTGCGGACTGTGGGGAGTTGGATGAAATCTGGGTCGGATCCGGATCATGAGGACCCTGTGTGCAGTGCTCATGGACTGAAGCTTTAGAAGAGTCAAAGAAAAACTTTGAAAGAGACACTGACGGGCCCCATTTTTCATGATCAGGGCATCACTGTGGTGATAATTTGTGGGAAGGATTAGACAGAGAAATGAGATGAGAGGGAGGAACTCTTCAGTCTTCTACAGCAGTGGGGATGAGGCACCACGAGGGCAAGAGCTAAGAGGAAGTAGGTAGAGAGGCAAATGTTTATTGGCAGAAATGAGGAAAAGGGGCTCGGGTGGGTGGAGAATATCGAGTCAGTCTGAGGAAGGAGAACAGTGTCAGTCTTGGCCCTGGTGGGTCTGATTTTCTCTGGGACAAGCAGGTAGTGAAGCTCACTGGCTGTTGGCCGTACAGATCTGCGGGTGGCACCGACCTGTACTGCTGCTAACCCAGGTTCTCCTCTGGAGAATGGTCTTCCAAACGGAAGTGAGTCTCAGAGACGAGTGTGGGCTTCATGTCATTCTTTATTATTCTTAGTTGCCATCTTTTACTTTTCTATGTCACCAAAATAAAACTGGAGTTGTATCAAGTCAGTGAATCAAAACATTACATAGTCTGTATTATTATTTTTTCTTTCTGGAAACACTGCCCAGCACGGTCCCTGGTGCATAGTCAGGCTCCAAAAAAGCGTGTGGACTATGTGCACATTCGAGTAAATGAATAAGGACAAAACGTGCCCTGTAATGCCGGCTAGGACTCTCCATGGACCTGGGATGCTCAGGGCTGGACAGGTTCTCTGTGGAAGGGCAAGGACATGTCCATATCTGCTGGGGGTAGCCAGCCTCTGACTTTTTAGAGGGGGCACCTGAATGTCACAAATACCTCCCACCCTCGCTCCCCACTTAAATGTCTGGTCCATGAGAGATTCAAGAGATGAGTTCTTCCTCCTTCACTCCATGAAGGTATCTGCCTAACCTTTGCCTTCCCCTGCTCCCGGCAACCCTAACACAGCACACACCATTCATCTTTATATCCTTATTCTGCTTTGTAGTTCTTCATAGCATTTACCACCCCCACAACATCATGCTCCATACTTACCTGTTTACTGCTTAACTTCATGACTAGTTTATAATCATGTAGGGGTTGGGTATTGATCTGTCTCTGTCCCGGCACCTGGGTCAGTGTCTGGGTCACTTAGGAGATTCTTGATAAGCATTTGCCAAGTGAATGCATCTTTGCATCCCCTGGGCCCCACGTTGTGCCCGGCACACTCAGGCCTCAGTGAAAGAATGGATTTCACAGGTGTCCCTTTTCCCTTCTTGGAGGGAGATGGGGGAGGCTCCGAATAATGATTGTGAAATGCCTCAAATGATCAGCAAGCAGGAAATACAAGGATAAATTACTTACAAGTAAATTCATGAGGACGATTGGGACAAACATTGTGAAGGTAATGAGTTGTATAAAGGACAGAAGTGGATATGCCAGTTCATTTCTCAGAAACGGCTCTAGGAAGGCATCGCGATAATTAATGTCTCCTAGCATCATGCTGAAGGTCTGGATTATGGAAAGCAATGGAGTGCTGAAAGCATCCTGAGGAAAGACGGGAAGGGAACCATGAAATGCAAAATGCATATAATGAAAAATGGTTCCTGGAGAGTAAAATGATAAAAATCGTATTTAAAATATTTTTAAAGTCATAGGACTACAGCTACTAAAATACAGGGATAAAAACTACCAATAAACTGGTGGTAAAGTCATCAAAATAATCTTTTCTGCACACAAATCATCGTGCATTACACATAAACGTTTTGACAATGGAAAAAAGTCATGTAATAAGGCTATATTTTTCCTGTAGTGAAAATCATTTGAATGCCAATATATGAGATAAAATGAAAATATCCAAATATCGTTGTGTTATTATTGATATTATACACCATTGAGAACTCAGTATAAATATATATTCCCAATATTTATAGCAAAAAAATGAACCACAGGCACAACTCCTCACCTGTATACTCAGGAGGACGTAAAAGCTGAGTCCAAAGGCCAAAAGAAGGAAGATAAACACGACTGTGGACCTCAACAAAGTCTTCATAATTACCTCCAACATAACGATGAAAATCCCACAGTTCTCAAATCTAGGAAGATTTGAAAAATTAAAATATTTATTCACTTTTTTTTTCAAATGGAACTCGCATTTGACCCAATAATCCCACTTCTAGGAATATATCCCAAGAAATCAGAAACATCAATCAGAAAGGATATATGCACCCCTATGTTCATAGCAGCACAATTTACAATAGCTAAGATTTGGAAACAGACTAAATGCCCATCAGCAGATGAGTGGATTAAAAAACTGTGGTAGGTCTACACAATGGAATACTGTGCTGCTGTAAAAAGGAAGGAACTCCTACCATTCGCAACAGCCTGGATGGACCTGGAGAGCATTATGCTAAGCAAAATAAGCCAGTCAGAGAAAGATAAATATTGCATTATCTCACTCATTTGTACAATATAATGAACAACATAAACTGATGAACAAAAATAGATCCAGAGACAGAGAAGCATCGAACAGACCGTCAAACCTCAGAGGGAAGGCTGGGGAGGGTTGGGGGAGGGGTAGAGGTCAACCAAAGGACTTATATGCATGCATATAAGCATAACCAATGGACAGAGACACAAGGGGGTGAGGGCATGTGCTGGGGGGAAGGGCAATGGGGTATTGCACAGACATATATAATACCTTTATCAATAAAGAAAAAATAAAAATAAAAAACCTTGCAGGGAAAAAATACATTTATTCACTTTTCTGGCCCAGTGTGTTTCATTCAGGGTCAATATTTATCATGCACTAGGCACTCGTTTCCACAGATGAGGTAACTGAGGCCAGTTACTTTCCAAAATGAGACATGAGAATTCATGAAGCATCAAGTCTTATTTTCAGTCCGCTCACACTATCTGCCTTTTTCCTTTTCCTTTTCTCTTCTTGTTAATGTTTATCTTTCATTGTGTTACCACTTGACCAAAGTAGGAGAGAGACATAGCTTCCCAGTATCCAAGATGCTGCTACCAGACGATGAGGGGATGAGAGAGACGAGTTGTGTGGTGCCTCGGTGGGAGGGACGAAATGAGCTCATGCTCCTGGGGCATCTGTCGCAGGCACATACCCATGCTTCACTCTCCCATCCTTACAGCTCCCTACACTTTCCTGTGTCTCCCCAGCAACCTACATTGTGAAATGTCTGGGTAGATGATGAGTGTCTTCTGACCACTAACTTGTACTTTCCCTTTGACAAGACACCCTGTTAAAAGGGGAGTCATAAGATTTTAAAGCTGAAAGGGACATCAGAGGACTTAGAAGCTCAGTTCCCAGAGACATCCAGGACCTCGCTCAGGTCACTAAATAGTGGCAAAGCCAACAGAGTGGCACTGCCTGGACCTATCTTGATGCCTCTTGCCTTCCAGGTCAGCGCTCTTCCCACCAGATCCTGTCCTTTCGGGAGTCGGGGCTCAGCCCCACTGCACTGTGCTCAGGACAGCAATGCAGACCTATGGTGGGGAAAGCGCTGTCCCAGGGTTGGACCGACTTTGGTAAAATGCCGACATCTGACTTACCAGCTGAGATCTTGGGCTAGTTACTAACTCAGTGCCTCAGCTTCTTTTATAGACTGTGAGTAATAACATTTACCTCTTGTTATTGTAAAGATTGTGTGAAATAACATTTTTAAAAATCCTCACCTGAGGATATGTTTAGAGAGAGACAGAGACAGAGAGAGAGATAAACACTGATGTGAGAGAGAAACATATATGAGATCGAACCAGAAACCTAGGCATGTGCCTTGTCTGGGAATCAAACCAGCAACCTTTTGGTGTACAAGACGATGCTACAAAGAACTGAGCCACCGGCCAGGGCTGAAATAACATATTTAATTCACCAGCAGCAAGTGTGGGAGGCAGGGGAGCCTGGTCCTTCTTTCCTCTCTAGAATTAGAGTTTTGGGGTTGACATTTTTCCCTCCTATCACTATTACTCACCATACCTAACACTTCCTTTTAATTGTTTTAATCTAAAGTAAGTAATTATCAAATAATACCAGGCAAAACAAGAATAGCCAATACTTTTATACCCATTTACTTCAACATTTAATCTAGATTTGACTAGACTGGTGGGTCTGGATTCGAGGGGATTTTTCCACCCAGAGAATAACTGGCAATTATCTAGAGAAATTTTTTATTGTCACACGGGTGGGGGACGGTTACTACTGGTATCTAGCAGAGAGGCCAGGGATGCTACTAAACATCCTACAGTGCACAGGACAGAGCCCCACAATAAAAATTATCTGGTCCCAAATTTCAGTAGTGCCAAGGCTGAGAGAAACCTGGTCTACACTCTGAAGTCCAAACCTCCCTCCCCTTTTCCTTAATAATATAAAAGATATCCTCACAGTTTACAACATTGGAAAAGGAAGAAGCCAGTTACATACTTATGGGACTTATAATAGCTCTTTATTATATTAAACATACCTAAAGGATGTTTAAAGGATATAGAGATCATTGAAGCCAGTTTTACCTCTGAAGATACATTAAGAAGTTCATCCAATAGAAGTAAATGGCAATTGCTCCGCATTGCCACTGCACGTGAGCTGGTATACTGATGAACAAGGGTGACACGAAAATGATGCTCGTTGTGTAGATAACCCATTCAGTTCCATTGCTCTGATCCAATAAGTAATTCCTTTTCTGGGGTTAAAAAAATGAAGAATTACCCCATGTAGAGATCAATACCTAACATCTTATGGATGAATATATATTTGTAATGAGTCACAAGAGTTTTTCGTTGTTGCAGCTGGGGATTTAGGACCAAGGAGCCAGCTCCTGCCATCCTGGACTGAACTGCGCTCTTGGTTCGTATCATTGTTGGAGGTAGCCCAGCCTCTTTATTGACCTGGCACCTAGGCAGTCTGATGCCTCTACAACTTTCTGGGCTTTCCCCATGGAGTCCACTTCATCTTAAGGAAAAATCTGGGGATGGAGGGACTGCAGGTTGGCTTCGTAATTCCTTTCTGCCTGTATATAGACATGCATGTGGAATTCCCAGGATACAAAGCAACTAATTCTGCTTCTAAGGAGGTTTGAGACCTGTGCTAAGACTAAATTACCATACCGATTTGGTGTATTTTCTATTCTTAACTTAAAGGTGTCCTGTAGAATAGGCCATTATCAATAAGAAAATGTGGAGAACAAATCTGTAGTTCTCAAGTTTGAAAATGACAAGAGATATTACATAATATGCCCTAAATCATTTAACATACAATAGAACAATACAGTCTAACTCTCAGAATTGTGACAATTTACTGAAACTATATACATATAAAAGTACTTGGCAATGCATATGTAAAACAAATGCAAAGCACTATTATCATCATGCAAATACCCATGTGCTCATATTATGTAGAGAGGTACATTTCCATAGAAAATGAGGTATTGTGTAAAAGATTTAAAACATAGACAGTAACATGCACAAAAAGTATACTCCAAAAATGAATAATAAAAGACTGATGCCATTTATCAACCCAAGCAAGGACCTACAGGTAATTTACATAATCCTTGTGTCTGATCTGAACTTGGTTCATCCATTTTAAGAAGTAAAGTAGAAAGTAAAAAGTATGATAAAAAGTTCCCCAATTTTGTTATAACTTGACATTTTATGCAATAAATAAAGTATTCCTTTTAGAAGAGGAATAAAAAAACAAACACATTTGCAATGGAGTCTTGGCCCAAGTAAGTTCTTTATAAACAGTTACATTCAAAATTAGAAAATTCAAAATCTAACTTTTATGTCAGCAAAATATTAAGTCGCTATCAGAGAAAACACAGAAAAAGTCATGTGTAGCCAGACAGACCCACATGGACTTGTCATTCTGGACCAACTTGGCTTCAGGTGTGTCAACAGGCACCGTCCAGGGCAGAAAGTGTATCTAACATCCTGTGATTTCTACATCTGGAGAAGTTTATGCTTGGTATTTCCAATCTATACATTTGTCCAGGTATGTGATTTTATTCTGACATTAAAATATTTATTCTGCATATTAAAATATTTCCAATTTTAGAGATACAAAATGTATTGTTTACCTGTTGGAAAATCTGGACCAGTTCTTTGCAATATCCAAATAAGCTTGATAAAAAAACTAAAATCATACAAACTTTTATAGAATATGAATCCTGAAACAAAAAAATAATGTAAGCACTTACAAGGGTATACATTAAAACAACACAAATTTCTTAATAATTTCCACTATTACATATTTATTTTGTTATTCTTTTGCTTCATTTCTATGTACTGTCCATATTTGCTTTAAACAGAAAATTACTGTGATGCCAATATAAAGAAGACACATATTCATTTTATAATGTCTTAAGACAGGTTCAGAAATTGCCAATGGAATTCCAAAAGAATATGAACCTATGCAAAAAATTATTTTACTCTGGTAAAATGTGCATACTATAAAATTTATCATTTTGAGAGTTTTACATTTTATCTGTACATTTACATTTTAAAATGTACACTTCTGTGGCATTCAGTACATTCACAGTGTTACACACCATTATCACCATCTAGTTCCATAACTTTCTCATCACCCCAAAGGGAAACCCTGTACCCACTAAGCATCACTCCCCTCTCCCTACAATCCCTGGCAGCCACAAATCTGCTTTCTTGGACACCAATTTTAAAGTTTTCTATTTCAGCATTCAAGCTAGCATCTCATACATGTCAATTCCTTTAAATTAATTTATGAACTCATTTACTGACCCATTTATTTATATTCCCTCTCACTTCACAAAGGACTTTAGGAGAAATTGTTAGCATATATGAATCCTATAGGCTATTTATAATAATAAAAGTCCTGGTATTTCAAACTTATAATAGGGCTAATATTATTAGGGAAAAAAGCACACTTTTTAATAATCTTTTCTTTTAAAAGGTTGAAATATGAAAATAAGTGGAAAAATACCTTGGTGTCTAATATTTCTAAATGATCACTAGTTTCATTGATGATTCCAGTTGAGTTGAAAGCCATACCTGGCTTTATATTGACAACAAGAAAGGTCATAGGCAGGAGACCAAGGCAATAAGATCCTAGGTTCATAATATGGGCTCTAAACCCATAAGCCAACCTACAAAAGAAAATAAGTAAACCATAGTTGAGGAATTTCAACAAAAATATTTCCTTAAGATACGTGGAAAAAGTAGTTATGATCTCTCTCAGAAATCTATTTGGTAAATCCACTGAACTTTAGAACCAAGAAGACCTTCGAATTCATTTTTTTCCATTTTCAAAAAAGGAATCACAACTTCCCAGTAAGTCACGAGTTACTTAAAAATCTCTCACCAATTAATGGAAGAGCTGAGACATTAGCTCATATCTACTAATTCCATGTTGGCTCTTCCCAGGAACACACCTCTCACTTCATTCATGTCCACTAAACTGCAGGGCCCAGGAACGCCTCTCATTGTCTTATATAGTGACTTCCCCTCACCCCAAAATATGTCATTTAATGTAAAAAAATAAACATCATCATTTTAATACCAAAATATGCCTTCAACACATTTCTTTTTCAAACATGAAAATACCATTTAAACATAATTATTTAGAAGACTTTTAATAAAATTAATGGAGATATTATTAAAAAAGAAATACTACCTAATACCCACCATTTCATAAGTAAATATTCTTTGCACACAGGATGGTTGAGAAGCTCTATGCGGTTATGGTGTACCATTGTCTGAGAAATAAAAAAAGATCCATAAAAATACAACCATATGAAGCAATCAAGTATAAATTAAGCTTCTTGTTTGCTGGTTTTATAAATTTATCTGATATTACAAAAGTAACAACTGTTTGTTTTAGAAAATTTGAGAAACCAAAGTTCTATCAAGAATATATTTAAAACACACACACACACACACACACAAGCTAGAGAGAACCATTTTATACAGGTGCAAGTATTTGATTCAGTTTGTCTATTTCATTTTCTCACTAGTTAAAGAAATCAGCTTTTCAATCTTATACAAATTACAACTGGAAAGGACATTTAAGATAAATAAGCAAAAGCTACACCCTTGGTCTTTCTTTGAAGAAACCCAGGCTTATCTTTCTGGAAGCATTTTAAATAGTAAAGTACACATAACAGTGGTTAAATTAGCCTGTATTTTATAAGTTGTCATGAGTTATTGGAGCTACTAATATCTACCTCAAAATTAATTTTTAATTGTTCAATAAATTCATAGAGGAAGTGATGTTAGCAAGATGATGGACGAGGAAACCCCAGAGCCTCCTTCACCCACTGAGACAACAGTGAGTAGCCATGTCCTTTCACACCAGGAGCTCATCACATACCTGTCACCTGCTTCCTGTGCAGTTACCTGAGTCTGAAACCCTGGTTTAGACAGAAGTAGATCAGCCTCATGGCTTTTATTGCCTCATCTGCTAGAAATGTGCAAGAACTCCTTGGACTAAGAACTGGTTTAGAACAAGTCTCTCGGGAAATTTGGGTCCATACTGAGCATGTAGGGCTTGCTCTCTGATTGCATTTACTCTTCCAGAAGGATCTAAGAGCTTCTGAAAGTCAGAGTTTACCGTGCGGCCAGTGGTCAGCTGAACTTGGAAGCTATGACTGTTAAATATCAAGCCCCACATTTTCCTCTGATTTACAATGGAGCAAACTCTTAAATATGTGTGTCTGTATTTAGGTGGACAGCCCATGTTGTCCCTGGTGTATTGGATTCTGGGTTGAGACAGGTTTAACATGACCATGAGGACGAAAGTGATCAAGAGTGTGGAACTTTAAGGAGACCAAATTATAGCAATTGTGGAAAATTATTGCTTTTTTTTTTACTAAAAATAAAGGTTGGGGCCACATGACAGACAGACATAAAACTATAAATCTGGAATTCTCTCCAGGTCCCTTCCTGAATTATAATACCAAAACACTGCAGAGCCCATGTAGAAATTACCTGGATAATGAAAACACTAGACTTACATTGATGGTTGTGAGAGGCTCATATGTAACATCCTGTGCATTTTTTTTCGTGAATTCTAATGGACATTGAAGATATCTGAAATTATACTCGATCTATAGGAGATATAATTTTTAAAAGTTTTAGTCTAGTATAGACCCACAACTGTTCTTGACAATCACAAACACAAGCCTGCAATTCTGTTGAAAATTAAATGATTGAAATAAAAGTTGAGTCATCTCATCTGAACAAAAGTAAATTAACTTATTGCATATTACTTTAAAAAAATAAATATCCTAGGAAGCTGTTATTTGATTGATTTTTAACTCATAATCATTGATTTTTAACTCATAGTCACTTACACCCAATTTAATTCTTCAGGCAATACTATACAAGAAAATAGAAGACTAGAAGCAACTCTAAATAATGCTATTAAAAACAATTAAAATATTAGGGGGAAACTGAGGATTTAAGAGGTAAATTATCTCATAAGTAGGAAATAGAGTAATCTGACAAATGAAGATAATATTTACCACCTTTTGAGATTGGGGAACTCTACTAATATTTTTAATATACTTTAAAGAATTATAATAAAATAAACTTCAAATTGTTATGGTAAAATAAGCTTACATGGTAGTCTCGGCAGGACTTGTCTTCCGTGGAGGGTGTCATGCAGCAATCTAAAAGCACCTTTGGGAGGAAAAGTGGCTAAGATATTGGCCAGGAGAGTAGAGAGGAGACAGGATTTGATCCCATCTCTAAAACAATACCTGAGACACCCCTTCCCTTCTTTTGCTTCTTGTACCTCCAAGGTAAACTATAACCCATGTCATTCAGGAACGAAGTTTAAAAAATAAAATTTTACATTAACCACTGCACACAGAAATAAAAGTGATTCAGTAAAATACCATCCACTTTGAGAAACAAAGTACATTTACTAAAATGTAAGAAATCTTCCACTGGTTTTGCCCAAGATTTGGCATCTTTCTGGGCTTCTAGAAAATATGTAGATACTTAAGGATTCCTTTGCCCAGCGCCTTGTAGTGATCATTTCTTGTCCCTAATCTGCTTCCAGAGGAGCCCTGGGGTCTTTCTTTGTCCAAGTTCCTATCTGCATTGCTCGAGCCTGATACTGTGTTTGCTTCTGTACCTCCCTTGCTGAGCACTGGGACTGACACAGTCTTCATCTAGAGCAGCATGGCCAGGGCAGGGGGATAATGTTACAAGGAGAAATTCTGCAGGCCCTCCAAATGCTTCTTTTTTACTCTTCACAGTTTGGATACAGGCATATATAGAGAAATATCACTCTACTACCAGGGGAGCAATTGCACAAGAAGGACAATACATGGCAACTAACACTGGGCATTAGAGCTGAATATACAAAAGGAGGAGGCAGGAGTGAGAGGTGGGAGGGTGCTTGCCCCACCCAAAGGAGCAGCTGCTACACTGGCCCAGCGATTCCTGCCTTGTGTGCAGGGAGGCCCAGTCACCAGATCTTCTGATTTTTACAGGAAGCCAGATATCTAGATCTTTAAGGGGGGGGCCTCCTAGTTTTAAATGTTAGCTACTAATGCAAATTTGAAACAATAACATGCATTCCATTAAAAACAACTAGAGGATTTGTTCAGCCAGCAATCGCCATTAGTAATCTCTGCTCTAGACTTGGATTATTTGAATAAAAAAATCGGTTGCCCATATTTTCTGTATTCCACATAACAATTGGATTCTTTAATTCAAGTAGGTCCTTCCTAAATATTTGTTGGCTAACTTCCCCTTATGCCCTGTGGGAAACTAGAAACTTTTTAAAGATGGAAATTGCTACTATTTAGGTTGTGATTACAACAGTAAATCGACACATTATATTATATGCCAAGCATATACCCAGAAGGAGTTTTGTTTGGAGAGCTTACTTTCATGCATTCGGGGAGGTATTCTACCATTTCCACAACTGGACATCTGTTGCTTGGAGAATTATGACTAAAAGCCCTAAAACATTCTTCCCATCTGTAAAACAAAATAATTTAAAAAAAACACGAGTCTTAATTCTTTTGTTTGGCACAACCTCAAAGCTACCAATTGATACTCAAGATTGTATCTTTATGAGAAACCTGAATTGATTCTAATGGAACAAATATTTGAACCAAGATGAATCCATGAATAAGGGTCCTTATCCATTAATGGGAATTAGAAATGTGGGCAAATTCCAGGATGGTTGTTATCATCACTTTTCTCTTTCTCTAAATGCCTTCTAGAAAAGGTAGGCTTTTGCCTTCTTTTTTTCCTGAGATCATAAGTTGGTCATGTTGGGTAGATATTCACACATTCACATACATGGGATAGCAACAGGAATACTGGGCACAGGATATTTAGCATCTAATCCATTTATTCATCATGTATTGAATTAAACTACAAAGTAACATGGGTCAAGTATGTTAACAAGCACGGGTCCTGCCAGAACACTGCAGAGTCTGCCGCTTTCTTCATTTCCATCCAGTTAGACGGGATAAGATACTTACGATACCAAAAAGGAAATAGATCTACAACAGGAAGTAAAGAAGAGCCCATATGTTACCTCCCAGAGCCAATCTATGTCATAGGAGACTAGTTCTAAAAACTACTCAGACAGATTTTCTGTTAACCCTATCAGCAACTCCATCTAGAGCAGTGGTTCTCAACCTGTGGGTCGCAACCCCTTTGGGGGTCTAAGGACCCTTTCACAGGGGTCGCCTAAGACCATCGGAAAACACATATTGAGTATATAATTACATATTGTTTTTGTGATTAATTACTATGCTTTAATTATGTTCAATTTGTAACAATGAAAATACATCCTGCATATCAGATATTTACATTACGATTCATAACAGTAGCAAAATTACAGTTATGAAGTAGCAACGAAAATAATTTTATGGTTGGGGGTCACCACAACATGAGGAACTGTATTAAAGGGTCACGGCATTAGGAAGGTTGAGAACCACTGATCTAGAGCAGTGGTCGGCAAACTGTGGCTCGGCAAACTGCAGCTCACGAGCCACATGCGGCTCTTTGGCCCCTTGAGCGTGGCTCTTCCACAAAATACCGGCTAGTCCACAAAATACTGACTTCTAAGCATGGGCCACGAAGTTTCAATCGCACTGTACGTGCGCGCCCGCACGTGGTATTTTGTGGAAGAGCCACGCTCAAGGGGCCAAGGAGCCTCATGTGGCTCGAAAGCTGCGGTTTGCCGACCACGTATCTAGAGTATCTGCACAGTCAGTAGAAAACTTCCGGTTGCACACTTGCATTGATGGGTGCTTCAAAAGAATGATCAGCCAGGGATCCTGAGGATGTTCCATGTTCATGAACACAGGCCTTATCTGCCTGGAACATGAGATAGTTCACCTCTGTGTGCACTACTGGGTGACACTGGGCCCTTGTGATTATATAGAAAAACTTCGGCACCAGAAGTGGAACAAACCACCCTCCAACTCCATCATAAAAACTCCTGGGAATCTGGTTCAAAAACCCACCGCCACAAAAGACCATGAGTTAAGGAAGATTCCATTAGATGGCACTAATCACAACAACTTGGAGAATATTTTCAGCAACATCCAGTTTTGGGGGTTCTGTTGGCAGGAGAGTGTCGGGGAAGTTCAGATAGGGCAGGGCACAGCCTGCTTGACAGTGACCATGGTGCCAGACACAACAATGCCTGAACCCCCGAGTCTCCCAAGTCAGCCACGAAGGCGGTCCAAGCTCCCATAATTTAGAAATGGAAACTGTAGATCAGAGTTCAAACAAAATGTCTGCTGTCACCCAAAGAGTTCATTAAACGTTTTCTGTAAGTGGGTGGTGTTCTCAGTGGTTAGAGCAGAGGGTCTGCAGGGCATATAAGGCCCACAAAATCATTTGGTCTGGCCCTGCCAAGATATTAGCAGTGAGTTAATTAATTGTTGAATAATTTTGTATGGCCTGAGGATGAGATGATAAATATCCAAATGACCATTAGCAGAGAAAAGGTTTCCCACCCCTGGGTTAGAGCATCAGCCCAAGCAGCAAAGAGTCATGGGTTCAATTTCTGGTCAAGGGCACATACCTGGATTGCAGGTTTGATACCCCCAGGCTGGTCAGGGCTCTCATGCGGGAGGCAACCAATCAATGTATCTCTCTCACATCTATGTTTCTTTCTCTCTTCTCCCCTTCTCTCCCTCCCTCCCTTCCACTCTCTCTAAAAATCAATGGAAAAATATCTTCAGGTAAGGATTAACAACAGCAACAACAAAAATGTTGATTAACAGCTGAAACTTATTCTCTTTCTGTTTCCTCTCAGGCTGTGAACTATCCCTCATGCCCGGGGACACTCAAGGCCATGGACAGGAAGATAGCACACCTTCTGTTCCGGATGGTCATAAGAACCACCTCCTTCCGCTTGTTGTGAATGGCCAGGTGCAGAAAGGAGGCCTGCTGCCGGTTCAGGAGGATGTCAGCGTCGTAGCTCAGGAGGAGGGCGGCAGCCTTGGCGTGGCCTTCCCTTGCAGCCAAGTGCAGCGCTGTGTTCTTTTAGAGGAAAAAGAAAGGAAATGCAATGACAATGGCTCATCGTCCCTTGGCTATTTTACTGCCATGTTTCATTGTTGAACTGTTTAAAAGAAATTAGTAACAAAACTAACCATTCAATACCAAAAATACATACAATTTAAAACTGGTGGTCAGAATCCAGCTTCAAAATAACGAGTTTATAGTTCAAGCATGGTGCGTGTGTGGGGAGACGGGGTGGGGGGGCGGCGAGTGTGCATATGTGAATTCCAAATGGTTGTTTTGCCTTGTTTTTTGCAGTGGAATGACTCCAGGAGGACAGAGGACAAGCTATCAGGGTAAGGATGCCGCAATGAACATAGAAGAAAATACTTCTGGGAGATTTACCATTTTGTAGAGCAGCGGTTCCCAGATTTTGGGCTTTCACAGGCTTGTAAATTTTTTTTTTTAAAGTCAGAGCTTCTGTAAGGCTATCAATCTTTTGTTTTGCTACATAAAGGCATTTTTAGAAAGCAATGACAATTTTCTATCATTTCATGAAAGAATTTAGATCCAATACTTGCCCCCACAAAAAGGAGGAAGAACATCATAGTAGAATAAAATATAGTCCTTCAAGTCAAATACACTTGGTTTTAGGAAGACTTACCCCTCGCCTCTTCCTTTTTCTCAGTTCACCAGAGTGGTGGAAATTTTATCATCAGTCCACACAGACCCTTGAGCCAGTTTCTGCGAGACTGAAGAGGTGTCCTCAACACGCACCCACCCCTTAGCATTCTCCATATTCTGTTCCCCTTTCACACGTTCCTCTCTAAGGGTCAGCATAGTAAGAGCCCAATAAAAGGCTATGAACAGGGCAAGGAAAGGAACAGGGTGGCTAAGCAGACTTCCTTACAATTTTTGAAGTTTCTTATATGCCAAGATTTGGGGTAGGAATGAAGAACACAGTACGTACCCCATCTTCATCAACCTGATCGGTTGTGCACTTCAAATTAGTGTCAAGAATGACCTTCATGGTCTGAGTGTACCCGCCCAAGGAAGCATGATGCAAAGCAGTCCAGCCACTGTGGTCACTGTTAAAGAGATAAGAAAAGACGTGTGCATTCCCCTTACAGCTGAAACGTGGACGGCATGCCACCCATTTGAAAGGTAGGTCTTATCAGACCAAAAAAAAAAAGCAATCTAAGTTCTAGGAACTAAATATTTATTACATATTTATAACAAATGAGCTCATTTCAAGCCTAATCAATGGTCTTAAATGATCTACCTATAATGTGATTCACACATATTTTTTAATTTAGCATATTAAAATATAAAAGTATATAAACATAATATCAGAAACTTGGGGGCGGGTGAAACTAGAGCTAGCATGTCTGTATCAGATGTATTTTTCCCAAGGCTGTAATGTATTTATACACATTTTAAGTCCTGTTTCTTCTTTCATTGAGCGTTGCATAAAAAATCTCCCTGATGGTGGTATTAGTCTTCATGACCACTAGTTATTACTACTACTAATGATAATAATATCATCATGACTATAAGATACTTAACTTAGTGCCACTTAGTTTACTAAGTGTTCAGGTTCAAAGGGATCTTTCTTCTGTGCTCTTAAAGATGCTTACTTAATCCCTTTGTTGTTTTTTATGTGTGTTTTTAAACTTATTTTTATTGATTTCAGAGAGAGGAATAGAGAGGGAGAGATAGAAACATCAATGATGAGAGAAAATCATGGATTGGCTGCCTCCTGCACACCTCCCACTGGGGATTGAGCCCACAACCCAGGCATGTGCCCTGACCAGGAATTTAACTGTGACCTCCTGGTTCATAGGTCGACACTCAACCATTGAGCCACACTGGCTGGGCCTTACTTAATCCCTTTGCAAAATGTTTGTCTTTTCTCACAGAAATTTAGTATTAAATACAATGAAGGCTTGACATTTTTCCAAATTATATATAGAAAAAAGTGTGAGATCCTGACACAATTTAATTTCAATGCCAGTGAGCAGCTGTGTGAGGGTGCAAGAGCCACTTTGCTATTTCAGTGATGATGTAATTAAGTAACCACTCTCTGGCCTGGCCCACTGGGGTCCCCTCTGCAGGTCGCTGCCTGGTGTTCCCATGGAAGCAGGAGGAACTGAGCAGAGTATGCAGTTCCCAGCTGCATCATGATGTTGCTGGGATTGACAGTCTGATAAAGAAATGGGGTTTTGAACATTAGCTTAATGGGCTCTTTGCTCATTCACCTGGGTGACATTAGCAGCTAGCTCATCATATGTCTATAAAACTTTTCTGGGGTTTTATTTTCCTTTTACAAAGATGTCATTTAATTATGCTACTTTTTATTATGCGTAATTATTTTAATTTGGTTTTGCTCCTTGTGTGAGAGTTAAGTATAATGAAATTCAGGGGTATTTTATATCTCATGTTGTGGTTTAAAGGCCACTTTTTATGTGTACCATTCATCAGATGGAATGAAAAGTAGAGTCTTTGCATTTGTATGGGGTGTGCATACATACACACACAGTTTTATACCTGCATTAAAAGACGGTAGCGTTATGATGAAATAAAATATGAGAAATTGTATTTCAAAGCTCCTGGGAGCTACTATGCACAAAGCCATTTATTCTGTGACCCTGAACTTCAACTCTGTAAATCTCAGTATCTTCATTCATCAGTTGGCAATAACATTGACTTCTCTTTCAATATTTCAGAGGTCACAAATGTTTTCAAGGAGTAAATTAGATAAAAGTACATAGGGAGATAGAAAGTTAGGTACCATAATTAAAAATAAAATAGAAAAACAGCCTGGAAATGGCTAACTAGTTAAAAAGAATACTATGTAAATATTCTAATCATATACCCTCACCTGAGAAATAAGGCACCTTTTCTCAGAAGAAGTTGGACAACTTTATCATGACCATTTTTTGCAGCCAGGTGAAGAGGAGTCATTCCATGAAGGTCACCTTCATTCAAAAGCCTTGTATCATTCATGTCTCGCAGGAGCCTCTGACAGGTATTGATACGCCCGTAACTTGAAAAAATTAGGTTTCATATGTTCAAAGTAAATATCAAACAGAAAGATGACAGGCTCATATGTCACATCAACTGACCCTTACCTGGCTGCAAAATGTAGGGGTGATTGTTTATCTTTGCTTTTGGAATGAATGGACACATTAAAGCCAAGTAGGTTATTTACAGAGGCAGGGACCCCCTGTCTACAAGCGTAATGTAGAGGAGTACACCCATCATTGTCTTCATCCATTACCAGCTCTTTAATGTGTTGCATCTATGGGAAAAAAATTAATATTCTAAACATAACTCTGCTATCATGCTAATTACAGTGTTTTTCAAACTATTCTATAGCATAGTATTTTCCAATAAGGGTCAATATGGATCCCTTGAGGACAAAAAAATATTAATAACCTGAAGGGTGATAGAGTAAGATAAATGTGAATGACAGTGCATGCTGTCTCCCTCCAGTGCACATAACTGTGATGTACAAAGGCCCTGGAAATCCCGAGGGTGAGAAATGTACTCAACAGTTTTAACCTAACATTTTCCAAGCATATCAGACCACAGACCATCCTCCACATCCTTCCCTTGCCTCTCCCTCACCCCCAAATAACAATTTGAGAACTTAATATTAAAGTGCTCTTTTAGGAGAAAGGGATGAAATATTAAAATGAGGTTTACTTTATCTTTTGTATGAATGATAAATTTTAAATGGATGCCCAATGAGCAGCTTAAACCAATCAATAACAAACATTTTTATTTAGAATATTCAAATACATACAGTTTTATTCTTCATTAAAGATATTGGCAATACTGAAAAATATAATGTACTTCAGATACACCTAATAGTCACTCAATAAATATTAGTCAGTAAATATAAATGTGGAGATAATGTTTTCAACATGCCATCAAGTCAAGTATGATGAGCAATTTTTCTGAATTGATGATAGAGTACTGCTAACCCACACATGAACTTGGCCTTTTTATGATACCCAATTCATAATGGTCAAAAAATGAAGGAAAGATGACTCAATATAGATAGATGGGAACCCTCTGTAACTTGGAAAATTCAGTCCCAGTGTAATTTATTATCATCATCATAATCATCACCACTACGTTGTAAATAAATATTAAATACAGAATTTTTATTTTAAAGTAATTTTAAAATTCCAGAATCAGCCTTCATAATAATAAAAATCATAATAAGCAAAATCAGTTTACTCTCTGCCGAACACAACTATTTCTGGGAATCCATACATAAAAGATATATTACCTGCATAAACTCAGGTTGCAAATTGCTTAATCCATAAGGTTGCTGTACAGTCAAATGCAAAAAATTACGTCCAAGATGATCTTTTATGTCTACTTGGGCACCTGAAAAAGCACAATATAAATATAACTTCTGTTCATTTATTTAAATCATGGCCTATGGTGTTTTAATTGAACAAAAACATATTTTTATTTAAATCTCTTCCAACCTTGAACTTAAACTAAATATAGTTAAAAATGGGTTTACCTGACTGTGCGTACTGTGTGTAAAGGGGGGAGAGAATATATGATTTATTACATTAATTAATATATGAGGTCTTACCTTTGAAAGCATAAACTACAAAGATGGAGAGATTAAAGATCAAGAAAGACCAGGGGACGATACCTGTTCTTTATCATCACATCAGGTTAGTATCTAAAATGGGGACAGTTACAGTACTTCTATTGCATAAAACTTAACCATTGAGAGGATGTAGATAAAATGTTCAGCAAAATGCCTGGAACATGATAATTGCTGTATAACTATTATCTATGAGTGTTCTGAAGTAATCTTATTAAGTATTGATCCCTGACTGCACTGAATATTACTCTAGACATGGGAAATATTCTATTTATCTTTGTATTCAAGCATCTGGCCCAATGCCTGGCCCACAGTAAACATTTAACCAAAGTGTGTGGCAGTTCTAAAGGTTTGGCTGGGTCCCTTGTGATACCTTTCGAGAGGAGCAGATTTACAATATTCCAAGATGCAGAAGCTGTGGCTAGTAACAGGGGAGAGCGTCCTTCAGAATCAGTGCTATTTATATCTGCTCCCTAAAATAAGACAAGTCATTCAACAAAAAGCTTATGCACAGACAAGTCAGCTTACATTACAACCTGTAAGTAATACTCATTCATCAGGTTAGAGTGCCCACAATATGGCCAGCACCCAAGCATGTACCTGACTACAAAACTGTTTGAAATTTCCCTATAATTCATATGGTGTAACATCAGAAATCAAGGCATTCTTTTATCATTTCAGCAACAAAAATTACCCTCACATGTTAATCTACTAACTGATGTCTGTGTTAGATCTATGTTACTACCTACATCGCAAAAATAAAATCCTTTGGCCTTTAGCAATAGTTGAGTTCTCACTTTAAGATTTTTAAATATCCTCAACAAAACCATCTTCCGCATTTAGTGCATACATGATTTAAAAACACTCACAAGAAAGTGTTCACTTTTTAAAAAGTCTCCTTCATCTGAAATAGATGTAACTATCACCATATCTAGAGTTGCTATTGACAACAAATACATGTTAAATACTACAAAGGAAACTATATTCGTTGCTGATATGGTAGGACTTAAATAAATACATCATATATTCATAGGTTAAAATTTAACCCACAGTTAATTCCTCAGTTTTTCATTACCTGAAAGACAGCACTGAGGCAGCTGGGGTGGAAGCTTACAGCGAGTGGTGAAGTGGCCAGTGCTGCCATCCCTGCCCCCACCCCCCAAAGCCTTCCCACCTGAAGAAGGGTCAGCGAAGTGGCCAAGCCTGGCACTCAGGAGCTTTTCTTGCCATGTAGCCACCCACTCCCCACACCAAACACACTGACACTGGCATCAGAATACCCTTGGGTTCTTCTGACTTCGTGGTAGTGACATCTGGCTGTTATGTATTCATGCATAATACACTCTAACTGCACATGTGTCAATCATCTTTTTGTAAACTTTTTTGCTGATAAGCAAGAAATTAAAATTTGGTTTATTTTTTTAAAATTCATACTATGTACTTATATGATTTTCAACTGTAAATAGTAATACAAACATCAACTGAGTACTTACCACTGAAATTAAGTACTCTGCTAGTTCATGGTGATCAAATAATGAGGCCCTGCAAAAGGAGAATTATAAGCTTATCACAGCTAGTAAGTGATACAAAATAAAGCTACTATATCCAAAAAGTCATTGTAAATGATAATTTTATAACATGGTAAAATGCTAGAAAGTTGAAGAAACTTTCAAAATCTATAATTCTGACTAGGATAATATTTTCAACGTAATAGTAATAGAGCAACATCAAATACATCACAAGATTTTCTTCCTCATCTTTTCATAAACCTGTGTTCTCCATGTAAAATCATGAAGGTGTTCTGAAGTGAGTGGTAATATCTGTCCTAAGAGCTTAAAGTAAAAGAACTGGTTGTTACCACCGTTGACACTGGAGAATAACAAGAGTTCATGCACCTAAAATTCATCTGCAGGATTCAAAATGCCCCCTCTTCGGCAAAAGTTAACAAGGCAGGGTTAGCTGTCCTGAGGTTTTATGAAGCCAAAATAATTACGGCGAGAATTGAAATCATTTTGGTATTGTAAGGATAATATTAATAAGGCAAATAAAAATTTTCAATCTATATCAAAGCACCAGGACAAATGTTAATGACTTAAAACTTTGTTTCCTATGGCAAAGCTTATTTCCTTGTTCCTGTTCAAGATTGCCTTAGCAATACTTAACCCGTTGTATATAAATATCAGAATCTGCTTGCTAATTTTAACCCAAAATTTACAAGAGGTTGTATTATATCTAAATTATATTAAATGCATTTAGTAATTTTAATAAATAATTAATGACATCAAGGCCCGATTTTGTTTATTCCTCTATCTCCCCAGTCCACAGCATTGCTATTCAAAGTGTGGGCTGCAGACCAGCAATATTGGGTGCACCTGGAGTCCATTAGAAATGAAAATTCTCCCTAGATCTGGATGCTGAGGCTTGAAGAGGTCAAACGACTTGCCAAAAGTTACATAGCCAGGTGGGCTAGAACCCATTCCCCTGACTCCAAAGCTCTCTGTTTCAGCCAGAGCAATGCGCTGTCTGTGCACTATAGAAGTAATAAAATGCTAAAAAATTTTAAGAATCTTTCAAAATCTAGAATTGGTTCTGATTAGGGCATTTTCTGTTTTAATCTATTTATTTTGACATAACTGATTATTCCTTCCTTTAAATTTCTGAAAGTACTAAATAACATTATCTTCAGATTACCATACAATTTCTATTTCCTTGGAAGTAGTCTTTTGTTGCCTTTTATAAGTTTCCTTTTATGCTGGGGAATTTTAGTTAACAAACTCATCCTAAGTGAGAGTTCCTTGGAGTTCCTTTCTATCCAGACCGCCCCCACTGTGCCTGATGGTTTTGCTAATGTACATTCATCCCCCTGCCCAGTGTAGAACCAAATCTTACATTGGTAGGTAAAGTTTCTATTTCCCTGAGAGGTATTGTAGATTTACAATATGTATATCTCAGCTCTCTTCTGCCATTCCGGGCTTCCAGCATATTCACACTTGTGTCTGTGTGTGTGTGTGTGTGTGTGTGTGTGTGTGTGTGTGAGAGAGAGAGAGAGAGAGAGAGAGAGAGGCAGAGAGAGACACAGAGACAGACAAGGCTCATCTCAACCACCTCTTGCACTCACTAGGAAGCATGAAGTCCTTGTCTTCCTGAAGGAATTGAACTCTCAGCCTACACAGCCTGTTCCCTGTCCTAGCATCTAGTACACCTATAGCTTTAGATGCGTTTCTCTGATGTGTATTTCTGTTTAAACTCTACAGAAATATTTATCTTGTTTGCAGCTTGTCTATCATTTCCTAAGATGATGTTTTGAAAACTTTATCATTTTGGGTGTTGGAGGAAAGGGGAACAGGGAGGAAACATGGAACACCTATATGTATCTGCTCCATTATTTTCTCTAAAAATGAGGATAAGACATTGGTGGAACCAGAATAGATTATAAAGCATGTGCAAAGCCACAGATGTTGACCTTCTGAGCATATAGAAAATTAGTCTTGAATTTATATCCACTAGATTAAGAATTGATTCAGAATATGCCACTGGTGATTTTTATTCTTCCAAAATCTATTTAAGGTTCTACTTTGATTCCACAGGAGTGTGTAGTTTCTAGCTGAAGCCCAGGATTTTTTTTTTTTAATATGGAACGCTTCACGAATTTGCATGTCATCCTTGAGCAGGGGCCATGCTAATCTTCTCTGTATCATTCCAATTTTAGTATATGTGCTGCCGAAGCTGCCGAAGTGAGCACGAAGCCGAGGATTTTTGAACTATGGACTCTCTGATGTGTGAGTGCTTACTTCTCCCTGCAGGGTATAACTTCGCACCTGAAGACTGAGAGTCTGTACACAGAATGTGAGTAGGAAACTTGCCTGTGCAGCAGCGTCTCCTGGTTTCCGTCCACTGCGTTGACAATATCGCTGCTACCAGAGTAGGAGTTTATCATCAGTTTTACAATCTCAGTGGCCCCCTGGGTGGCAGCAAAATGAAGGGCTGTGCACTTCCCGTTCTGTGAGGAGTTGTGACACCAGAATCAATGTCTAAGTCCCAGTTGAAGGATATAACCTAAATTCAGCCGGGAGGTTGTTTATTTTTTCTTCCCAGGTCAACAAAATCATGGAATATGGAATTTAAGAGGATGAGTAGTAATCAGTTTCATCTATTGAAAAGCATAGTATAAAAATCATAGCTGGCAATTTTGCTTCCTTGCAACCTGACAGCTGGGACAATACTTCTATCAACAGTATCATTATCATTACTGGATCTATATTTGTGTTTGCAGTTGTTTTGGGTAGCTCTCAAAATTCATTACATAGGTTGAAATTTGGGAGATTCTCTTGTGCTGCTTCTACACAAACAGCAGGAAATACCTGTAACAATCTAGTCAACTGTCCAAGAGCTAGGAAGCATTTTGGAAAATAACGTATGACAGTTCTAAAAGAAGAGTCTCATGTAGAATATGAACAGTTACCTCCATCAGCTCTACTTGGGCACCGTTGTCTAGGCACATTTTAATCATGCCCAAGTCACCACTCTGAACGGCCAGGTGGAGAGGGCTGGCTTTCCCGTTATTCACAAAGTTAATATGGAACTGTCTGTCATATCCATTTTCTTCGCCTTTAGAAGAAAATAAAATTCAAGATAACAAATCCTATATAATAAAAGGGTAATATGCAAATCAACTGAACAGCTGAATGACCAGTTGCTATGACACACATTGACCACCAGGGGGCAGCCACTCAACGCAGGAGCTGCCCAGTGGTGGTCAGTGCACTCCCAGGGGAGCGCTGCTCAGCCAGAAGCTGGGCTCATGGCTGGCGAGTTCAGCGGCGATGGCAGGAGCCTCTCCTGCCTCCACAGCAGCGCTAAGGATGTCCAACCCTGAGGGCTCCTGGACTGCAAGAAGGCAGGGGCTGGGCTGAGGCCCCCGTCCCAAAGTGCACTAATCTCATGCACTGGGCCTCTAGTATCATAAATAAACTAGTGGCCTGGTGCACGGATTCGTGCACATTGAAAGGAAATTAATTAGAAGAAATATTTTAATATTGCTATTCGCCCTTTCTCTATAATAGAAGTGTCAACCAAATTCATGATTGACAATGACAGATCAAAACACACATGTGTGATTGGCACCAGCAGGACAGTGCATGTCATATGTATTGGCCAGTCAGCTAGTCGGCCGGACAGATGGTCAGTCACTTAGCCTTTTATATATATAGATTAGAGGCCCAGTGCACGAGATTCATGCACTTGGGGGGATCCCTTAGCCCAGCCTGTGCCCTCTCAAAGTCCAGGACCCCTTGGGGGGATGTCAGCCTGCCGGCTTAGGCCCGATCCTCCCGCTAAGCTGGCAGTCAGACATCCCTCTCGCATTCTGCGACCCCTCGCTCCTTACTGCCCACCTGCAGAGGAGGCAGGAGAGGCTCCTGCCACCGCCACTGCGCTCACCAGCCATGAGCCTGGCTTCTGGCTGAGCAGCGCTCCCCCTGTGGGAGCACACTGACTACCAAGGGGCAGCTCCTGCATTGAGCATCTGCCCCCTGGTGGTCAGTGCGTGCCATAGTGACCGGTCATTCCGCCATTTGGTCAATTTGCATATTAGGCTTTTATTATATAGGATAAAAGCAATTTTTAAAAAGACATTAAGTACTTAAAAGCCCATGTGTAGATTCTATTAAATATTTTTCAAGTTATTAGCATCCACCAATATAGGCTTCTTTGTAATAGTATATAATGTAGGAAAGCCTCTACTCACCAAACTTTAAAATTATTTCCATGCATTTTTTGGCTCCTGAAAAGGCAGCCTGGTGAATAGGAAAACATCCCCATTTATTTGATTTACATGGTTTAGCTCCATGTCTTAACTGGAGGAAAAGAAAGAATAACAGCAAAAAAGTCAGATGACACAACTTAGACCCCACGTGGCAAGGATGAAGAAGGAGTTACATCACTTTCCAAAACTATTTCATTATCCTGTAACTATGTAAAACTATACAGAAGAGCTTCAAATGATATGAAATCTAGATAAGAAGGTAACTTTGGAACTAGGCTAAGATTCTGAAATAGAGACACTACATTTTCCAAAGATGAGGTGACAATGTAGACACAAACCATCAATCTCGATAGCCCAGAAAACTAAAGTGAACACATTTTTCAATTGGATTAATGAGATATTTTTAAACATTAACATGACTCTTCCTACACCCTTCTCAATTCCTTATACAAATAGAGTGATATATTTTCCAGATTCTTCCCCTTTGTTATTTATGTAAAGTTAAATAATTAGACCAGCATTCTTGTTAACTATAAAAATCAGGTATTTTCACTAATGGAAATTCTTCCCTAAAAAATATATTAGAAGTACTGAATCATATATTACCTTGACATTAGAGTCAATAATTTTCAGTGGTAATTTTCTATAGATCATCGGACTTTGGTTGCACTGTAAGTACCTTTTATTTTCATAAAAGAAAAGATTTTGAAAAAGCAGTAAAGTGTGACATAGCAAATATTTATCTGTAATCTCATCTTCTAGGGACAGCATTGGGTTATATTTTAGAGACAATATACTTTTTTATCTTATTTGCAAAGGTAATTTTTATGTATATACTTTGTAGTCATACTGTTCAGAAAAGATTTGCTTACTAATATTATTTAAAAATTAAATTCTATTTTGGGGCACACAAAACTTTATACAATGAGTCCTATTAATTGAACTTTGATTTTTTTCAGTTTTCTTCATCTGATATGCACTGAGTGGCCAGATTATTATGACCACCTGACATTTGTAGGCAAATTAGCTATAATTTTGCGTTGAAGTTGCTAGAGGGCCAGATCATTACAAACGTCTGAATAGCACAACATACCTAAGTATCGTTGCTGATCAGGTTAATCCTATCATGTTGATGGCGTATCCCAATGGAGATGGCCTCTTCCAACAAGACAATGCGTCATGCCATGGTGCTCGTATTGTGCAGGAGTGGTTTCAAGAACATGAGGGAAATTTTACCTTGCTTAGGTGGCCCCCACAATCACCAGATCTCAATCCAATTGAGCATTTGTGGGATGAAGTTAAAAGCCATCAGGCAGCTGGTTCCACAACCATCAAATCTCACAGAACTGGAGTGCTATTCATCAGGCATGGTATCAGCTGCCTCGCATCACCTTTCAACATCTGGTAGAGTCAGTGCCAAGAAGAATCACCGCAGTATTGAAGGCAAAAGGTGGCCCAATGAAGTATTGATGAGGTCAGTCATAATAATCTGGCCACTCAGTGTATATAACACTGATGTTAACATCAGTGATAGCTTTAATTATCTCTGGGATGTATTCCCAGAATTGAAAAAGGCGAGTCAAAAAGTATTCACACCCACAGTGAATGTAATTCCCCAACTCATGAAAATTTCTCTAGCACTGTATATCAACAAAGTTTTTTTCATCTTTGATTATTAGAGAAATTAATTAATTAAATTTATGTGACCCCTTGCCAGTTTCCCATGGAGTGTTGCTTTTTTCCTTATAGATTTGTAAGAATACTTTATAGGTTAATGTATGTCCATTTAAAATTAAACATATAGATATAACCATATGCTTTGTCTGCTCAGGCCAATTGATGTGTTATAATCCAGCACTGAACTTGCCTAAGGCCAAGATGTATTTCCTGTTACTCTTAAATATTCTGATGAATTCATTGCTAGTACTTTTAAGATTTTACATCTACATTTACTTTTATGGTGCAATTCATAAAAGCCTTATCTGGGATTGGCCTACTAGAGGACTTTTCTCTTGCAGCAAGACTATGATAAAACTAGAATGTACTTCAAATTAAGTTGTTTAAAAAGAATTTATTAAAACAAGCTGTTTCCTAAATACCTTGACTCTTTTTTAAAAGCACACAACCTCCTACCAGCGTCCCCTGTTAATAGAATGTGTGCTGACGTGTCAGCAAATGAATTAAGCTTACTAAATTATTGCCCAAAGCAAATGAAACAGATTTTAATTCATAAGAACATATAGAGAAATTACTGATGGATGAAGGAAAAAGAGAACACAAGCTTCACTCGATGGACTTAGGCACTTCCCTAGCAAATGGTAGAGCAAATGGTAATATTAGCTCGCTCCAGAGCTTATATTGTAATGCACTTTTTAAAAATGGTTTATAGGTCCCTACAGGTCTTTACTTTTTTAGTTAATATTGAAATATTAATTATTTTCAGCTATTAATCCATTAAAAGGGGATTTATAAATTTTTTTTTTAGAATTATGCATACTGATCTTTTGTCATTTAAAAATTACTATCAGATCCAGGTAAAATCCTTTCTTATTTCTAATTGTATTTATTTATTTGTGCTTTATCTTCTCCTGTTTAAGTTAGACTCGCCAATCTCTCTCTATTTGATTATCTTTTTCAAAGAAATGACTCTTGATTTATCAAATAATTTCAAAATCATTATTGTGTTCAAATTTACTATTTAGTCCAATTTTCTTTTGGTTTATTTGAGGCTCTTTTCTAAAGTCTTGGTTTGAGTGTTATGTAATTTATTTTTATTGTCTTTTTGTCCTAATCATGACAGCTTAAAAGAATATGAATTTTTCTCCAAGACATACAGTAAATATGTTACAACATATTTATGGAATTAAATATTAGGAAGATATTTTTAAATTATTTTTTTAATAACGATTAAGGAATCTTGGGAAGAAAGCTCTTTACTGGAATTCTAGCGCCACACTGGAAGGGGCACTGGCGGAAGCAGGAGTCTGTCAGATGGCGTGCCCAGTTTCCATGTTCCCCAGAGAGAAGGCGGCTCCCTTCTGGGCTGTGGCCGAGGGTTAGCCATTGCTGTCACACAGGGCTCCCTTTGTGAGAACCCATGGCAGCAATTTTTCTCGTCTTGGTAACATGAAGGGCTATGTCTCTCTTGGCTTTTATTTCATGGGCCCAACAATAAGTCTGCAATGACTATATTTACCTTTCCTTTGACTATTCAGAAGTTCAGAATCAACAGTATGAGCCACTGTAATTAACACACAGGCTATTATACTTTGTGTTTCATATTCTAGCCTGACCACCAGCTTCATCTTAATTTTTCCTGTCTCTACTTTCCTTCACTTTGATCTTCTCACTTTTCCTTTAATGCTTTCCTGTTAGTCTTTGGAATCCATTTGAGATTTAAGGTGGGTGTTCATACATAAAAACCCACAGAACTATTTTTATGACATATTTTCTGTACTTCATATTTTGCCTAAAAAGAGAAACTGGGAGCTGTTGTAAATAACAATAATTCATATTGTACTAATGAAAAGGGGAAGATAACAGAAAAGATAAGGTTAAAATACAAACCAAAATCTGCAGAGCCTCACTATTATCTCTGGAGCATGCGATGATCACAGCCGTGTTTCCATTTTCTCCTTCCAAATTAATATTCGTACCACTGTGCTCGATCAAGACCTGTGTAAGAGAGGGATCAACTGTCACGATTTAACCTGCAGGTTTCCAAACAGGGTATTAGAGTATAAACTCTGATGCCTGGGACCATGTCCTTATTCACTGTTTTTCATCCCTCTCCCACACAATCTGGCACAAAACCTTGCACATAGTGGGTGCTACATAGATTTTTAAAAAAATTTTTTTAAATATATTTTTATTGATTTCAGAGAGGAAGGGAGAGAGATAGAAACATCAATGATGAGAGAGAATCATTGATTGGCTGTCTCCTTCACACCCTTTACTCGGGATTGAACCCGCAGCCCAGGCATGTGCCCTTGCCCAGAATCGAACCCGGGACCCTTCAGTCTGCAGGCCGTCACTCTATCCACTGAGCCAAACCATCTAGGGCTTAAATTTAATTTTTCCATCAACATTTATCCCCTCTATGCCCTCTTCCACCTCCACCCATCCCTCTCTGGCCCCGCAATCACCATACTGTGGTCCACGTCTGAGTTCTCTCTTCTTTTTCTTTTTTGCTCAATTCCTTCACCCTCCCAACTCCACCCCCACCCAGAACTGTCTGCCTATTCTCTATGTATGAGTCTGTCTCTATTTTGCTTCCTATTCAGTTTGTTCATTAGCTACATAGATTTCTCAATCAGATGAATAGTGGCAATCTCTACATCATATCCATTGAAGCAATTGTGAAACTGGACATACAGTAAGAATTGTGGTTATTAGTTAACACAGTTCACTTCATATTCCTCACTTGTATTAAGTGAACTATGTTAACTAAAGTCTTCAAGAAAGTAAATGTATGGATTGGAATGTATGGATTGGGGAGGAGGAAAAGAAAGATGCAGAAAGGGATGGCAGGAGAGGGAAGGAGAAGAAATGTGTGTTTTTTCCCTCTAGTCATATTTCTTTTACCGAGATTGCAAGTCTTTTGGGAAATGTCAATTAAAACTCCATTGTCTTCAATAAGGAAAAGAAAGTTTCATATAACACTCGTATAGCTTAACTCATTTAATTCAGAGCTAGCCTGGAATAGAAACTTTCTCTATGATGTAAGAAATTAGCATTCCTGACAAAATGGTTAAGCAATTTTTCTAATGGAATTTGTCTGAAGACCTGTTACCCCCTCACCTGGTTGGCTTCCAGCTGATCACAACCAGTCTTTATATTATATTAAACCTAACAATACTTATTTCACATAAATGGGTCTCCCAATAGAGAAGTCTGGGATTGGCCTACTAGAGGACGTTTCTCTTGTGGCGAGACTGTAAAACTATAATGTACTTCAAATTAAATTGTTCAAAAAGAATTTATTAAAACAAGCTGTTTCCTAAATACCTTGACTCTTTTTTAAAAGCACACAACCTCCTACCAGAGCCCCCTGTTAATAGAATGTGTGCTGACATGTCAGCAAATGCATTAAGCTTACTAAATTGTTCCCCAAAGTAAATGAAACAGATCTTAGTTCATAACAACATATAGAGAAATTACTGATGGATGAAGGAAAATGAGAACACAAGCTGGACTTAGGCACTTTCCTAGTAAATGGTAAAGTCACATGCAAACCTACCCAAGTCTATAAGAGGAGATTTCCCCCTCTACCGTCTTAGACCCATTGGTCATTGACCTGCGGCATGTATTAGGGTGTTCTTGTATTGCCATAAGCACACTCTTTCATAAAGCTGGGAGTAATTATATGTGCAGGGGCCCAGGGAGAGCAACTAAACTGTGCACCCACTTCAGATTTACTCATGTCCAGGCACTTCTGGAGGTTCTCAGGTGAGGCCTCCAGGTGTCCCTTTGATGAGAAAACAAGAAGCCACTGGATACTTTGAAGTTAAGCCCCAAGGATGAAGGCCTGCAAGCAATGGAGAAACAAGGCCCCCAGGCACACTATGCACTGGGCCAGTGTGCCCTGGGAAGCACTAGGCATGCCAACAGAGTCTGCAAGAACTAGAGGTGACCGTGGGTAACAGTTTTTCAGTTTACAACCATATGGGCCATGATGGCAGGTTTGGGGAAAGGTTGGCAGACCAGACAATGGAAGAGCATTCTAAACTGGCCAGAACCGGTGTGGCCCAGGCCTGCCCCTGGGGGTAACGGGGAGAAAAAGGGTGAAGACCATTTGCCAACACATGAGACACTTTAAAATTCCTCCTCCTTCTTTTATTCTCTTTATCTTGGGTGAAGCACAGGGGTTTGAAGGTAGTATTTAGAGGAAGTTATGGCTGGTAAGGACAAGTAAAGGAGAGTTGATGTCTTTCTCTTATAACCCCGCTTCTCTTCTCGTCCTGGTGTATCCCAGGAAAATTTGTTACAGCCGCCATTCTAATTTATACATCACTTGCGGGCTTATTTCTAAACTTTCTTTTCCATTTCTGTGTGATATCCACCTTTCTGTATTTGTTGGCCAGAAGAGTTCTGATTTCTATTTGTCAATAGCCTTTCAACTGTTACTGCCTTTGAATTCCCAATTCACACTTTCAGAGCCCAGACTAATTAAGTCAATGGGCATTTGTTTCTGACGAGAGCCTTCAGAGGAAGCCCCGGAGGTCCTTGGGGAAACACTATGAGACATCTCTGGGGGTGGCAGATGGGGTTCCTACAGTCACTAGCAGCCCAATTCAGATGGTTCATGAATGATGCAGACATTTAAAGAACAAACAGGCCACTGGCAGAGGCCTTTCCGATAACTTCCTCAAGGGGCCGCCCTGACTCCCCTTCTTAGGTGCAGATACCTAAACTCTCCCCTTTTTTGCTTCAGCCAGAACCCCGATTTACTCATTCATCCATCCATGCATTCATTTAAGAGTCATCCTTATCAGCAGTGCCAGTGCTGAGGACTATTAAGATGAGTCACACACAGCCCCTCCTTCTAGAATAACCAGCCAGAGGCAGGGAGAAAACCATAAACCTATGATTACAATACCCTGCGCTAAGAATCAGGACAGACTGGGAAAGTGGAAAGGGGGCTCCCCTCACGCCCTCTCTGCCTAGAGTACAGGGATCCGGGACTCAGGGGGCTGAGAGGACAGTGTTAGGGCTAAAGGGAGCATAGAGCTCATAGACACCCATGTTTTCTGTCTTAGCTGAGTTGTCTTTGGTGTTTTATAGACAAAGTAAGTTGTGGGGTGGTGTGATGGACCAAATGTTTTTGTCCCTCAAAATTGAAATCCTATTTCCCAACGTGATGGTCTTAGGAGGTGGGGCCTTTGGTAGCTGATTAAGTCCTGGGAGCAGAACTCTCATAAAGGGGATTCGTGTCCCTAAAAAAGAGACCCAGAGAGCTCCCTTGCCCCCTCCAACATGTGAGGACACAGCAAGACAACAGCCATCTATGAACCAGGAAGGGGTCCTCACAGGACATAGAATCAGCCTGACCCTGACTCTTGGGACTCCCAGCCTCAGCAACTGTGAGAGATGACTGTTCACTGTGTAAGCCACCCAGCCCATGGTACTGTGTCACAGCAGCTCAGCACTGACCAAGTTGGCTTAGCACAATAGCCAAGTCACTTGAAATATTGTTTCTACAGGAAAACGTATTATAAGTTCCAAATTGCCTACCTTAGAAACAAAGTTCTGGAATATGTTCCACTTGTAAATTGCATTCCTCTTTAAGTAAGCATGTGAGTTTCCCAGCATATCTGTGAGACTCAGATGTGTTTGAAAGCCCGGGCCCAAACCTTATCCTTTAGGCACTTACCAGGGTTTCCTCTATTTGACCTAACTTACTCTCAAAAAAGAGAGAAAGCCTTGAAAAATATTAATTTCCCTATAGTATTGAATGTCTTCTGCTAAGATGATCACATGCCATCCACTTGAACCAAATTAGTAAATGATCATTATGTTTTCTGTCTTCACTGAGGCACTTGTCACCTTCTGCCTTTGTATCATTAAATCAGTCAGGAAAAAGCGGTAAAGAATCAACTTGCCAACATGAAGATCAGAACAGAATTCCTAATTCTTGCTTTCACCAGTTATCTGACATTAGGCAAGTGATTTAATTCTCCTTGCCTCAGTCTCCCCAGCTATGAAATGGGAGTAAGTCTTACTTCATAGTTTGTTAAAATGAGGATTTAAAGAACTGAAACACATAAAGTCCTTAGAAAAATGCTTGGTAAATGCTTTATTTGATAAAGACTATGTCATCATCATCATCTTCTTCATCGTCATCATCACCACTAGGAAGGTCATTAGTTGGTCAGAAGTAAAGCCAACCGTATAATTAACAGGGGTCCCTCAGACTGTTGGAGGGCCGGACTATAGTTTAAAAAAAAACTATGAACAAATTCCTATGCACACTGCACATATCTTATTTTGAAGTAAAAAAAACAAAACGGGAACAAATACAATATTTGTATTTGCATGTGGCCCGCTGGCTGTAGTTTGAGGACCCCTGGTATAATAGGTGCATTTGCCCTGGTAGCTGAGGTTGGCCATTCTGGCCCAGGCAGAGAAGCTGGCCAAGGGTCCCAGCCCCGGCTTACCTTCACCACCTCGTTGTGCATGCCCTGCACAGCCAGGTGGAGGGGCGCCATCATGCTGTTGTTTTGGAGGTTTGGGTTGGCTCCTTTGCTGAGAAGAAATCTAACACTTTCCACCTGGTTTTTTTCTGCAGCCCAGTGCAGAGGGGTGTTTCCATCATTGTCCATCACATTCAGCACTAGGAAAAGAAACCAATATATGGGTTAGGTTTTGCTTGGACGGGATTGAATGCCTACTGCATCCCTATTCACTTCAAAGCTCAGTGCCAGGTGCCACTGTGACAGGCTTCACCTTCGTTATACAAAATAAAAATATAGCTTCTGGTCTCAAGAAACAGCTGATGGACACCAGGAGGGGATGCATAGAATTAGGACACTGACTTTGTCAAATGAGTGATATCCATCTATGACATCGATAAGAAAAACAGATCTTCCTATTGCTACATGTGTTTATCTGTGGTATGAATTTGGGAACTGTTATGACATATTGTGCTCAATAAAAGCAATAATTATATGCCAGGCACTCTACTGGGTTCCATATAACCATTATTTCACTGAACCCTCCAACAGCCCGCAAGGAACCGTGACTGTTTTTCATAAAGATGAAGATGCTGAGGCATAGAGTGGCTCAATATCTTGGCAACATTACACCGCTAGTAAAGAGAGTTCGGTAAGTTGCCTTACTTCTTTTAACCTGTTTTCTCATATTCAAATTTTATTACAAAAAAGAAATATATATATTTGTGATGTCTTCATGCACAATGTTTGGCCCATAGCAATGCTGAGAGACCACAGGACTGGAATTAGAGCTTGAGCCTCCAATACCACACATGGCTACAATATGACATTTCACACTGTTTATTCTGTGAGCTCAGCACAGGAATGGGCAGCATCTTATATCTGTTCTAAAATAGACATGCCTGTCTGCTTTATCAACCATTTTAATTAGTGGCAGTATATCTTTATTTCTGAGGAGGGAAAAATACTCACTTTTGAAAATGATTTGGGAACCATCTACAATGCTTAGACCTATGCTGCAGCCATGTCTGGTTTTTTTTTAAATTATCTCTGCACTATTTCCTTTCACTCATCCAAAAGCCTCATTCTTAATTATACACACACATATATACACATGCACTCACAGACTCACACAACCCATCTCACACATAGACACACACACACACACACACACACACACACACACACACCTCTTAACCATTCTGTCTGATCTAGACTGAGCACTTTACTGAGCACTTCAATCAGCACCAAACTTGGTTAAACAGGGGCTAAACTTACATACTCCCAATCACTAATTAAATAACTTGAATTTGGCCTTTGTCTCTGCCACTTTTCAGAAATCATTTCCACAAAGGTCCTGAGTCTTTCTAATGAGAGGGTGTGCTGTGATCTTCCTCCCTTGTTGGGTGTATCTTCAATCCCTTTCCCATCACTCTCTTCACCATCCTGCTCCTGGCTTTTCTTCTGCCATCTGACCCTTAATATTGGTGCTCTCCCCTTAGCTACCTTTATGGGCAATTCTCTGGTCTCCTAAAGGATTTCCGGGCATTCCCACAGTCCCAACTACTTCCTTTGCAACAGTGGCTTTGTAGAGCTGGCGCCTTTCCTTCTATATTTCTAGTTGTCTACTGGATATTTCCAAGTGCATATCCCCTGGGCCTTTTAAACTCAGTAGGACCAAACCGAAGTCATTATCCCATCACACGTCAGACACACTTTTCCTGTATTTCCTTCTATGCCTCCTTTTCTTTGTGGTTATACTATCAGCCTCATCTCTTTTCAGAGTCACTTCTTGCCACTTCCTCCTTACATCCAATCTTTTATCACACACTGTTGACGCCATGTGCAAAATAGCTTTCGAATCTCTTCCTTTCTCCTATTTCAACTTCAAAGCCCTGGTCGACTCTTTACATTAAAATAGCTCTCTAATTGGGATTCCACTTCCATGCCTCTTCCACAATATTGACAGAATTATCTCAACTTATAAAAGCCTTTTCCTTCCACCTCACTGCTGACGTCTCTGTGGCATCCACCTCCTTGACTACAGTTGAGTTTCTGAAACAAGGCTGGTGTATGAAGCGGGGTTGTGGGAATATGTTACCTCTTCTTAGAGTGTCAGTTTTATTCACTGATGAGCAATTTAAGCATAGAATAACCTCAATAGAAATAGTATAGAGCAGGGGTGGGCAAACTTTTTGACTCGAGGGCCACAATGGGTTCTTAAACTGGACCGGAGGGCCGGAACAAAAGCATGGATGGAGTGTTTGTGTGAACTAATATAAATTCAAAGTAAACATCATTACATAAAAGGGTACGGTCTTTTTTTTTTTTTTAGTTTTATTCATTTCAAACGGGCCGGATCTGGCCCACGGGCCGTAGTTTGCCCACGGCTGGTATAGAGGGATACATTCAATGTGTATGAATTGTTATGACCTATCAGAAAGATTTGAAGTGCTTGCCATGCAGTGTCCCCGGTCTCTGCACTGTCCTTGGCAGTGTTTCAGTGGGGAAAATTGAGGACCACTGGCCAATAGGGAAAGTCACACTCTGAGTGAGCTACTCAGGCCCTTCAAACCAGTCCACCTTCAGAGTAACTCCTCAGCACTTTTTTCAATGAACCTAATGGGATAATGGATAGGGAGCAGGCACTGTAACACTTTGTTACCTTCACAAGAGGAGTCATTGATGATCATCTCCATCAGCCCAATGTCACCTTCTTCTGCGGCATAATGCAAAGGGGAGGCGTTCACATCATCATATTTGTGTGGCTTCTTTGGTTTCTTCAGACAGCTTTGTAATTCATTTGCGTTTCCTTCAAAAACCACCTAGAAGGATATTAAAAAATTTTCACTTCAAACAAGCATATGTAAACTTTATTAATATAAGTTTATTGTTAAAAGTTATTATCATCCAAAACTATTTATCATGCTTACAATAGATAATTTTTTTGAAGAACACAAAATGTTCACAGAGATAAAGAAAGTGCAAGCACATGCCTAAACATTGATAAGTACCTTAAGAAACTGATTTTCTTTTCAGATTATAAATGTGTATATATTATAGAAATAAAGGTCTCGAGAAAAGTTTTGAAGCAAATGTAAGGGGTGTGATCTGAGAAATAAGGATAGTGACGCTATAGAGGAATTCTCCCTGCCAGGTGAAAATGTAAACTACAGCACAAGGGATTTTGGTGAGATAAAAATTTTTTTTTTTCATGAATGCAAGAATTAAGTCCAGGAAACTAAATTGCTGTCCTGTCATTGGCCTTCACGCCTACAGTCAATTCCCATCCAATGTTTCCCTTCTTATATACCAGAGTTAGAGTCCTGGAGCATTGTCATGTCACTCACGTGGTCAGTAGTCTAGAATGGCTTCCACTCACCCCTGGGAAGGAGCATTCCTATCACTGGGGTCCTATTGCAGCCAAATCATGTCAGGCTCACCTCCTTGGTGCTCTCTGCACCCAGGAAGAGCTAGTGTTATCTGCATTTACTTAGGACCCTATATCAGGGCATTGCGAGGATATGTCACTTGCCCAGAGGCACAGTAAGTGGCAAATTCAGAATTTGAACAGGAGATGCCTGGAATATATATTTTGGCTGAATGATGGATGCTAAAAATCAATATACACTAGAAGCTGAGGTCAAAACCACCCTCGTACAATGGATATAATAATATCCATTATATAATAAGATATTATGGAGCCTAAGAGGGGACTTTGTAGAGTAGGCTCAGTACATTCTGGCATCATTGGCTGCTGACACTGGCCTGTAAATGTGGAATTCCAAACACATGTTCACGTCCAGTGATGTCCGGGGAAGAGCAAGAGCATTTTTGAATATGTCATTTTTTTCTAACACTTGCTTTTCGTCACGCTTTTTATATTCTTTATTATGACTGGACTAAAAATGATTTATCACAGGTGACATGATGTTTCCTCCTTGTGAAATTTTAAGGCAACATTGTGGACATTCTGAGTTTGATTCATTCTCACAAGATATGAAGAAAAATTCCCAGATAGGTCTTTTTCTTGAAAAGCTCATGACATGCATAGAATTAGCTTACTAAAAAGTAAATAAATCTTTAAAAATCATTGTATTCAATGTTAGTAATGTTCCTCTAGCAATTACAATTTTAAAACAGCTTTCATATCATAAACTTGCTTCTATGAGGCTGCCTTGCATTATAATTTAAATTTATATATATATGATCAAAGAGTATGTAATGTTCTTTCTAAAATTAATGCATCCCTTATTAATACCTACATTAACTGACAATCTATTTCTCTATTTAACTCTTTGAAAATTCTTAATATCTGTTTTGGTTCTGAGGCCAAAAAAATGTTTGAAAAAACTCTAGTTCTTTTCTAATACTGTCTATGCTAAAGGTACACTACACATTTGTATACTTATTTTCCATGTTGTAAATAATTTGTTTACTTATTTTCATATGTAAATAATTTTTCCAGAAAAAGGGAGGAAGGAAGGAAAACACATTAGGTGATGCCATGTGGACTATTAGACACATTAGAACTTCCCTTAGACTACTTGGTGAATTTCAATTCCCTAGAGACTTAAAAAAAACAATGGGAAAAATTAATTGAACCTCCTTTCTGTCCTGTGACAATATAGAAACTAAGATTTTTTTCTCAGTGTCCCTTCAAGCTTTGGAAATATGTGCCCAAGCAATACATTTGACTGAATTTTTTCCAAAGCTATTTCTTAGCAAATATTTCATCATATGGACCAGAAATAAAATGTTCTACAAGACAGTAGCTTTTCATGGAACCCACTATAAAATGACTATTTTCTAAAAATGCAGAAACCTCCCCAAACAAATGATCCAGGCAGTCACTTGCTTTAATTCTACTTTTGACTATGACAAGTTACATTTGACACATGGAAATATAGGGTCAAAACCCATGATTCGTTTTCTTACAGATGACCAGAACATTTCCCACTATTAAAATTAAAAGCTATCATGAACTAAAATCAAGTCTTAATGTGCATAATGTATTTGTAATACAGTTAATAAAGATTTGAGCACTTAGAATTCATATAATAAATATCAGGTTGAAATAAATAAAATGAAATCTTGCCTGGCTAGTGTTGCTCAGTGGTTGAGCATTGACCTCTGAACCAGGAGATTAGGGTTCAATTCCCGGTCAGGGCACATGCCCAGATTGTGGGCTTGATCCCCAGTGTAAGATGTGCAGGAGGCAGCCAATCAATGATTATCTCTCATCATTGATGTTTCTATCTCTCCCTCCCTCTCTCTTCCTCTCTGAAATCAATCTATATATATAAAAGGCTAAGCGACTGTCTGACCAGCTAGTAGCTATGACATGCACTGACCACCAGGGGGGCAGATACTCAACGCAGGAGCTGCTGAGCTGCAGTCAGTTGGAGGCAGTGGTTCTCGGGTGATGCACCCCAGGACCAGAGAGGAGGGAGCCCAATTCTGGGGTACATCACCGGAGAACCACCCTCTCCCAATCCGGGACCCCTCGGGGGATGTCGGAGAGCCGGTTTGGGCCAGGCCAGGCCGAGGGACCCCATCTGCCAGAGGGATCCCACTCACTCTTCAGATGCCCTTCGAGCTGTGTGCTGCCCCAGGTGCGGCCGGCCAGAAAGGGACTGCAGGAGGTTGGCTCCAGGGTGTGTCTGGCCCATTTAGCCCAGTCCTGCCCCGCTGGCCACCTTCTAATTAAGTTCCTTTCAATGTGCACAAATCCGTGCACCAGGGCACTAGTAAAAATATATTTTAAAAAATAAAATAAAAATCTCTTAAAATTTTGATCTTTGAATTTTGCTCCATTAACACAGAATAGTACCTAAGGAGTCATCTTCCATGGTAGGCCCTTAAATGGAGATGTGTCACTGAATTTTTAATTACACAATTCTACATAAGCTTCATATACCTTTAGTGGATGCCTTTGACAAGGGGTATCCAACCATGTCCACATATTCAGAACTAAGTTTAAAAATGGGCTTCTCACAGAAATAAGTATTCTCAACTCAACGTCTTACCCTATCAAACAAGTGTTTACCTAAGTCCGTCTGGAAGTATTTAGCACCTGAGTTTGATATGTCCTTTCACTGATAATAAAGGACCACATTGCTCACCCCACAGAGCCAGGAAGAGCCATTTATAGGTCTGTTCAGCGATCAACCCAGTTAAACACTCTTGGGAACAAGTATGTGGTTCAGATGCTCCCAAGGAACTGCTGAGTTCACAATGGCACAAGCACATCAAAATACTTTATACATGCTCATCAGAGGCGCTGAATGATCAGTCTGAACAGTACATACCAAGTCAGCCTTGGAAGGATTTCTTAAAGGAAGTTCTGGAATAAGCCAAAATTGTGATTTAGACCAATGATTATATATCCATTCAGTGTAGTTTTGTATGTCACATTATATAACTACACACAGATCATAATAGACTAGATCACCTTTAAAGAAGCAAATTCTTTAAAACAGATCAAAGACATCTGTTTTAGGTTACTTTAATGGAGTGCATATAAGTGGGACAAAAATAGGGAAGCTAAGGTGAGAGATTATAACAAATGGACAGTCAAATGCTAAAATATTAACTCTTTTTAAAAAATATATTTTATTGATTTCAGAGAGGAAGGGAGAGGGAGAGAGAGAGAGAGAGATAAATATCAATGATGAGAGAGAATCATTGATTGGCTGCCTCCTGCATGCCCCCTACTGGGGATCATGTGCACTTGATCAGAATAGAACCGCAGACCCTGCCTATCTACTGAGCCAAACCAGCTAGGGCAAATATTAATTCTTGAAGAAAAGTCATCAGGAAAGGACAGAGGTATAAGTCAGATGGTTTTATCCACATTTCTCGTCTTGTGAGGTTTCTGCCATCCTCCAGTTTTGTTAGTATTCCTGAGATAGTGTGTGTGCTAGAGAAAATATTGCACACAGTATCTTTTTAATCAGGAAATCCTTAGAGTTCAGAACTATGACGAGTGTTCTATGTAGTGATCTCTAATTCTTCTCACCATTAAGATTTCTATGGAATGATCTGGAATTGCTACAGGTCATAAAATAAAATATATAAAGCCCTCCCTCCCTCTGTAAGTTTTAATGTGGCTTCTAACACAACACAAATGGCACTACTTCACTTAGGTACGCAAAGGAAGTATTTCTGGTGTGATTTTTCCAATTTTTTATAATTTTTTTCCTGTCCCATAAAATTAGTTCCAGATACACTATTCTAATGCTGGAAATTCACTCATGACCTCCGTAGTAGGGATGAAGCCAAAAGGCCATGAAGCAAAAACCAAAGATCAAAATTTTAAGAGATTTTGTTTTACTTATTTCAACCTAATGTTTATTATATGAATCCTAAATGCTCAACTCTTCATTAACTATATTAAATACATTAAGACCTGTTACTATTGAGGAGGAAGCTAGTATTCCGTGTGGATGTGCCAATAGACTCAGCTTGGGAGGCCTGGTTTGTGGGGTTATGTGATTTACTCTACATGTCTGGCTCACACACGTGAGTATCAATTGGTAAGTATCAATTCCTGGCTCACACACGTGAGTATCAATTGGTAAGTATCAATTCCTGCCGCCTGTTTAGAGGGATTTTTGTCAATTTAATTTATACCAAAATGAAAGTTATACATACCTCTTGATCCTGCTAGGACTTTAACATACGAAACATGCCCACTAAGGTACCAGTAGACAGACAGACAAAGCTACATCTCCCTTCGCAGATACATTCAATCATATGAAATAACAAAACAAAACAAAACCAGACACAGCCCAAGTGTCTACGGATGCAGAACTGGCTAAATACATCCTGCTGCATCCAGAGAAGGGAATACTATAAAGCTGCTAAAAATCGTGAGGCGCCTCTCCAGGTGCTGATGTGAAAAGCATTCTGAAATGTATTTTGTGAGGAAATAAAAGTGCAAGCCTCTGTGACATCCCACTTTTGTAAAGTGTGTATCTGAATAAGCCCCCTCCCCCTAAATGCACAGGAACTGTTAATATGATTCCATTGCGGAAAGGGGTTTGTGGTGGGGGGTTGAGAGGCATTTGTAAAGATGTATTAACGTCTGAAAAGAGACCCTTCCCCCAGCTGACAACCTGAGGAAACCCAGGGGTGGGTCTCTGAGCGCTCGAGCCTCCGCCCTCAGACTGCACCATCGGAGGGTGGCCGTGGCCGTAGCTCATGCTGCCTTCCGAGCAGAAGCCACGGAACAGCTTAAGCAACAGAAGCCCCACCCAGTCCTTGGGGCCCCATGGACCACCTACCCATCTTCAAAGGGCCTTCCTCTCCGCAGAGTCCAACCCGACC